>NW_027508964.1:12500-190000 GCF_051911475.1 Siphateles boraxobius | reverse complement strand
GATGCTGTCGGGCTCCACACACTCACAGTAATCAAAGCCTGACACAGCCGTACACACACATCCGACTCAACTTCTGACAAAACCCTCACACAGGCTTGCACTGTTGCTTAGTAACCAAAGCACATGTCTGACCTTATATGCGTGGTCATAAAAATGTATGAAGTTCTGTTATTTATGTATTTCTCGATTTTGTTTCATTTTCTCCAGCTGTGTATCACATCATTATTGACTGATTATATTTTTATTAGGGCTGTGAAAAGATTAATCGCGATTAATCGCATCCAAAATTCAAGTTTGTGTTTACATAATATATGTGTGTGCACTGTGTATGATTATTTTGTATATTATATATAAATACACACACATGCATGTATACATTTAAGAACATTTTTGTATTTATATATAAAATATTTATATTTATATATATAACATAAATTATATATAAATATATACAGTATATACATGCAAATATTTCCTAAATATAGCCTATACATGCATGTGTGTGTATTTATATATATGAAGAGTTCAGATGCAAAAGCCTCTAAGCGCCATCTGAAATTTTCTTCTAAAATGATAATTTTTATCAAGCTCGTATATTAAAGTTCATTAATTTCACTTAAGACAATTAATAGGTAATTTTCATTGCCATTTAAGTGAAATTACTGAACTTTAATATACGAGCTTAATAAAAATAATCATTTTAGAAGAAAATTTAGAAGCTCACAAATGAAAAACTATTAATATTCAAAATAATAATACATAGTGCACACACATATATTATGTAAACACAAACTTGTGTTTTGGATGCGATTCATCTTTTCACAGCTCTAATTTTTATATACATATTCATTACTGAATATTATTGGTGCATTTATTTACCTCTAATTTGAACACAAAAATAATGTACACGATTTTCCTAAATAAATCTGCTGATATTACATTATATTATATTATCTGCCACTGTTGTTGTTATTATTAAAAGGGTTCTTCACCGCTGGAAAAATGGCCTTTCAATAAAAGTTGTCTGCCTACAGTAGGCTTTTGTTTATTTATTTATTTATTTATTTTAAATCAGTGCTTCCTAACTAGAGAAAACAATCGTCTTCCCTTTTGTAAATGAAACCTTCACCACCCATAATGCACTGGGCATGTTGCCGTCAAAGGCCACGCCCACCAGTCTACTACAGACAGGCTTACAAGAGTCAAATATAGCTTTGCTTTAGTAGGAAATACTGCTTAGCAAACTTTTACTTGTATTGTTCCGGGGTGCAAGACTTCTAAGAGTCCAGGTTTACCGGGAGTGAGTAACTTTCAGTTTCCAGTGAAGGATCTTCCAGCTTGTGGCTAAAGACAAAGAGTCATAAATACTGAGAGAACAACGTGACAGACAATCTGAAAAAGCTCAGTGTTTGTAGTCAATATTTCACACTGGATGCATGACCACGAACAGTGTTTTATGCCAAACGGAGGAGAAAAACTGAAAGAAACTGCAGTTTTGTCAATTCTGCATAATACCGAAGCAAAACGCCCTTGCATAAGAAAGCTGTTGCATAATGTTTCATTTTTACCATAATGCTGTTTTCAGTGATACGGGTGATACTAATTTTTAATTTTGTAGAATTTTGCAAGGTTTGGAGAAATTCATGACCAAATAATTAAATTAAAAAATAGAAAACAGTTTTAAACTGTAATAATAATAATAATAATAATAATAATATAAGCAATAACTACTAATTTTTCATATTGTAGAATTTTGCAAGGTTGGGAGAAGTTCATCACCAAATAATTAAATAAAAAAATAGAAAAAACTGTTTTAAACTGTAATAATAATAATAATAATAATAATAATAATAATAATAATAATAATAATAATAATAATAATATAAGCAATAACTATTTTTTCATATTGTAGAATTTTGCAAGGTTGGGAGAAGTTCATCACCAAATAATTAAATAAAAAAATAGAAATAATTAAATAAAAAAATAGAAAAAACTGTTTTAAACTGTAATAATAATAATAATAATAATAATAATAATAATAATAATAATAATAATAATAATAATAATATAAGCAATAACTATTTTTTCATATTGTAGAATTTTGCAAGGTTGGGAGAAGTTCATCACCAAATAATTAAATAAAAAAATAGAAAAAACTGTTTTAAACTGTAATAATAATAATAATAATAATAATAATAATAATAATAATAATAATAATAATAATATAAGCAATAACTATTTTTTCATATTGTAGAATTTTGCAAGGTTGGGAGAAGTTCATTACCAAATAATTAAATTAAAAAATAGAAAACAGTTTTAAACTGTAATAATAATAATAATAATAATAATAATAATAATAATATAAGCAATAACTACTAATTTTTCATATTGTAGAATTTTGCAAGGTTGGGAGAAGTTCATCACCAAATAATTAAATAAAAAAATAGAAAACAGTTTTAAACTGTAATAATAATAATAATAATAATAATAATAATAATAATAATAATAATAATAATAATAATAATAATATAAGCAATAACTACTATTTTTTCATATTGTAGAATTTTGCAAGGTTGGGAGAAGTTCATTACCAAATAATTAAATAAAAAAATAGAAAACAGTTTTAAACTGTAATGATGATAATAATAATAATAATAATAATAATAATAATAATAATAATAATAATAATAATAATAATAATAATATAAGCAATAACTACTAATTTTTCATATTGTCGAATTTTGCAAGGTTGGGAGAAGTTCATCACCAAATAATTAAATAAAAAAATAGAAAACAGTTTTAAACTGTAATAATAATAATAATAATAATAATAATAATAATAATAATAATAATAATAATAATATAAGCAATAACTACTATTTTTTCATATTGTAGAATTTTGCAAGGTTTGGAGAAGTTCATTACCAAATAATTAAATAAAAAAATAGAAAAAACAGTTTTAAACTGTAATGATAATAATAATAATAATAATAATAATAATAATAATAATTATAATATAAGCAATAACTACTATTTTTTCATATTGTAGAATTTTGCAAGGTTGGGAGAAGTTCATTACCAAATAATTAAATAAAAAAATAGAAAAAACAGTTTTAAACTGTAATGATAAAAATAATAATAATAATAATAATAATAATAATAATAATAATAATAATAATAATAATATAAGCAATAACTACTAATTTTTCATATTGTAGAATTTTGCAAGGTTTGGAGAAGTTCATCACCAAATGCTGAACCGAGAGTGCCTCCCCGTTTTACACGTACGCAGCGTACACCCGTGTGGTCCGCAGGACGGCGGCCCGTGGCTGTGTTTAAGGCCAGCAGCAGCGGGACATCTCCCGTCTCTCCCACGGGACACACAGATGTTGGGCTGGCTGTCTGCACAGCTGTACGCCTGCCATGCATGGAGGAACTGCAACTGTCTGACGGAGAGACGGCAGGTTGGCACAGATGGTGAGGAGGTGTACGGAGGGGGCAGGGACCAACATCGCCTCCATCTGGACTCATGACTGGAGAACAGCCACGGGACGTTCACATCGCTCAGCCGAAGACCTGTCAACATGACAGACAGACGAAGGTACAGCGCTGGGTTTGCCATGTGCAGTTCTGCTCAGTGTAGACGGTCTCAGCTGGGAGAAATAATGCTCCAATTATCCTCATGAACATTATTATGTGCTGCACAATTAGGGCTTGTGATTCAAGCTCCAATTTTAACTCAATTAGAAAAAATTTCTATTGAAAAATGTAAAAATCAGTAAAATAAAATAAATGAAACAATATATGCAGTTTTAGGACTAACTTGTTCTTGAAGGTGTTTGAATTCATCTGGCAATTTTGGATTTATAATATAATTAATATAATATGTAAATTAAGAAAAGTAAAATATAATAAAATAAAATAGAGGCAAATAATGTGAAGCAGTTGCACAACTAATTTGATCTTTTCATATGGCAATTTCTGATTTATTATTATTAATAATATGATAAAATTAATATAACAATATAATATAACATAATATAATTAATATAATATAATTAATATAACATCATATAATATAACATAGTATAATTAATATAATACAAATTAAGAATAGTAAAATATACTCAAATAAAATAATATAAATGAGACAAATAATGTGAAGCAGTTGCACAACTAATTTGTTCTTTTCATATGGCAATTTCTGATTTATTATTATTAATAATATAATTAATATAACATCATATAATTAATATAATATAATTAATCTGACATCACATAAAATAACAGTATAATTAATATAATACAAATTAAGAATAGTAAAATATACTCTATAAAATATATAATATAAATGAGACAAATAATGTGAAGCAGTTGCACAACTAACTTGTTCTTGAAAGTGTTTGAATTCATATCACAATTTTTTATTTTTTATTATTACATAAATAAAATAATATAATGTAAAATATAAAATAAAGATAAGACACCCCTAGATCCGTAAAATAAAATAAATGAGACAAATGATGTGATATATATATATATACTGTATATACACTCACCTAAAGGATTATTAGGAACGCCTGTTCAATTTCTCATTAATGCAATTATCTAATCAACCAATCACATGGCAGTTGCTTCAATGCATTTAGGGGTGTGGTCCTGGTCAAGACAATCTCCTGAACTCCAAACTGAATGTCCGAATGGGAAAGAAAGGTGATTTAAGCAATTTTGAGCGTGGCATGGTTGTTGGTGCCAGACGGGCCGGTCTGAGTATTTCACAATCTGCTCATCAACAGCAGAAGACCCCACCGGGTACCACTCATCTCAACTACAAATAGGAAAGAGAGGCTACAATTTACAAGAGCTCACCAAAATTGGACAGTTGAAGGCTGGAAAAATGTTGCCTGGTCTGATGAGTCTCGATTTCGGTCGAGACATTCAGATGGTAGAGTCAGAATTTGGCGTAAACAGAATGAGAACATGGATCCATCATGCCTTGTTACTACTGTGCAGGCTGGTGGTGGTGGTGGTGTAATGGTGTGGGGTAGGGGTGTCGAAATTAATCGTTTCTACGATGCATCGCGATGCAGACGAGGACGATTCGGTATCGGTTCAGTAATAGACCATAACCGGTTATACTGACGCTTTTCTGATGTCATTTGTCGCGTGTGTGCTTTGTCGCGGTAGCATACAATGGCAGAGGAGGCGAGTGCGAGTAATTAAAAATGCTCCGAATACTTTAAAAGCCTACATCTATTCTGGGCACATTTCGGCTCCAATGAACAACCTGGTAAGCACGACCTGGAGAAGACACGCGCTGTGCGCGCTCATGTCACGCACACATAGAGCTGATTTAAGTATCCGAACCCGATGGTCAAATTACAATTATTCTGTGTTGTTACGCGTGATTATAAATGGATGATCATTACCTTCAACAGCGGGCTCGGCGACGGTTGATGCGTGATCTCTATGGTAACATTATACACTGATGAATGAGCGCTGCTTTTAAATGAACATTTCTTTACAACAAAATTGATTTCACACAGTTTCATTTACTAAATGGCACAAACAGGCTTTACTCCATTGAAACTTAAACTGGAATGTCACTGTTTCTGTCAGTGCGACTTCCCGAACACATCACTTTTGGAGTAAAAATTTAAATTGCAGATGCAGTGCACTGCGATATCGAATTGAACTGAATCGATGACATGATAATCGTAATCGAACCGAACCGTGAGACCAGTGTAGGTTCACACCCCTAGTTTGGGGGATGCTTTCTTGGCACACTTTAGGCCCCTTAGTGCCAATTGGGCATCGTTTAAATGCCACGGCCTACCTGAGCATTGTTTCTGACCATGTCCATCCCTTTATGGCCGCCATGTACCCATCCTCTGATGGCTACTTCCAGCAGGATAATGCACCATGTCACAAAAGCTCGAATCATTTCAAATTGGTTTCTTGAACATGACAATGAGTTCACTGTACAAAAATGGCCCCCACAGTCACCAGATCTCAACCCAACAGAGCATCTTTGGGATGTGGTGGAACGGGAGCTTCGTGCCCTGGATGTGCATCCCACAAATCTCCATCAACTGCAAGATGCTATCCTATCAATACGGGCCAACATTTCTAAAGAATGCTTTCAGCACCTTGTTGAATCAATGCCACGTAGAATTAAGGCAGTTCTGAAGGCGAAAGGGGGTCAAAGACAGTATTAGTATGGTGTTCCTAATAATCCTTTAGGTGAATATATATTTCTCAGAATGAACAGTTGAGAAGTAAAAGACCAAAGTCTCACATTCTCTCCATTTAATCTCTTTGCTGTCGAAGAGACACAATGAGAGATTGAAAAGCTCGTGTACGATTTTTCTTTCACACAGAAACACTGGGAGAGTGAGATTGACATGCAACGCCACAGCTTTTACTCTGATCTGAAACAAGATTCTTCTTCCCTTTCATCTTAAAGCGGCACAGACGGACTTCAGATCAACAATAAAAGGCAATTCAAATCCAAGCTAGTCTCTCTGGAGACGGGAAATTACATTTTGCAACAGAAAGTCTATTGTTCTATAGTCCAAAAAGACTTTCAGGTGTTTGTAGCTGAATATAGTGCATGATGACCCAAGTATACGCCAAACTTCTAAAACGGGGTATAATGGGCCTAATCACAGCATGTTTTATCTATTTTGGGATTATAGTTGATATGGATAGTGTAAATTGAAAGGCAGATGAAGAATAATTCTGGTGAAGTCAGCTCTAGATTTAAAGGTAATTTACGTGGCGGTTACACAAGCCAGGCTATAGCTCAGTGTAAATATGCCATGTAAGATATTCTTGTTTTTATTTATTTACCTCTCAATTTAATTCACAATCCATGCTGTTCGGTTCAGTAGGCCATAAAATGAGGTGTTGTTTCATTAATGGAAAATAAAAGATGATTGCATCCTAGAAAAAAAACAAAACACTAATTGTGTTATTCTACAACTGTCTCAATTTATTTGCCTCAATTACAATGCATCACATAAAACATTAAATTAAAAATATGAGATGAGAGGACCGACCGTGTTATTATTGTGGCTGGAGCCCAGAGAAGCTGGAGACTTCATTCGCCATCAGAGAAGGTGTCAATCACTCCTGTAGAGGACATGCTTTACTGCGGCCCGAGGGCTCCTGTGTGACCCAAATACAAAACTGTCAAGAGAAAGACTGACCAACACAGAACAAGCTGAAGTGAATCGCAAAGAATATTCTGTCTTTACACACTTGCATAGATGGATTATCCAAAACATACACTTCTATATATATTGCATACACAGGAGGTTCCAATGTGTGTTGTTTCATGCATATATATATATATATATAATACTGGCTGCACTTTATTTTACAGTATGTGCACTTAAAGTACTGGTAAAGGCCTATAAGGTTAGGTTTAGGTTAGGTTAGGTTTAGGGGTGGTTTCAGGGTTAGTCTAGTTACTATAATAAGTTCATAGAATGTACATGGGTAAATGGACTGTAAAATAATTGTAAAGTGAAAGTAAAGTAAAGTGAAATGAAGTGCTAGCATAATGCTGAAAATGACATACATTTATCACAAATTTGCTATCCTGGATAACAAGTTTGAAACCTAAATCAGTAAAAGTTGTACTTACATGTATTCAAAAGGTACAGAACATCTTTCTTGATGGTTCGATACATTTACAAATGTAGTCAGAAATGGTATATGATTACTTAGATTACAAGAAATGGCACATGTGTAATGAATGGTAGCTATATTAGCTACCATTCTATAGTAGCCAATATTGGTTATAATTACTAAAGATTTCTTAATTAGCTTGATTTATCATATTTGATCTTGTGAAGCGTTCAAATGTTTAATGTTTTTAAAGAAGGCCTGTAAGTGAAACGAAGGGAAACCCCAAAACTACGTTCTGAGGTAACGTTAGTTTATTGTCAGTGCATGTTTTGATTATGCTGACAGTGTCGCCCCCTTCTGTTTGTCAGGAGAACTACATAAACACACTGGCGCACGATAGACTATTCCCTATTCTTCCGTTTTAGTATCTAAAAATTATACGTATGTACATATCTAAAGTTTTAAATGAAAGGCATCTTAATTTTTTTTATATAAAACAGTAGTTTATGATTAAAAAGTTTGATTCTAGCTGGCCTAAAGGCGTTTTCAAAACAAGTAACCTACTTAGGATGCAACAGACGGTGCAGAGTAAAAAAAGAAAATACTAGAAAACAATACAAATATGAATATATCCTTTGACATTCCCTATATACAGAAATAATCTGAAGTCAGCAGGTTGTGTTCCTCTAATAAGGCTAATATTGCTCGTGTTGCTGCGGTGAGCTGATAGTTGATGCTATTAGCTGATCTTAAAAGCAGCACAGACTGCTGATGTTCAGGAGAATCGCACACGGCAGCGCAGGGAATCTATGAACGCTGATGTATGACATCGACCTCAAGAAGAGAGGGGGGGGAGAGAGAGAGAGAGAGAGAGAGAGAGAGAGAGAGAGAGAGAGAGAGAGAGAGAGAGAGAGAGAGAGAGAGAGAGAGAGACTAAACCCATAACTGCCCAGTAACAAGATCTCCCCCCTCATTGGCTGCAGAAGCAAGTGTATTTGATCAGGCCCTCAGACTAAATGACACACTCTGTTTGATCTGAGGACACTAAACCTCATGTGAGAGTGAACAGTAGACCTCAGCATCTGTCCTCTCTGGAGAATCTGTGTCCTGCTGCTCACACCTGACCTGGGTGAATCCTTAAAGACATAGTTTAGTCAAATATTACAATCCTGTCACTCATGCAATGTCCTTCCAAATAAACCATATTTATCTTTCCTTTAACACAGGGGTGGGGAACATTGATCCTGGAGGGCCATGCAGAGTTTAGCTCCAACCCTGAAAAAAAGGACATTTAGGACGATTCTAAGGGCCCACACACTTTTGGGGCCCCCAGAGATCGATTTTATTAATGGAATGGGTGCGGTAGGGGGCCCAACCTCATATTCTTTCATAGGGCCCAACATTTCTAACGGTGCTCGTCAATGGGTACTCGGGATGCCAACCTTTGACTCCGACACAAAAGCAACTTAAAACAAAGTACAATAAAACTTAATTTCAAGTCTTTTGAAGATGTTATATGTTTGAAACAACAACAACAATCGTTTTACACTCAGTCAATCATATCAATTGGTTCACTGGTAACTTCTATCTGAAACTGATATCAAACCTGCTGCAGTGTTCATTTCGTTCACGAAAACTATGACGAAAAATGTTCGTTGACGATCTTTTTCCCCCCCTGACTAAAGACAAGACGATGAGAAGCGACACATGCGTCATTAAACGATAACTGTGACTATATCAACACATGCAATCGTTGACCTGAAAAAGACCTGACTGAAATGTGTTTTAAAAAGAATTAAAACTTGAACAAAACCACTTGTTTTTGTCAAATAAAGGAGACAACACATTTTTGCGTTGTCTGTTTTTACTAGCGTTCATACTTACGGTTGCCAGATTTCAATAATTTAAAACCCAACTCAGAGCTTTTCTGTTAAAATAATGTTTTTTACCCAGTCTTTTCAAAACTAAACAAACTATGAAAGACAAAACGACTGAAATGTGACCAAGACCAATAAGCATTTTCGTATGAAGATAAAGACTAAGACTAAATCAAAAATGGCTGCCAAAATTAACACTGACCTGCTGTTTGACCATTTTATACATGTATGGTCCTTATGTAATTATCAGTCCATTATTTACCTAGAAACAAAACCAGCGGATTACTTTCTAAGTTTTGTTTTGGTTCCTACAAAAGGTGAAAGTGAGAATATAATTCCCATTTTTAGCCTTTAAGTGTGTTTTTCAGGGGTTTTCAATCGTTTAATCCCCAGATATGATCATCCTCACGTGAGGAACCTGGATCTCAACATTTAAAAGGCATCTATCTTTAGCCTACTGTTAAAAATATTATCTAATTTTAATAAAATGTTTATTTATCTACATTAATCAACATTTTATTAATTTTATTTGAATCTATTTAGCATATTAAGTAATACCTTTAACCACATTTGTAATCATTTATTTGTTTATTCTAATCTAATTTATTTATGTTTAGTTTATTGATGCATACAGAAGACTAATAAAATAAAATCCAATTGATTCTTTCAAAATCAGTGTCTATTGCACTCAAAACCTCTTTTAGGCTATACAAAATATTTGTTCATTAATTAATTAATTTTAATCTAATTTATTTACTCACCATGTATGATTTGTTTACTCACAGTACATTGCAGAAGACAAATAAAATAAAATCCCCTTTAAACTGTCAAGATCCGTGTTGGTTTGGATTAGTTTCTGTTTTCAAAACCTCTTTTACACAAAAACAAAATGTTGTTTTTTCCTGACAGAACCTATAACCTTAATAAAACCATTTCCTGGGCAATAGGCTGATACATCCTTTAAAAATCTCATTCATTCTTTCTAGTAACTAAGATCTCGTGCAGCTCGAGTCAGGACTAAACAAGCCTGACATTTTGGGGTTTATGGACCTCTCAGCATATTTTACCCGGTGCATGAGAGAGAAAAAAAAATTCACGGGAAGCAGTTTTGTTTGTCAACACACCGTGGGTTCCCAGCCAACACTTCCCTCTTACAGAGACCGAGAGTAAAGCTGAAGATGAAATGGGTTCCCAGGCTGCCGTGTAATTGCACAGCCCTTATGTTGAACCCCTTGAGCATTCATTCAAATGAGGCCGTAATTGGCACATCTGTTAACCCTCTGAAGAGCCGTCAGCGAGTGTCACGCATCTGCTAATTGGTACAAACAGGTAGCAGACGCTGATCTCCTCCACTGAGCATCTGCCGATTACAGACGCAAATTCAATGAGCGCTGATTAAAGGTCCTGCTAAAAGGCAAAGGAGAGGTTTAAATACTGCAGCTGAATATGCTAGAACACTTCATAATGGTGATTAGCCGTCCGAGAGCCAGGAACCGTGCGGGCTCGGTGGGTTGGTGTGAAAACTGTGAATTATTTTTTTTAGGCGCGAAGAAAAACTGAGGAAAATGACTTTCACTCTTGCGGTTTGGTCAGCGGATTGAGAATCTGAATGCCTCATAAAGCCATAAAAGATATGTATACATCCAATTGGAGGTACTCAGAGTTATCTGGAAGTATTTAAATAATCCATTTGTTTACAGTCACAATAAATAGTATAATAAATAAATAGTATAATAATATAAACAGTAAAATAGTTTATGTTGTCCTCAAAATTTAGTGATATTTAAGTTAAAAAATCATAAAGACAGTAATATCCATGTTTCTTGTCAACTACCCATATACAAACTTAAATACTGCTTCACATATTTCATGCTGCACATTTGAACTTTAATTTTATATTTGGACTTTGACATTTATTATATTTTAAAACGATTTTATGAGAAACATGTATTATATAAATGTTTATATTTTTATGTTTTAACAATTATGAACTTGGATTATATATATATATTTTTTTTACAAATTTATATATGACTTTGGATTTTTTTTTTGTTGAGGAATACATATTTTAATAATAAAGTTTATCTATAAAATCTTAGTAATTATAATTTAATTATATAATTAAATATTTTATATGTGAACTTTGATATCATATTTGATATTTTATTTTGAGGCATACATATGATAATATCAAAGTTCACATATAAAATGTAATTATATAATTAAATTATAATAAATATATTTTAATAAGATTTTATATATGAACTTTGATTTGATAATATATATTCCTCAAAATATAAAAATACCCAAAGTCATATATAAATTTATCATATATATATTTTTTCATTATTTGGATTTGTATATATATTTGAGGAATATATTATATTACTATATAAATGTTTAGCTTTTATTAGATTTTTATATTTAACATTTTTCATATATGAACTTATTTTTTTGTGTGTGCAAATTTATATATGGCAGGATATTATTATATTTCAAGGAATACATATGATAATATCAAAGTTCATACTTCATATATAAAAGCTTAAAAATATAATAAATGTCAAATTCCACATATACATTAAAAAACATAAAACATAAATGTGTATCATAATTGACTCAGTATTTTAAGTAATTTTATAAATGTGTTGTAATTTCGAGACCGCTTGAAAAAATGTTATTCATAAAAATTACTTTAATGTGAAGGCAAAACAAGTGATTAAAAATAGTGAAATAAATGAAGTATGGTCAGAGGAGCTCGGATATATACTTTCCTTTATATAATAAATTTTAACCTAAAAATATTGATGTATTTACAACTATCTGTAAAGCTTTATAATACAAGTATTATTTTGCGATACAGTCTGTCCACAGGGATGATGGGAGCGGTAATATTGCCGTCACACCGTTACATTGTCAAATAGCTTACTGCAATAATGTAAATACGAACTGTTGCAATATCAAAGAATCCCAGATGACAGAAGTTAGCCAGTGACGCAGGACACCATCATCAAGTGTAGATTTTGATCAAGTCATTTGTACAATTGTGCTCTTTATACAAAACATACATAGAAAAGTGCATATACTGTGGAATTCCCTTCATTTGCACTAGTGAAAATAAATAAATGGTTCTTTTAAATTTATCGGAAAACATTGAAACATGAAAACAAGAAGAAATAAAATAAGCGAAAAACAAGAATAGAAAAGAGTCTCATGGACGGTTACAGTTCCAACGTTTCATTGGTTTGGATCAGTGGCTCTTCTCAAAACTTCTTTATATAAATGTAAAAGCTAATATTTCTGAAAAAGAATGCAAAGAGGTGTTTTAATAATAATACATATTATAAATTAAGTGTATATTTTATAAAGTAACTAATAATAATAATACATTTTCTGTGAAACAGTTTGGATTTTTATTTGACTTCTTACCCGCATTTGTTCATATATCCAGTCAAGGAAGTAGGTCACATTTCCGTAGACTCCGGGCTTGTTTCTGAAAGCACATCCATCACCCCAGCTAGTGTCCCCAACCAGCCACCATAGAGAATTCTCCTTCACGACCAGAGGACCCCCACTGTCCCCCTGTGTGGAACAGCACTTATTTAATCGTAGCACATATATTACATTTACCGTACTCTAATTTACTGTTCTGAATGATCGAGCAGCATCTAATGCCGAGTTCACACACACAACTTTGAACGTCGGCAGATCGCTGTGCTGTTCACACTATACGTGACTTGCTCTGGAGTCTTGAAGTCGTTGTGGTGTTCACCAGGGGCGGCGCTAGGGCTGGGTTAAGGGGGCTTAAAGGGATAGTTCACCCAAAAATGTAAATTCTGTCAGTATTTACTCTCCCTCATGTTGTTCAACCCCGTAAGACCTTCGTTCATCTTCGGAACACGAATTAAGATATTTTTGATTAAATCTGAGAGCTGGATCACTCCTCCATAGGCTTCTAAAGGCCCGTTCACACCAAGCACGATAGCGATAAAGATATAATTCTAAAAATCGTTCTCCATATTAAAGAATAACAGAGTTCACACCACAACTATAACCATAAAGATATGAGGAACGGTATCGTTGGGATCACTTTCAGAACGATTTTTTCCCAGCTGTCGAACGATAAAACACTGACAGCCAATCAGAATCCATTCTAATTTGAAGGTCTCGCGCATTTAAAATGGCAGATGACTTTGCAGAGAAGTTAATCGTCGAGGTAGAAAAAAATCCTCCACTGTTTGACAAGTCAAACCCCCTTTTTAGACAACTCCTGTTTCGTTTCCCATTCCACTTCTCGCGTGTGTTTTCATGACAAAACATATGATATATGATTCCATATATCCTCAAAAGATGGATATATGGAAAGCAATCGGTCGTAATCTGGGAATAAATGGTGAGAAGTATTAACGATGAGTTATGATTATGCAGTTTAGCATAGTGTAACAAAATTACCTCAGGTAGGCTATCCAGCGCTAGTTTTGACAACACTAGTGAAGTTTCAGTGAAAAAGGCGTTGTATACATAAAGGTGTTGACTAGGCGATGTTTTTATCCCATCATTGACTTCGTCAGCTAAATTCACTGTTAGATTAGATCGATTACACTAGACTTGCTAGATTCACTGTTTAGATGCGCTCGGGACATACCAAGCTGACTGAGGACATCTGCTGGCAAAGACGTGTAAAGTGAAAGTGACACGTGATGGCCAAGTATGGTAACTCATACTTGGAATTTGACCTCTGCATTTAACCCATCCAAGTAAGTGCACACACATTAGGAGCAGAGTAGTGAGTAGTGAACACACACACACTGCAAACGTGGATACACACACCCGGAGCAGCGGTCAGCCTTAGGGGGCGCCCGGGGAGCGATTGGGGGTTAGGTGCCTCACTCAAGGACACCTCAGTCATATTCCTGCCGCAACTGGAATCGAACCAACAAAACATATTCAATGACATGTTGAAAACAAAAAATGATAATAAAAATTCGGATTCTCCCAACTCTTTAAGGATATCGTGTACCCAAAAGCCCCTGTTCTCCTTTTGATATTTTTTTGTAACGTAAAGCAGCAGCAGGTCATCCATTTTCGCTACTTTCAAACCGCAGTGCGGGCACGCGCGTGCTTAGAATAAAAAGACCGTTATCGGTCGTTGGTGTGGACGGGTTATATTTATAGTTATATATAGTTATATTTATCGTTATCGTGCTTGGTGTGAACGGGGCTTAAAGGTTCATGAAACCCCCCTCTTTCAGCTCAAGTCTAGCTCACAATCTTTTTGAAAAATGCAACTTAAATGGGCGTGGATGGCTGAGAGAAGAAGGGAGGGAGTGGGGGTGGCACGGCAGGGGAGAGTGGGAACTGTCATCAGCCAGCACTGTTGCCAGATATACGATAATTATCGTATTTGTACAATAATTTTGACCTCTGTACAATGTACGATCAATAATGAACAATCATTTCAGAGTTTTCAGTCGTTCGTCCAAACACACATCCTACCGCTTCTCTCTCTGACCCCGAATCATTTCGCAGGCTCACCTGCCTGCACGCAAGCACGTACACACACACACACACACACACACACACACACACACACACACACACACACACACACACACACACACACACACACACACACACACACACACACACACACACACACACACACACACACACACACACACACACACACACACACCACACGGCGTTGCCCGGCCCGCACGTCTACACTACACATTCACAAGTCTCCCACATTAAGCATACAATTGATATATTATCGAAATATCTAAAATGTTCATAACGACCGCTTATTTATATTAACAAAAGGCAAGTAAAATGACCAGGGTTACATTTTAGACACACACATACCTCTGAAGGGATAGTAAAGTCCTCAGGACTTGGTACCGCATTACTCGCAAGACGTAACTTGCATTGGTCATCGACAGGGCCGAAGTCCACCATTCTCCAGTTCTCGAAGCTCTCTCGGGTTAAATGTTTGCGGCACACGTACGGATTAGATGTGTCCGTGGTTGATGGCCGGCAAACCAACCGCCCGAGGCCTGAGTCCAGCCCTGGCAGCATCGCGGGGAAATATATTCAACCCACTTTGACTTTTGCACCACGAAAATATACACTTGCGTCCCATGATTGTCTCTCTCCTTTACTGCGCGATATCACAGTTTGACATTTCTGTGGAAAGATCCACGTGGTGTCATGAATAATTAAGAGACAGTGTCTTCTCATAGGATATAAAAACTCAGTCTCATTAATAATTATGAGAGACCGATGAGTCATCAACGCACTACACTGTGCTCTGCCACGTCACAGCCTGCGATGAAGATTTTAAACCCGGAAGACGGAAATAGCGGGGGAAAACTAAAATTTAACTATTTTCACCCTACTGTTAAATCTAACAGATCCTAACATTGTCTTTAATGGTGTTCAACACAAATACCTCTGCTAAAATCTCAGAAAATTTGGTTTAGGGTTTCATGACCCTTTAAGGGATTGACACTTGCCGGCCCAGAAAAGTTATTAAAGACATCGTCAAATAGTCCAAGTGACTACAGTGGCTCAATCTTAAGTTTATCAAGCGACGAGAATACTTTTGGTGCGCAAAAACAAACTAAAATAACGGCTTTATTTCAACTATTGGTTTCCTTCTCTGTGGGCGTCGAGTGAGTTCACTAGTGTAACAGCGCAGCGCTTCTGTGTTGTACGTCACACGTAGGCTCACTATTGGCCGACGCTGGTCATGTGTGTGATGCGTGTGACGTACAACAAAGAAGCGCTGCGCTGTTACACTAGTGATGATTACCTAACCATGAAAAGTGCATATTACAGTTTTATTTATATTTTTCCCTTTGCATTAAAGGTACTAACAATGTGCTTTTGCAGCGTTGGGCATTGTAGCCAATCACAGACATGTCTGTTAAACGCATCGGCCAATCAGAGGCGTTTAAACGAGTCGCTGTGCTGAAGATGTGTTTTGCGCGAGCTCACCGAGTTCTACACTTTTCGCACACCTGTCATTATTATTGGCAATAAACTTAAGATGCAAATAAGAGATTCACTGCAATGTATTTGATATTCTTGATGCTGCTCTGATGCACTCCATTACACAACGCTCTGTGTGTTGTTAGGATGACAAAGTTCAGCGGTCTACCTCATCAATGTCAGAATGATTAAGGCTTACTGTTCACAGAAGGATGTTAACAGTGAACGAATGCCTGTTAAAATGTAAGTAGATAAACATTTAATATTTGACAACTGTTTTACAATAGAAATGCTCAACTACGGACAGTATCCGGTGACGCAAATTACTCAACTTTTTTTTAAATTCAATTTTGCCTTTTTGATTCGAAAATATGCTATAGCCTATAACAATAAGACTTTCTTTATCTTTATTCCCTTAAATCGCTTTTATAATTAATTAATTAATTCATTTAAATAAAAAACCCAATTTTAGTTTAGGCTAAAGCCCCGAATATCCACTGACCTTAGAACCGCCCCTGGTGTTCACACTACGACACACTCCATGAGCTGACAACAACTGTCACCCAACGACTCTATCCGGTCCCTAAACCACGTTTTGTCATGAAAACACACGCGAGAAGTGGAATGGGAAACGAAACAGGAGTTGTCTATTTGAAAATGTGACTTCTCAAATTAATAATAATTGGTTTCTCAATTAAATTTTGCTCCATTTCATGGGTCCAAACTTTTCTTGAAGCCATTGCTGGTGCTGCTGCTGTTTTCTTTCAGTGACCTCATGCATTGCTCTCTCATTGGCTGTTTCTCGTCGCGACACGTGACACCACAGGCTATCGAGTCGGCCGACAGCTCCAGATATTTAGCATGCTAAATGTAGCATGCTCTGTTTTTGATGCGTCGTTTAGTATTTCACACATAAAGATTGGCGAGCAGTGTTGCCAATTTGACGCGCGGATCACTCGCAGATTTGCACGCGATTACAGCCAGACCTGCAAATCGGGCTTAAAATCCTGTAGTGTGAACTCGGCATAAGTGTGTTTCTCCAGAGTGTGTTTATCAGAGTGTGTTTCTGACCTGACAGGAGTCCACGCCACCCTCCAGCTTGCCAGCGCAGATCATGGTGTCTGTGATTTGTCCGTTATACACCTGTCGACTGTTACACGTCGTTCTGTCGATCAGCCAAATTTTGGCTTCTTGTAGGATTTCTGAGGGACTTCCTTTAAGAAAACAAAGAATTTGCTTGTCAAGCGTTTCAAGTTCTGAGATTTTAGAGAGCTGACATGACTTATTTTCTGTCCGGTTTTATTCACTGCACATGCATTTGGATCTGTTGTGATTTGCTCTTTTGAAGAAAATTTTTCAAACCTCCACTATACAGCGCTCCCCATCCTGTGACGTAACTCTCCCGCGGAGCAGAGAAGTACATGCCTTTACTGGGCAAACACACTGGCCTGACGTTTGCTGAAACAAGATGCATATAAAACAATGAAAAACTGTCATCATCCAAACCTTTCTTCTGTAAACACAAAAAGAGATATTTAGTAGAATGTTCAAGCTGCTCTTTATTTTTTCCACACAACGGAAATGGTCGGAAAAAGCTTTACAAAAGTGGTCTATACAACATCTGTCTTGTGAAGTCATTTGTGTGAAGAACAGGTCATCATAAATCGTTATAATTAAAATAATTATATAGAGCATGACTAAATTTTAAAGCAATAATAACAAAATAACTAAATGGTTTGAATAGGGCAAACTTAACAAATTAGTTAAATCAAATTAACTGAGTATTTAGTACTTTATTTTTAGTTCACCAAACTGGCACATTTTTTATTTATTGCAAATTTATATTTTTTTTAAATATAATTGTTTTTTGTTATATATTGTCAAATGCAATGTTAAATATTAACAATTCACATAAATTAACATTTTTAATAAATGTGTCACATTTAATGAAAAAACTATCAGAGCAAGCTTGAAACCAGTGATGTTATGGTAAACTAAAACTAAAAGTATATAAAAAGAAATCAAAAGCTGAAATTAAATAAAACATGATTTTATGATAGAAAAAAAATTAAAAACCAGAAAAAAAAATAATTTGAAAATGTTGACTTGGTGAGCAACTGACATAAAATAAGCTTATATACGATGAAGTACTGAAACAACAAAAACTAAAATTCTAAAAATATATACGTATATATAAATATATGTTATAAAAAAATATAACCATAAGTCCTAATTCAAAATAGTAATAAACAATTTAATAGTACATAAATAATACTAAAATAACACTGCATGAAAAAAATGCTTTTATTTCTTTTATTTTCAGTATTATTAAATTATAATGAAATGTTCTTATTGGCTGGGAAATAAACGTGAAAATTCAGTCTTACTTGTAATTGTAAGTGGACTGTTTAGCTTCATCAGTGCAATGTCGTTTTCGTTGGTTCTCGGATCAAAGTTGTGCTTCACAATTCGGCCTACAGAATTGCCGACGGCGCTTTGCATCTCTCTACGAGTCAGATATCCAGCATACACGGTCCAGTCCCTTGCATTTGAAATCCTACACGAGTTTGTCATTTATTAGAGTTCATCATAGCTTGTTGAATGAGATTAAATGAAAGCACTTACTAAATGAAAGCACTTACTCCTGAACACAGTGAGCTGCAGTGACGATCCAGGACGGGGTAATGACAGAGCCGCCACACAAATGCCTTCCGAAAGCTTGCAGGCTGACCTGCCATGGCCACGCCCCCTTCGACATCACCGTGACCCCGCCCACAATCCGGCTCCCGCTGCTCCGCCCACAATCTACAATTCAGAAAACAGCATTAGTATATGTGAACATTTTATTTTCCTAGCTACAAACTATACTTGACCCAGTTCAAGTATAGTTCACCCAAAAATGGAAATTCTCACATAGTTAAAGACAAATTTGTAGATTGGGACCAGTGTTATTTTAATACAATTTATAAACTATAAATTTTGAATTAGCTTTTACTTTTATATTTTCTTTTTCCATTTAAATAGTAGATATAGTAATGTTTTTATGCGCTTTTATCATTTTTATTAGTTTTATTTTTTATAAGCTTTATTTTTTACTCAAACTTACTTCAGTGAGCTGCCAAGGTATTTTTTAATTTCGATTAAGTTTTTCTTATATTGTTATTATAACTAATATTTATTACTATATTTTTTTCTATTACAATATTTTATTTATTTAATACTTATTTATTCTGTTTAATTTAACGTTTTTTAATCGTTTTAGTTTAGGTTTTAGTTAAAGTTAACAATAACAATAATGACTGGGATGAATTATTTAATGAAAGTAATTTAGCCACAGTCAAACTAACCTAACCAACTAAATTTAATTTGATTAAATAGCATGCAGAGAAAATAAACTAATAAAAACCCAAAATATTTATTTCATTACAAAAAAAAAGAACTCAAAAAATAAAAAATAAAGAGATGGAAAACTAATATCTTACCAATACACTTGAGTGCCACGGCTTTGTTAGATGGACAGTCTGAACTGAGTTACCAAATAAGAGAAACATAAAAGGATTTTTAGGTTTTATAGGGGATAAAAAACATCATTAACCAATAATTAATGTAAACCGTAATAAAATAACCAAAAGTGTAAAACCTAAACAATGTGAAGAACTGTATAAAAATTCAGTAACACTTTACAATAGTCTCATTTATTAACATTAGTTAATGCATTAATAACAATGATTTAAAATGTATTTACCTTTGATAATGTTAGTTAAAAAAAAGAGTTGATGTTCATGTTAGTTCACAGCTTTAACTTATGTTAACAGATACAAATTTTGATCTTAAAAGTGTATTAGTAAATGCTGAGAATAACATTAAAGATTAATAAATGCTGTTGAAGTATTGTTCATGTTAACTAATGTAGCTAGCCTATGCTAATAAATGAAAGCTTATTGTAAAGAGTTACCAAACATTCAGTGTAAGCTGAACTCTGACACACACCTTTTACTGAGAAAACTGTGTGTGGACATATTCAGAGAATCTGTCTTCACCAGCATGAAGTCCAGTAATTCTGTAGAGTAAATCTCCTCGTAACCCTCATACGTGTCCCTGAAGATAAACCACAAACACACAGCACATATTACAATTCTTTCAAAACGCATTTTGTAAACATATTAAACATGTCACTGTATGGATACACTACTGTTTAGAAGTTTGGAGTCTTTGTTTTTGAAAGGAATCTCTCGTGCTCACCAAAACTGCATTTATTTGATCAAAAAACAGTAAAAACTGTAATTAATATTTCAATTAAAAAAAAAGTGTTCCACTTTTTACTCCTGTGATGCAAAGCTGAAGTCTACTCCAGTCTTCAGTGTCACATGATCATTCTAATATGCCGATTTGCTGAAATATGTAATATTATCAATGTTGAAAACAGTTGCTGCTTAATATCGTTATGGAAACCTTCCATAAATGTGCAAATGAACAGCATTTATTCGAAATAAAAAACTTTTGTAACACGACAAGTTTCTTCACTGTAACTTTTAATCATTTGCAAGTGTCCTTGCTTAATAAAAGTGTTCATTTCTTTGGGGAAAATGTCATACCGAGATGAAGTCACACTATCATTACCTCTCGTATCCGATCTGCGCACATGCTTCTCTTCCCAGGTTGTTATTCCATCCATCAGAACACACGTACTCCCATTTGTGGTTCACGTTTGAGTACATCTGAAGGAGGAAATTAGATCCATGCAGACGAACTACAAAAACAACAACAAAGAAAGAAGTATAGCTGTATACTGGGTTTCCTAAAGAGGGCATCATCGATCGGGATCAGGAAAGTCACGGTTTAAAGTGATAGTTCACCCAAAAATGTAAATTCTGTCAGTAATTACTCTCTCTCATGTTGTTCAACCCCGTAAGACCTTCGTTCATCTTCGAGACACAAATTAAGATATTTGTGATTAAATCTGAGAGCTGGATCACTCCTCCATAGGCTTCTAAGGGATTGACACTTGTTCCCCGAAAAGTTATTAAAGACATCGTTACAATAGTCCAAGTGACTTCACGCTTCTGTGTCGTACGTCACACGCATCATCACACACATGACCAGCGTCAGCCAATAGTGAGCCTACGTGTGACGTACAACACAGAAGCGCTGCGCTGTTACACTAGTGAGTGAACTCACTCGACGCCGCAGAGAAGGAAATCAATAGTTGAAATAAAGTCGTTATTTTTGTTTGTTTTGCACACAGAAAGTATTCTCGTCGCTTGATAAACTTAAGATCGAGCCACTGTAGGGCTGTCACTTTTGTGAAAAAATCCTGTTCGATTTTTGAGACATATATGTTCATTGAATCGATTGTAAAATCGATTTTTCCATGTCTAAAGACGTTTCCGTTTTCAACACCAAATATTGGCAAATCCACGGACAACTAACAGGCATTAGGACGAACGTAAAGAGGGCGCTTGAGACGCGCACAAGTCAGCAATATTTCTGATTATTTATTGGCGTGAAGTTTTTTGCACAATGACAAACAGGAGAGCAACATTCAAGGATTGAAATTAAAACCTGCCAAATACGGATAAAAATGAACTTTGGCGGGTAACGCTGTCATATCACGAGTCAATTTGGCGTGTTTCTATGTTTACTCACTTTGCCGGGGAAGTTCGTGTAAGCCAAATCTGCGTGGATTTAGCGCAAATACGCAACTCGTGAGTCCTCATGATATATTTAATACAGCGAATTGCGCAGAATCTGCGCATTTCTGGCTTGCTTGAACACACACGTCACTAAGCAACAAATAACGGCGCGCTTGTTCACTTGCACTGAAGTAATAGCGAATATTAAAAAGCATTTGGTTAACAGAAAAGACATTTGCTGCGTCCCAATTCACCCACTTATACTACGACCTAAAAGTGTGTACTCTTTTTGTGAAGAAAAAGTACATACTTTTCAGTGTGTAGCAAAAGAGTAGGCAAGCTTTTGGACATACTATCACGTCATCTTTAACGGACAGATCTGTCGCGTGCATCCAGTCACCGTAAACTGCCCTGTCAATCATCCTGTCACACAGTTAAAATCCTCCATTCAATCGAATTTGATTTCCTACCGTTTCGGAGAGCACGTTCATCTGCCAGTCGTGGGTCTTTCATGCGGAGACTCTCCTCATGTGTTTGCAATTTGAATATAATGATGCATTTAAAAGGTAATGGCTAAACATATCTTTACAAAAGTTCACAATGCTGCTGCAGATGCAATATAATGTAGACAACATTGAATAAATACATTTTCGTCAGGCTAGATACTGATAATTAATCACTCAAACCTCTTTATCTAAACCCCTCTACATAACCGCCGGACTCGCGCGCGTCCTCCATGTCTGTAGTTTTTTAACACTTTTCACTCGTGTTTGTAGTTCTAACCGAATCCTCGTCCAACGCGCGATGGGTTGTGGGCAATATTAGCCGTTAGCGCGCGCATCGATCTGCAGTTCGGATTCTGACCGGAAATAGTAGACCATCCGGGTATCTTTGGAACACTCATTTCAACATACTACGATTTGGGACGCAATAATTCTATTTTCGAATACTATTTAGGACGGATAGTATGCGAATTGGGACGCAGCAATTGTTATTTTCCAACATCCTACATGTTCTGTGTATTGATCTGTGTACCTAAAACACATTTTTGGTTAAAAAACAAAAGGCAGTTAAAATCGATTCCCTATTTTCGTTTTCGAAACTTGTGTTGGTTGGTCCGATCAGTTGTGCAATCGATTTTCGAACGTAAAGTGACAGTCCACTCCATAGGAGTGATCCAGCTCTCAGATTTAATCAAAAATATCTTAATTCGTGTTCCGAAGATGAACGAAGGTCTTACGGGGTTGAACAACATGAGGGAGAGTAATTACTGACAGATTTTACATTTTTGGGTGAACTATCTCTTTAACATATGTAAGGAATTCTTACAACAATGAGCTTCATCTCCTCCTGATGGACAGTCCAGCTTACGGTCACACCACTGCGAATCGCTGACGCATCGGTTATCTGCTGTACAGCGCCGCCCTAGCAAACACTCAAACACACCTGTGTGTGCAGACAGAGGACATCAGAACAAGAAACAACGTGTGGATGTACAGTGTGAAAGCCAATGAGAGAGTTTCTTACCAAAATACCAAAGCACCGCAACTATGATCCCAGCAATGGCCAGGAGGGTCACGACTGCGCCAATGATCCATGGCCATTTATTTCTCCTGGAAGCTGTCAGAGAATCAAAGTTCATAAAAAACAAAACTTAAAAAAAAGCATTAAATAATGAATACCTTAAACAGCTTTAAAATCCATTAAATATTAGGGCTAGTTCATTGATTCTTATTTTGATACAACACGATCGATTATTAAATCCCATCAATCTTTTTAGTCTGTGGTGTTTTCATGGGAAGCATGAACTAAACTTCACTAAACATTATTTGTAGCGCGCCTCACATCTAATAAATCGCATTAAACTTTGAGCTTTATTACTTTTGATAAGAAACAAAGTCTCAGCTTACAAATTCTGGAAATTTTATAACAAAATTTAAACGATAAATACTGATAAAATATTTTGTCCAGGCCTGACTCCAGCTTTGAGAAGCATTGTTTATCGTTTTTTAATATTTATTTCCTAATATCAAATTTGGTATTAATTGTATAATTTCAGATTTTATAACAAATGGGGCAGGTTATGCATTTTTTCCCCAACATTTTTAATATAGTTTTTAATATCTCTTTCCTAATAACAAATGTTGTATTAATTTTCTAATTTCAGAGTTTATAACAAAAGGGATTTTTAGTAACATTGCTATACTATTTTAGAAGAATAAATTACTTGCTTTATGCTTTTGTTTAGCTTCTTGATTATTTTACAAATTGTCACAAATTCATTGATGCATTTTTCTATAATGCTTCAAAACTAATCCCTCAGCTCTATTGTTAACATTATAAATGTATGAATAATTAGCTTATGTTCTTTTATATCTGTTGGTGGTGGCACTGATTAAAACAGTTAAAAGAACAAAAACCAAAAGCATTTTTGCTTCGCAGAACATACATATTTTACCAGTAAGTGTAAGTTTTGTTTAGATAATTTTTCATGAACAAGTGGCTTTCTTATACCAGACACGCATGTTAGTACCAGGTGTGAACGGTAATGAGTCTTGGCTGACTACCTGTGATCGGATCATTGAAAACGCATCTTAAAGGTGCAGTAAGCAATTTTTGAAAAATGCTGTAGATATTGGAAATCACCAAAAACAAATACACCAGCCATTCAGTGCCTTAAAAAGCTTTAAATACCTCTGTGAGCTTGTTTAGCGCCACTGTGGAGTCCAGGTGTGGTCGTGTGGTAGGTACTAACAGGTGCTGTTCGAGGCGCACACTGGTGCCGGTTCTGGTATAGAAACTGTGGGTTTTGGGGGCCAGGGTACTGCGGTAAAGCTGGGTTTATTCCAGAAGAAGGTGCATATGGAGCGGGCCGCTGATCCTCATGTTGGAAACCATGGTTCACGTGAGAACGATTGTCACAGATCTGAAAGAAATTAGAGTTTTGTCAGTTTCTCAGGTTCAAAAAGCATTTGAAAAAATGTTTGCTTCCATATTGTGATGTAATTAGAGACACTGATTTTCACAGCTATGAGACACTGAATGTGGGCAGTATGTTTTTTACTGTGTGTATGGTAAAAGTATTGATGTTGTGTTTATTATGGGTTTGGTATATATATATATATATATATATATTTTTTTTTTATTGTAATATTTTGCATGCTATTGGCACCTGCCAAGGAACTGCCGATGGGAATTAGCTTTTAGCTAAATCTGGTACAGTATATATATTTTGCATTGTCCCTGTTAAATAAATAAAATAAATAAAATTCAGTGTGAAAAGAATATTTAACATGCATAAGGAAGTTACGAAAAGACTATTTTAGACAACAGTGCCCATGTTAATTAATTACAGTAGACTAACTGTAAAACTGTTCCATGAATGATTGAATATTAAATGAATGTTCATTATTTAAATCTTTACTCGCTACTTACTTTCAATGATACTAAAAACACTGAGGTATTTAACATTCAAATAATTAATCTGATAAACATGTTAGTTCAACATTATACAAGCAGAAGACATATGAAATAAGATTTACTTGCTTTTATCTTACAACACTGGTAAAAATATTAATTTTTAGTCCACATGTCCAGAACAGACTACTTGTATAGAGAAACTACTATATACTGTAGTTTCCACCAGAATGTTTTTTTTTATCAATGTTTATTGCAGTGTATAAATTATCATAATGACAACAACTATTATCATTAATATAATATAAAGAATAAATAATAATAATAAAGAAAGAAGTGGTGGCAGAAACTATATAACATTTCAATGTTATCTTTACAGTGTTTTTCATGCATTTAAATCGAACTTCCTTTCCTTTTTAAAAAAGATTCAAGGACCATCATGATGAATCATTCATTAGGTTCATCTTTGGTCAGGAAAGTTAATGCTTTACAAATATATATTATGTGTTGACTGACAGTATCTGACAAAGAACTCCTGCTTTATAAAATCGACAACAAACAAATGACATTGTGACTGAAAGAAGAGGATAAACATGTTCAGATAGAAATTAAAAGAGAGAGAAAATGGATTATGTTATTACCGGATCCTTATTCTTCATCTTTAACCTTTGGCTTTGTTTGGACTGTTCGACTCACTCCAAAAAACTCTCGAACTTCAGTCAGCAGATTTTAGTTTGAGCTTGAACACACAGAAAAACACACATTATTAGTCTGAGAAAAGGCGATAGTATGAAATGAGTCCAACAGATTCTCTCTGACTGATACATATTATAAATTAGAGTTATATATAGTAAAACTTACCTGACCGAAGGTTCTCCTCTAGTGTTTGAGCTTTAGCGGACTCTGCGTCTGCTGTGTGTGTGTGTGTGTGTGTGTGTGTTTATATGTGTGTGTGTAATGAGCAGCCAATGCCACACCTTTGCTTGGTTAACCAGCTGAAACTCTAATAGTCAGGTGTCTGCAAATACAAAATATCCCAACTACAAGTTTATAACTACTGTAAGAGCATTCCAATGTACAACTGAACAAGTAGAACATGTCTTATCAATACAGAACACATAGATGACGTTTACCAACAAATGAGGGAAGGCAAAAATAGGCAAAATATATGTAAAACATTCTTCCACATGAACACACTTCCTTCTGGCTCACTTCCTGACACAGTTTTGAACATGAAGTATAATAGCAATTTAAGCAATTTAAAAAGATTGTTTACTAAGCTTGAACGTGCACATTTTCAACTTCTGTTTCTTAAACATGTAAATTCAGCCATCCTAATTAATTCATGCTAATAGCCTAGTTAACGATTACTTGTTTACATATAGGAGATATGATGTATTTTATATTATTTAAGCATCTCGGTTTGACAATTGTGTGCCGGGAATCCAAACTAACTTTACTTAAACAATTTCAATATAAGAACATTGTTTACGTCCTACTTCTTAACAGTTCATCAGGCTCTTAACGGAGGAATATCTGATGGTTTTTCCTAATATCAGACATCATTAAAACAGAACACATTTCACACATGCGGAAAACCGTATTGTTTGATCAATAATTCAAGAAGATCCATTCTTGTACCATTCTTGTAATTGTTGAGCTGTAGCATTTATTACAGTAAGGCTATAGTAAGAACATTGATGAATCCTCATTAGGCCTGTTGACTTTTCCCCCCATTTTTTTATTGATCTATAGCATGATATGAAAAATAGTAAACTAGAAACTCTATAGCTGCAACATGCCACAGTTGTAATATAAATCTATAAATAGCCTATATATTTAATAAAATTACCTATTATTAATTCTACCAGTTAGATACAATTTACCACAATAAAATGTGATCAATTCTAGTATGGGTGGTAAAGCTTTCTAATTCATGTTGGTGCAACATGACGTTTCCCCCTCTTTTCATCATGATTTTAGATCATGTTTGACTTTCTCTAGCATTGTAAAGTTGTAACTTTTCCATAGAATTTAAATGTTGGGATGGTTGTACCTGCTAGGTATTCGGACATAAATATTGATAAGGGCAGCTAACTGTAAGTATCATAAAATCACGAGCATAATACAATTAACTTCCTTTTCAATTTCCAGATAGATGGTTCAAACATTGAGAAATCACTACATTAAAAAAAAAAACAAGCTGTAAAGATAAACTGTTGGCCACGATAAAAAGAGCAATTTCCCAAACTCAGATATCACACAGGGTCAATCCCTGCTGTTATTCAGTAACTCAGTCAATGGGCCAATACTGACATCACAAAACATCCTGTTAATATTTGGCTCAATCATTTATCCTTTAGACTGAAGCACAATGACTTTTCAATGACAATTAGAAGCTGATAAACAGTCTCTATGTACTTAGCAAAACGAATCGAGTTATGTGACGTGACCGAAAGTGGAGCCAGAATTTTTCCGCAAGGTGGAGCTTTTTCTGCTGGAGGATCATTTATAACGGCCCAGAAAAGTCCTGCTCAGTCAGGTGACAGGTTCTCTGGAAGAACACCGGATTCCTGGTTTCAGACCAGAGAATAGCTGGGACAAAGTTAACACATAAAAAGGTAACATGACTAAAAAAGAACAGCTACTCTATTTCTGCAGTATATACGGTGCACAGCACGCACATTGTCCATATCCAGTAACAGCAAGTAATTCAACATTTTTTTAAAGTTCTTCTTGAATCATTATTTGATTGGGTTAAAATGCAACACGAGTCGTCATTTTACGTGTGTGTTCTGAAACGTGACTCGCGTAAAAATGCTTCCGGCCCATATAAAGACACAGACGGTGGTGAACAGGTGAACAGGCCACTTGTAAAACATGCCAATTAGGCATTGTATCAAAAACTTTATAGATTTCATTAAAAAAAATTCTGAAGTTTACAGGGACACTCTTGCCAAAAATCAAAATTCTGCCATCATTTACTCAACATCATGTCATTCCATAAGAAGAAATCTCTCAGTGTTTTTAGTTTTGGTCCATGCAATGAAAGTAATCTTCTTTTGTGTTCTGCAGAAAAAGTCACAAGTTTGGAACGACATGAGGATGAGCAAATAATTATTTAAATTTTTGGGCATAGTTTCTGTTTAATGTGATCTTAATTTGAGAGTAAATCTAATTGAGACACCATTTGTCAAGACATTTAACAAAATATCTAATAACACAGGAAAATTAATTAAAAAAAAGTATGTGAATAAAAAGTGATGTCTGGAGGGAATTGGTTTGGGGATTTTTGTTTAATGAGCCTTCAAGTTTGATTAAACCATCAAAATATGACAAAAATATTTTATATTTTTAAATATGAGGGAAGAACAAAACACTAAATTTAAGGTTCAGGTATTTATCTGACAAAATTATTACGCAAAAAACTACAGCTACAGGTTTTATTTTACTACGCAAAAAATACATAGAAAAACAAAAAGCTCACAGGAAACAACATACATCGACTCCAGCATAATCAGTTTTTAATATTTAGTTGATTCTCTCTTGTTTTTGCATGTTCATAATTTCTTTGTACGACAGCCTGTCCAAAAATTATGTCGACACAAATTGACATTTGATTGCGTTATGACAAAACAATTGCACTTAATAAAGACTATAAGCAAAATAGAATTTAAAATGGGATTGAAAGATGCTAAACAATCATAATATAATACAAATAAAATGTGTGTGAGATCATCATCATCTTTATTTTTTTTAACGTGAATGTTTTTTGGGATAGATGGGGCAGGGGTAAATTTCCAAAATATTGTGGAAAGTGAAAATTTAAGTCAAAACAGTCACTTATGCATTGTCCATATTACCACTCATGCCTATAGTATCTGCAGCTTTCAACAATCACAAAGTAATAACTGTTTGTTCAATTCACAAATTACTTGTGGCATAAATTAGTTTCAGGTCACTGCTAGTCAGGTTGCCTCAATAGACCCTTTTCACATTTCCAGGGTTCTCAGAAACAGAAGTCATCATATGTAAACTTCTATAGTTTACAATGTGAATTATTGCCGAAAAAATGCTTCATCAGAGTCTGTGAAAACTGAAAAGGGTTCATGAGCAGCCGAGCTCGAAGCACGATCTCCATCTGGTGTTCATTCAGGGGAACTGCATTTTATAATCATCACACTCAGCATCAACAAAAACAATCAATAGTCTATTTTATTACAGTTACAGATTTTACCAGTTATAAACACTTTCATTACAACATTAAGTGCACAGAATAAATATTACCATTTGGGAAGTTAGCATATTTTATGAGCATTGTTTCGTTTTCCCCCTATTTTAATTAAAACAAACATGAATGACTTTTCTGGATGGAGCACACTCACATTAAGGATGTAGGCAAGAAGAATCTGTTCAAAAGTCAAAATTTTGATATGATATTAAGTGCAATCTCAAGTCCTAATATTTCTGGATCAGAATGGAGGAAGCGCCGCCTCCTCCATTGCAGATTCCAGCCAGTCCGTACTGTCCCGATTTCAGATTGTGCACCATGTGTCCTACGATTCTCGCCCCTGACATTCTAGAAATCGCAAAACATTAATTATCACGCAAATCTAATTCCAGTATGTCAATGTAGCGAACAGTGATGCATGAAAAGGATGTTGCTTACCCAATTGGATGTCCGAGGGACACTGCTCCTCCATGGATATTGACTTTGTTGGGGTCGATGTCTAACATCTTGATGTTGGCCAGCACCACAACACTGAAGGCTTCATTGATCTCCCACATGGCAATGTCTTCTTTCTTCAAACCGGCCGCCTTCAGGATCTGCACAACATGGATGTTATTACACTGAATGACCACAAAAACATGTCAGCTCTGCAATTAAGACAAATATTAGCTCACCTTAGGGACGGCAAAGGCTGGAGCGATAGGGAAGTCGATGGGGGCGACAGCAGCATCAGCAAAAGCTGCAAATTAACATTAAATTGTGGTCCAGATGTGTAGGGAAAGCCAGAAAACAAGTATTATCTGACAAACGTGGCCATATATGAGTAACTCACTATTAGTAGGAATGCAACTCAACTATATTTTTCAGTAGCATGACAGTAACACAGCTGTTTAGTGAAAAAAAGCATAGTTTTCCCAGTAAAAATACATTTTTTTCCAAATATTACTGCCCTTCAGGTAGCTTTAATTATTTGTAACTATCCCCAAACTTTTGTATTAGCCAAAAATGTGTCTTAGACCCTTATAATATTAAGTTTATAATTAATTTATTACTATTCCTTGCACATTTTACATTCATAAATGTACATTTTCAAAGAAAATACCAAGATGTTGAAATGTATTTGAATTTTTTAAAGAACACTTAACGTACTTGCTTCTATGTTGCAACATTTATAAGATATTATGCTTTGGATTATTTCTAAATTTAATGTATTTTAACTCTCTAGGAATATTTAGTGTTTTTTTTTGTCTTTATGCTTGTACATAATGTGTTCGTTTCTGTAGATATATAAAAAGAAAAAAGAAAATATTCATCAAAAGTGTAGGTTGAATGTAGCTTAACTTTATTTAAATGATTACCATTAAATTATTAAAGTGCCTTTAGCACGGTGTTGTTCTTCAAGAAAGAATTCAGGTGGATGTTTCAGACATAGAGCACTGGCTAACAGCTAAAAAAACTGTGATAAATACAATGGGACTAAAACATGTGATAAAAACATGAGCAAAGTTTTTGGGTAAAAAAACATTCCTACATAACTTGTCATTCCAATCATTGCAGAATCTGTTGAAATAACCAGAATACACCATAAAATGATGTAAACAGGTGTGTATTGCCTCACCAACAATCTTAGCCAGCGGTGTGACGTTGAGCCTCTTTGCGGCGTCTGCCGTCATGAGCACGAGAGCCGCCGCTCCGTCGTTCAGCGTACTAGCGTTAGCTGCCGTCACCGTGCCTGCGGAAACAAACGTCTGCTCGTCTTTTCAACAGAAAACAATTCTTTATCATCCTCAAAACATACGTTTAAAAATAGTGACACATGCATGACAAGAGATGATTAAAAATTTACTTTACAGAATAACTTAATTTGACAATTTTGCAATATGCACTTATTAAAAATCTACAATTTTTAAGTACACTTAAGTGGCCTTTTATTTCAGGAATATTTTATTATCTGCGAGTACAGGTTTTTTTTTTCAATATACTTTTAAGATTTGAAGAACACTAAAAGTGCATGTTAGTAGAATTATGCAGACTTTTTTCACAAATGCTAATGAAGTGATGATCTTGTACCGTTCTCTTTCTGGAACACAGTTTTCAGTTTGGGGACTTTGCTGAAGTCGACCTTCTTATATTCTTCATCTTCCTTCACAACAATGTCTGGTTTTCCTGAGCAGTGAGAGAGAAGATTTTAAATCACAATAATAATGCATTTTAATATATGCAACATAAACACACATATATATATATATATATATTATTAATTATTTTTTATGCTAGCGTATTTTTAGGGGTGTGACGCGATCTCGTGCCACAAGATCTCACGATATTAAAACTTGACGATATTTCTCTGAAAAGCCATCTCACAATATTAGCAGGACGGAGTTGAGTTTATGGCAAAACGTTAAATAGCGTGCTTGGTGATCTCAGAATATGCTGTGAGTTTAGGTTACTTATAACGTTCATCTGGGAACACAATGTGTGCCATATCACAAGATTTATAACGTAAATCATTTAAAAACCTATGCCAACACGGGAGAATACGTTTTAAAATGTGCAAGTTGTTTGGCCAATATTAAACAAGGATTTGATCATGCTGTAAAGTGTAACAACAACAACCAGCCCTTCTGAGGCCTCTGCAGGCATTTGTTAATGATGTACATTATTTTCTTGTTGTTTATATTGTGTATTTTACATCATGTATTTTAACAGTTGTTCAATAAAACCATGAACCAATTATTATTGCCTCATTGTTATTATATATGTATTTGAAGTCATTTTAGAAGCTATTGTTCACTTAGGTTTATTTTTATTAACACAAAAATTGTCCGATTACTCGATTAATCGACTGAATACTCAATTACCAAAATAATAATTAGCGACAGCACTAGATTAGCTCAAACATTTCAAAATGCACCTGTGAAATTTGGTCGAATAAAAGACCAGCCATATATTTCGTCATTGAAGATTTCTTAAAAACGGTGTTAAAATATCATCTCGTCTCATTCTTGTGAACCCAATATTGTCTCATGAGCTAATTATATCATCACACACCTACATATTTTGGCTCATATTAGGCCATATATTGCGAATAATAAGGAATTGAGCAGCTACAGTAGTGAAACCAACCTCTCTGAGGGATGCTCACAGGAACTACTTCCTTGGCCAGGATCCCAGACTCCCACGCTGCTTTGCTGCGGCTGTAGGAGTTGATGGCAAATGCGTCCTGCTCCTCCCTGGAGATGCTGCTGTTCTTGGCAGTGTTTTCAGCACAGTTTCCCTAAAAATGGGGAAATATGCTGGAGTTGTACACAATCATGGCCTCTCCAGTGTTATATGTCCAATGTTTCCACACAACTTCATTCACTTCCTTTATTCACTTAGTAGTGGAGAGCCGGGACAGCTGAAACACTTTTCACATAAACGTCGTTTTCTAAGATAAGGTTACGGATTGATTTTTTTCTTTTTGTAATCAACAACTCACATATGTTTTCTCTTAGTATCATGTGTTATTCTGTACAAATATAGAATGATTTAAGTAAAAAATGACTTTGAACGGTAGTTGTGCACACGGGTGGGCCGGATGAAACATATCAGTTTAAACGGCAACTATTCATCTAATACTTGTTTTTATGAACACTACCTGACAAGTTACTTATGTACATATTGTTACAAACATATTTTGTAATTTATTTTAATTTAAAGGTTCATATTAACCATTTTTGTTCTGTCGCCCAATAGACAATAGGCGATAATAAGCCTAATGCGCATTTTGCGTAATCTCAGGCTATTCTGACGAAGACACAAATCAGTTTACAATTCATTTTCTTACATTTATTCCTTGAGTCATATTGAGTGTTTGCTAGTTGAATAGCCTGTTATTATGAACATCATAAAATTATGAACATTTGTTTCAGCGCCTCCTGCCGGTTAAACCTGTTTTGCACTTAAACTAAAAAACTCTGATAATGCACACTTAAAGCGATAGTTCACCCAAAAATGTAAATTCTGTCAGTAATTACTCTCCCTCATGTTGTTCTTCAGAGGGTGTGTTGCAGCACTAATACAATGGCCGTATTATCATTACAATGGCACATGAAACAATAAATACAACTTGTCAGTCAAAAAAAGTACCGCACGAAAGACTTCACTTACCGCACTCTAACTTTAAAACGGCATGACGTAAAGAAGAAATGTTTTCGCGGGTCTGGTCGGCATTGCGTGCTGTACGTGCTGACGAAATTTGACGTACATGAGTGGTTTTCAAGGAAATCTCAATGTTTCATCCGTCCCACGTTTCGATCGTCCCGGCTCTCCCCTACTTATTATCAGGCTAAGCTATCATGCAAATACAACGAAATCGGTCTTTCTGGTTTACTAAAAATGTACGTGCCATGTGGAATTTGTTGTAGACGTCCGTCAAACCGTCCTTAACAATCAGATCCTCCATCTTCACTCCACCATAAGGGGGCGCTTCTCTGGCCATGACATATGGAACCTGAGACATGCTTTCCATTCCACCAGCAACCATCACATCCTGGGAGACATCATGTTGATTCACTCATTTGGCTTTATTAGCACGCTAAAGGCTCAAGGCCATTGCACACTGAGTCCGAAATTTTCAGTTTGACCAAAAATTTATATCACGTTTTTTTTCAAAACAATGCCGGTTTTCTGTTTTTTTTTTCATGCATAATCAGGTGTTCAAAGCATTTTTTACTGGTTGAGAGAGGAATTACTGCAGTAAATTGACTTACGATGGTCTATTTTACTGTCATTAGGGAATATTGTAGAGTAGAATAGCGCCCAGTATAACTTAAAATAGTTATTTCTTAACGTTCTAATAACGTTCTTATAACCAGGAAATAACGTTAACACAATGTTTACATAACGCGAGAATTGAACGTTCTAATGATGTTCTTATAACCAAGAAATAACGTTAATACAACGTCTAAAAAACTGGACATTTTGAATGTTCCTAGAACATTCAGAAATAACTTTAACGTTTTTATAACTTAATGGGAACGTTATGAAAACGTTCTTATAACCTAAAATTGTAAGCTGGGGAAGAGGAGAGATTCGCGATTGCACTGAACACGTTTTAAGTGCAGGATTCTCTGAGCGAGCACAGAGAAAATAGACCTATTTTAGCAAGAGCAGCGTGCATCTGAGAGCGCGGCACATTATATTCCGCGCGAGAGCAGAGAGATTCGCGCGCAGTATATAAATGTACTTTCGCGCTACAATAATGCGCTCTTGACATTTGACAGGAAAATAACGCCATAGTTCCACGGCATCCATCTTCCCTGTAACGTAACACCAGAGCACTGCTGTTTACCCATAGACAGTAAAAGAAAACTGCTGTTTACGCCTCGCAGTCGCTGCTTAGAAGTGCAACATTGTAAAGGGTCCGTCTGAAACCGTGTCGCGCAGCGTAACGTTCGTTGTCCGAACGTTGAGTAATTAAATAAATCGGTATGTATTAATATATTCAAAATGAATATCATAACAAAAATATACACCGGTTTTCGGTATGAACCGGTATACCGCCCAGCACCGTATGCGTTTTTTCGTATTCGTGATTCAGTGGCTCTGAATTGTCAAAACACCATTCAAACTGCTTGCTACGGATGCGAAAAACGCAGAAAATCGAACCCGATGTAAAAAATTTTTTATGACGGACGAAAGTTTCGGAGGCCGTTTGCAAGCGTGATTGACATAACGTGGGGTCGATTTTTTTTTTTTTTACGTGCGAAAATTTCGGATGCGAATTTCGGACTCAGTGTGCAATGGCCTTTACTCTTTCTGAATCTCCGGTCTTGCACACTACCTGATGGCCACACATGAGACTTTGAGCGGCCAGCATGATGGACTTCATCCCAGACGCACACACTTTATTGATGGTAGTTGCCTCAGTGGACAGAGGGAGACCTGCATGAGGAAAACAAACATTACACAATCCTAGCAGAACCAAAACTAGCACTAATACTTCTCTTTGAGAAGTTGCATTTGTAAAATGAAAGAAAAAAATATGCATTGCAAATCCCTCACCTGCACCCAGAACAGCTTGTCTGGTCGGTGCTTGTCCTTCTCCTGCTTGCAACACATTACCCATGTAAACTTCCTTCACCTCCTCCAAAGGGATTCCTGTAGATGACATGCAAACCTCCTAACATCAGGGAATCTGATCATACAGACAACTAGAACACATGAGACTTAAAAATGTAGATCTAATGACACTTAGCCTATTTCATGAATATAATTGCATTCAATAAAATATAAAACTAAGGGCATTTATTATATAGGCAAATAGCACACCTTTCTGATTTAAAGACGTGTTACTCAGGTTTTTTTATTATTATATTTTACATGATTATATATGCATATAATATGCACTACTGTTCAAAAGTTTGAAAAGTATGGTCAGTATGATATTGAAAGAAGTCTTATGCGTTTACTGAGGCTGCATTTATTTGATCAAAAATATAGTAAAAAAGTAATATTGTGAAATATTATTATAATTTCAAACATCTGTTTTCTATTTTAGTGTATTTTAAAATGTAATTTATTCCTGAGATGCAAAGCCGAATATTCAGCATAATAATTATACAGTTTTCAGTGCCACATGATCCTTCAGAAATCATTATTTATTGTCATCGTAAATTTTGAAAACATCTGTGCTGCTTAATATTTTTGTGTAAACGAATACATTTTTTCAGGATACTTTGTTCAATAGAAAATTCAAAAGAACAACATTTCTTTGAAATACATGTCTTTAAGGGCATTTTTGATCAATTTAATGCATCCTTGCTAAATAAAAGTATTCTTTTTATTTGCTCTGAAACCAAACATTAAAAATGTTTTCAATAATAATACAATTTGTAATAATATATAATCTCATAAAATTATATTTAATTATAATTTTCTTAAAATAAATATAAAATATATAAAATAAAATATGTATTTCTGCTAAGATTATCAGGGGCCGGTTGCATTAACTGCTTAGACTAGTCTTACAAGTTAGTCATCAAATATTATTTAAGACTGTTTATAATTTTTTTTAAGTCAGTTACATAAAATAGTCGATTGGTTTAATTTGATACAGAAATTTGAAAAGTAAGACTGATAGAAATGGATAAATTCAAGTCTGAGAACATTAACAGCTCCGAGTATAACGTCCATGGGTTGGCATCTCGTAATTACGGTTGAACACAGCATTTGGTTTAGGAGGAACTGTAAAAGACGACTGCTGTTTGTTACTCAGTGACTGTATTTACTGTATTCGGACCGAATGCAATGACTGGACGAACATTTTTGGTCCTGTGGCTTCCACAGAAGATATTATATGTACATGTTATGTTATTTAGACCACTTCTATTATTGGATGTGAAGAGTCTCCAACTAGTTGAACAAAAAGTGTTTACAAAAATTGCCTACCCTACATTTAACATAATGGCTATGTTTATCATGCAATCGGCCCTAGATCTCTACCTGCTTTCTCAATGGCTCCTTTAATAGCAATGGAACCGAGTTTGGTGGCAGGTACGGTGGAAAGGCTTCCTTTGAAAGACCCCATTGGGGTCCTGACAGCACTGACGATGACAACTTCCTGTCCAGAGGAAAAATTAGAAATTAAGATCATATTCACTGAATGCACACCTGACAGACACAGTTCTGGCTCCATGAAGTGATACAATCACATAACTTTTACTCACATTTAGAGATGGTCGTGTGCTGTAGGTCCTGCTTAGGAATTTATGTGCCTGCTAAGATATATTGATAAAATGGGTGTCCGGTGACATAATATCTGGTCATAGCATTTATATCAAAAAAGACGACCTACAGTTTATGAAGTGAAGCGCGATATTTTAAAAGGTAAACAATGAAACGGGCCTGCAGTCAAACTGCTGCATGTGCCGTGAGTCTCAAAAGTTCGGCTATCAATAGCTATTTATTTCCTTCAAACTCACCAGATGTCTGCACAGGTGTGTGCGTGTGCTGTAAAGGGCACTGGATGCCATAATTGCGATGGATAACTGCGTACACAGAAGAGCAAATTTCACCTTCAAACCTCCGAATGGAGTGAACGTTTGCAGTGAGCAGCCAATCACAGTAAGAGGTGTTTCTGCATCACATGGCGACGGCCCGAAGCATTATGGGTATTGTAGTTTGTAGTAGGTTTGTCGTAGTTGTCGAAAAACTTGAAAGTAGAGCAAAGGCTAAATCTTTTTTAAAACCTTTTTTAAAACACGTGTACAAGGTTCTAAGAAATCTAATATTTGTCTCCATGTTGGTTTCATACTTTTTTTAAAGACTTGTATACCATTTTCGTGGAATAGCTAAAGTTTTCTTGGATTTAACAAAACGTGCTTTTTCATAAAAGGTTTATTAAAATGTGATTTGGAGACACAGTCCTCTCTAACTTTGATTTGGCAGACAAAAAAACAAATAAAAAAATCAGATATTAATCATGTAAAACAAAATTGCTTCAATGCTTTATTTATTTGTGGTCTTTGTTTGTTTGTAGGCTATATAATATTATTTTGTTAAGAAATAGTAATAATAGAAGATTAGGCATATACCAAACTACATATGCCATTATTTAAAAGAGATGTGTGTCCTTTTTTATATTCTTGCAGTTTCACCATCTAGACATTTTTTACTTTACACTCCAGTTTCTTAAATTCAACTGAAATATATTCATTATAAAATAGTAAGTTTTAATGTATTTTTAATAAGTTAGCTATATTTATTTACTTAAATGGCTTGTTCAGTTTGCAGGAAAAAATGCATTCACTTTTTCTTATATATTTTTATTTATTATATTAGAAAATGAGTTAGAACTGAGATGCAAGTTTGTGTGAATAATAATTAAATTTGTTTATTACAAAAGATTCATATATTCATACATAGTGGCATTGTCTGTACAAAAGAGAAAATATAGGTGCATTATTAGGAATACTGAGACAGGAAATGTCTACATTTTCAGTTATAAATGTTTAGTAGCAGTTCAGCCATCCGTAGTTCAACAGAACACGATTCACTCGTTTTGAGGAGAAATCATACTCCGTTTGCCTTGGACCTTCTGAGAAATACAGATAACCTAAAAAGGAGAAAAAAAATATACATTTTCAGGAAAAATACAAAAGGCAACAGCATTAAAAAATGAATGATTGAATTGTTAATGTTTTTTGTGTTTAAGCTCACCATAATTTTCAAAAGCAGCGTCCACCTGTGAGCCAATGCCAGGAAAATGAAGCTGAATATTTTTAGGAAAGCCTCTGTCCATCTGAGCTGTTCTTTCATTGAAGCTATACACCATTGTTAAAATTATGTTAGATTTGATGTTATTTAAAAAAAAAAATATTAACACAATATTATATTGTTTTCTCACCTCCAGTATTTACTTCCAACAAAGAACAAAGTGCGTCCGGTTGATTTCACGTGTACAGCTGCATCAATCTTTTTCACATATGTGGGAAATCCAAATTTGGTTATGGGTTTGGGATATCCAGGCAAAGTAGTGCTGCCTTTTACTCCCCAGTACTGCTGACCTGAATGTGAAAGACACAATGCACAACTACATTTACTGAAGCCATTTTATACAACACTTAAAGGCGCAGTGTGTGATTTTTAGCGACATCTAGTGGTGAGGTTACGAATTGCAACCAACAGAAGTTACGGTGGCCGACAGGAAAATATGTCATCGTCTGAGACAGCAGAGAGTAGCAGTTCAGCAATGAGGTTTCTTTACAAGGATAAATTAAGAAATTATGTTTACTTAATTATTCAGTAAAACTATATGTTATTGTGAATATTATTGTTAGTTGTTCATCATGTGTCAGTGTTTTATTCGCTGAACTAAGCTTGCTTACTTGCACGAAGAGCAACATAGTAACGAAACGCGTTTGTCCGTTTAGGGCCACCGTAGAAACATGTCGGCGCATTTCAATGATCGGGAACCCGCGGTGTGTGTAGACACAAACTGCTCATTCTAAGCTAATACAAATATAACGGTTCATTAAGTAAGGTCTTTATACACCACTGAAAACTTCTTTTTCAAGGTAGTGAGGAAACGCGCTCTGTAGCGCTGTGTGTTCGCTGTCGGCTACGCTAGAAACATGACCACACAATATGTCGACCTCCATAGAAGGGGGAGCCCGCGGTTATGGAGATATAAATGCCTCATTCTAAGCTAATAAAAACATAACGGTTCATTATTCAAGGTCTTTATACACCACTGAAAACATAATTATGGATCTTATATTGCATTTCTGTCAATAGATCCTCAGAAATATTACACATTGCACCTTTAAAGACAATAGGAAATGAGACTTTACCATTGAAGATGAAGCTAATGTCTCTGCCACTGAACTCATAAGCAGCATCAACAGAGTCAATGGATGGCCAGGTAGATTTTATTTCATGCATTGAAAGTCCACTGTAGTAGCCCTTTTTCCAGTAATACCTGATGGACATATGACATAGTTTTTAAATTAAACTTGTTTAGTTAAAAATTTTACATGAATTTGCACCACTGACATTGCCAAAACCACATCAGGTTTATAATTTTGTGATTTTTAAAAATAAAAAAAACTCTTCAGCATTTCCCATATATTTTGAGGTTATTATATATAATATTAAACAATATAAATTAAAATAATATTCTTACCCAGCTTTAAAGAAGTACAGTTCTCCACGAATGCTGGTTGCTGCGTCAAATACTAAGTCACGCTTGCACGGTTCTGGTGGGCTAGGTACACTATTGGGTTTTGGTTCTGGTTTTGGTTCAGGTTTATCTATTGACGTTCGAACACCTGAAACATTATAGAAAATGGGTGGAAACTACATATTTATTGATTGTTTTCTCCATAATAATAAGTATTGTATTTAATGTATTGCTAGTACATTTCTCTATTTAAAAAAACAAAAACATTTACCATACAGGGCCTGGACCCCAAGCCGGTCATCACGGGGAAGTGTATATCCATTCGTGTTGACGTATCGGTAAGTTGGATACATGAGAGCTGAAGGGTCTTTGGAGTGATCTAGTCCCAGTGCGTGTCCGAATTCATGAGCAGCCACCAAAAGCAGGTTTATATCTAAAGCAATTAATGATTTTTTCTTTTAAATAAACTGGTAATAATTTACATACACATAAGCATGTGATTCTATGTGATTTGTGCATCACCTCGTGAACTTAGTGTCCAAGTCTCATCATCATCAAAGTGTGTGTCTCCTCCCTGCTCCGGACCGGGTGAGTTAGCATGAGCCAGAACCCCATTAGGCCCATCAAATGGGTAAAAATCTCCATGATCTAAAAAAAAAAATTAAAAAAAAAAATTATATATATATATATTTATACACACATATATATATATATATATATATATATATATATATATATATATATCTTTTTTTTTTTTTTTTTTTTTTTGGGAAATGAGGTATGTGTTTAGAACCTACATCCAGCTTTGAAGAGAATCATAATATCAGCTGTGCCACTGTAGATCTGTTTGAAATCGAGTGGAATAACATCACTGTAGAGCTGGAAAGCTTTGGCAATAATGACATCCACATCTCTCTGGCTCAACTGTGATGTATATTCAGTAATTCTAAGAGAGAAAGAAGCAAATCATGTTTAGTATCCTTAAAAATCACCATGACACCAATTGACAATTCATATTTGTATGGAATATTGCAGTGTTTATTATAAATGATTTATCCATGCACATTATCATTTCCATGCACACTCGTAGTCTTGAATCTAAATAACTTCCTCTCCTTCTTGCAGTGACATCTAGGGCCCTATTATACATCCGGCGCAATGCAACCCCAGGTGCGACCCAAGTGTTTTTTGTCTTTTTTTGCTAGTTTCAGCCCGACACAGTTATCATTTTCATATCCTGCGCCACGTTGTTTAATTAGCAAATGCATTTACGCCCACTTGTTTGCCAGTGGACATGCTGGTCTGAAAACAAGCGTTGGCGCCAACAAAAACTTGGTCTACAGTCATTGGCGCAGTATTTTTAAGTTATTTAAAGGGTGCATTAGTAATTAGTATATTAGTAATTATAGCCTATAGGCGGAGGGATGCGCAGCAGCACACAAACATGTCAAATATAAAAAAATAAAGTGATTAGAATTTAAAAGATTATTATTGTGTACATAAAGACGTGGTGGAATCCGGCTTGTCCTGTAGATTAAGATCACTTTAACCTCGCGCACGAGCAGATCCGGTTCCTCCCTGGAGACGCGTTCAGTCTTTCCACTTGCAAATTCCTCCATGTAAATAGCGAATCCGCCATGGCGCGAGCGCAGCTGGCTTTTAAAGGGAATGGGAGATGAGACTCTGAACGGTTTATTGCATTTTACGGCCAAAACACACCAATTACTTATTAAGAGAATAGAGACGACTCTTTTAGACCATGCGCCGGGTGAGCCGACCATTTCTTCCATCGTCAAACTAGCAAAAGTGGATTCGGACACGTCCTTAATTCACTTGTCCTGTGCGCCATGTGCTTAGACTGTTAAAATAGGGCCCCATGTCTCTTCTCTGATGACATGCTTATGAAGGCGGGGCTACATGTCACTCACATGAGATCGACCAATAGCAAACCACAACCATCCAAACCCACCCTACATTTTTTCTTGTTCAGTTTCATTCAGATATACATCACAATAGAGAAGAACTACAAACTTTTTTCTTTCTTTTTTTTACTAAAACTACTTTTGGCTCCCAAAGTCCCTTCATTGACAGTCTAATGCATTTTGCACAGAAAACTGGAAAGCATTTCTATATCTGGCAAGGTCTAATCTGATTGGTTGAATTCCTGGGAACAAACTTGTCTCATTTGTTATTTCAATAAGGAGTGTGGTAGATTTTTCCCCTACGCACCTGACTTAGGTTGAACCTGTTGTCTTTGACACCTGAAAATATTATACTCAGTTGAGTTACCTCTGAACGCGCGAGTTGACACAATCTAACCCCGCTTAAGAGTCTCACAAAGAGTCAAACAACATCTCGTCCCCCATCTAACACTATCACTTGGTAGTAAGGGGTTCCTAACACGCTCCACACTATCACTTGGTAGTAAGGTCACGCTTAATAACTTGTTCCACCAACTAGCTTACTAATCGACAAACAGACTTCAGCAAATGTCCTTTAAATGCATTAACACGGCCGGGAGAGTCCTCGAGCAGTTCTCTGAGCATCTCTCCCAAGAAGAAGCTTTAAGGTAGGCCGGAGGATCTCAGACAAATCCCACTGAGAATCCCACCCGTAAACACGGATACAACAGTTTTTGTAGAATAGGGAGGTATGGCAAAATGACATGAATTTGATTGGTTCTTCATATGCAAACCTTTTTGTTATTAGGTAAAGCAAACTTTGTTTTAATGATTACTTCATTGTTAATCTAAAGGTTCCAACCTAGTCATCTGTCTAGTTTCATTTCCCATATATGTTATTATTACACTCAACAGTGGTATGGCAACATAGGGCAACATATGCAACAAAATGATTCGACATGATTCGGCAAAATAAATTTTGCCTCTCGTTAAATTTATTTAATTAAAATAAGCAAAAGTAACACGATTGTTTAATATTTTGTCACAACTTAATTTAATTGTGTTCAGTCAACCTAATATATTTAAAACTGAAGTTTACTTAATTAATTTGTGTAAAAACTACATGAATCATTTTTGTTGACAAATAACTGGGCAGTGGATCTGTAGTTCCCAGCATGCTTTGCAAGGGACTGCATTAGGAGGGTAAATTTAGGGATTAAAGTATTATTTTATGTGTTTTTCAGTAAATGGAATTATGTTGTTATAATGTTAGTATTTAATGTTCAGTTATGTTAGAAACTTATAGAGGACTTTCTGTAATGTTTTTGAATTTTGTGGTTACCATTATGCAGAAGAGTGACGACTGTGTTTATTCTGTGGGCACTCAGTATACAGTAAACATGCATTAAACCTCACTCACAGACCTGCATAAGTCATATCTAATATTATTATGTAAAAATTTGTTTTAATTAATTGAATGCAAGTAGCTTCTATCATTGGAAGAAAGTGTAGAGTCAAATTGGCAAAAATTATAATGTTGACGGTTTTAGGCAGGACAAAAATTTAATCTAGCTAACTCGACAAAACTTTATCTAGTAGGAATGACACAATTTTTTTAGTAGTCTTGACTCAATTAATATAAGTTCATACAACAAGATTACAACAAATCATTTCAAACAAATTAGATTTTGATGGTAAAATAAGCTAATTCAATGTCGTGGAAATGTTTTCCTTAATTTAATTAAGTTCGTTCAACAGCTTATTTTTTTCAACTCCAACAACATTCAAAACACAGAACAGAACATTTTAGTACATGGTGTTTCGAAGTGTTAGTGTGTTAGATAAGGTTAGATGTTAGAAACATGGTTAGTTTAATATTCAGTTTAAAATTTCCACCACAGGAGCTAAACACTTCACATTTGGCATTATTATTTTATCCAAAGTGACTAACATTGCACTTAAGGTACACATTTTATCACTTTTTGCTTTCCCTGGGAATCGAACCCATGACCTCGATGTTGCTGATTGAGCTACAGGAAGGCACAGGTACATGCTAAACTAACCTGTATGTTACAACGCTCTGCTTCCAGCTGGGTCTGCCCTGGAAGTGGCTGAATTTGGCCACATCAGTGACTCCACAGCGTGGCAGCTTCATCGTCTCAAGAGTGTTTGAGTCCAGCTTGCCCGTGACCTCCAGTCCAAAAAACTCCTGCATGACCTTCAGTTCATTTTCTAGATCTGGGAGGAACATCGTTCTGCTGCGGGATTTAGTTGCATTATTGTCCCTGTAGAACTGTGACAGATAAGCCTGGGGAGAACGAAGAAGGAACGTTTTAGCATTAATGTATAGATTATATAAGAGAACATATGGGTACTGACCTCTGCTATGTGATGGTCTTCTGATGATGCAGTCGGTGCGCCATCACAAAGAGCCGAATACACCACAAGTGTCAGAACAAAAGCTGTCACGGGCCCCATACTGCAGTCCTCTTCCTCTGCAGGGAAAGAAGTGTCCTCCAGAGTCTCTGTTTCTGGCTTTTATTCGTCTAGATCGTCTAAAAAGGGGCTTGTCCTGTGTTTTATCATTTCCAATCAGCAGTGGTATTATCGGGGGTGGGAGTGGGAAACTCTCAGAGTTTCAGGCGGTTTTAAGCTCCTGTCTGAACATGTCAGACAAAAGTTTGCATTGACGATGACGTCACCTATGACTCAACTGAATGGGCCGCTTTAGGAAGATTGTGGGTTTTGTATTCACTGCCTCTGTTTTTGGTCATTTTCATCCCCGGAGGGAATTTGTTTTATCCGCGGTTTTGGTGAGACGGGATGCATTTCCAATTTCCGACTGGCATTTTTGCTTCTAAATGGAAAGGTATGATTAATATTATGTTATTACTTTAGATCTAATTTATTTCTTTTAGATCTAGTTTTTTTTTTATCTTCACTAACAGATTTTCTTTTCAACATTGCAAGCAGCCATAAAACACTATGACTTACAATGATGGAATGAAGATACTATACTTTTTTTTTTAAGGAGAGATGGTTGAAATGTGTTCAAAATGTTTGACAGCTTATGTTAATGCAAAAAAAGTCAGCACACTGTTGCTCCCACACACACACACACACACACACACACACACACACACACACACACACACACACACACACACACACACACACACACACACACACACACACACACACACACACACACACACACACACACACACAAAAAGTAAGCTCACCAGAATACTATAATGTGATGTTTTGAGGAACAATGTGGTGACTTTGTTTTCATTTTCATTTTCAACTTGTCTTAATCCCTCATTGGGCCTGTAAATTATTTTAATACGTTTATCCATCAAAAAGTTAATTGTTAAAATGTACTTAGTTAACTCAACTTAAACCTATTTTTTTGTGTGTACATACATTTCTACATTAAAATTTAAAAAATGTCATGAAATGTGTCGTAGCAATTGAGAAAATGCATTAATTCTTTAAAAAAAAGTCTGAAAAACGTTTGCAAAAAAAATCTGCTGGGTATTCAGTATAGCCTACAGTAGTTTCCATTCAGAGTTGCACATAAAAAAAAGCGAATAAAGCAGCTTTCCATTACATGTTCAAGAGAACAAAATCCTCACTTCCTGGAAAAAATTAAAAAATATCTATAATAAAAATGGAAGTTGTTTTTCTACATCATAAATAACGTGCATCAGATGAAATGCAATAAATGCTGTAATCTTGCATCTGGTGTTTAAATGCAAATGTGTGAGACAGTTCTGGGACTGAGAGGTAATAATACCTAATAATTGTGATGACAGACTTTGGCTCAGGCATTTCAGAATGATCAAACCAACATCTGAAGAAGAAGAAGAGGGAGAAGAAGAAGAAGAGGAAGAAGAAGAGGAAGAAGAAGAGGAAGAAGAAGAGGAAGAAGAAGAAGAAGAAGAAGAAGAGGAAGAAGAAGAGGAAGAAGAAGAGGAAGAAGAAGAGGAAGAAGAGGAGGAAGAAGAAGAAGAGGAAGAAGAAGAGGAAGAAGAAGAAGAAGAGGAAGAAGAAGAGGAAGAAGAAGAGGAAGAAGAAGAAGAAGAAGAAGAAGAGGAAGAAGAAGAAGAAGAAGAGGAAGAAGAAGAGGAAGAGGAAGAAGAAGAAGAAGAGGAAGAAGAAGAAGAAGAAGAAGAAGAGGAAGAAGAAGAAGAAGAGGAAGAAGAAGAAGAATAAGAAGCTGCTCAAGGTCGCTTTACATACGAGTTATGCATCAAGGATTTGTTCAGTAAATGGGTTTCCGTTCATATGTTCACTTCTAATCGATAAAAAAAAATATCCGCCTCAAGTGACCACATAAGTTGTTTTTTATTCGCATTTTTAGACCGTCTTGGCGTTTCCATGGCGTTTTTATGAGATATCCCAAAAATGCACATAAAAATATACGTGGATGGAAACAGAATGAGCTGTGTTGCAAATGTCAGTTTGAAATTTTGCACTACAAATTCTAAAAGTGTAAATCGTTTTTTAGGGGCTTTCTGAGTGTTTATCTCTATCAATCGTTATACTGTACCAATGGGAGTGAGGGTGGGAAATGGCTTGAGAGCTCACAGAAGGTTCAGAGACAAATAAATGGAATTTTGGATTTTCCCAAGAAGGAATGCTCTTTTATGTAAGGAAATGTGTTGGAAATATTAATAATCAATAATATCTTTTTATTATTAGTTATAAATATTTGGGTCAGTTAATTGGATTAACTTGATGTGGCTGAATTAATATTACAATCAATTAATCAGTTCTTCCAACGAACTCTTTTGATTATTAATTTATTCTAAGAAAAGGGTATCTTCCATGGCCTCAGAAGAATAATTATTTCTTCGCCTGTACAGTACTTTGAGCCAGTAGCAAAAACCGTGATCGTAAATTGACTTGTATTGCAAACAAAACAGAACCAAATACATATTATGTACAAGTTTTATTAACTAAATATAGATATTTATATGAATATAAATAAACTAAACAACATACACACATGAATACATAAATAGGTTAGTGATAGGATGAAATTGGAAACCGGAAGAGGGTCTATGAGAAGAACCATCAGAATTTCATTTTCACATTTCATTGAATTCAATACTTGCATTCATAATGGGAACAATTCTTGAAGTTGTTGAAAATTGGAGTCGTTGATGTTTCCGGCAGTGTCAAGTGGAAGTTGGTTGAACGTTCTCTTTCTCCAGGAACGCATCGCTGGTTTGGTCAAGGCCTGGGACTCTGTTGAGGCCACGCCGAGCACCCAGGAGAAGTGAGGAAGTCGGAAGGATGGGTGATTGGAGTCGTTGTTGGTTGGAGTCTTTGTTCCAAAACTCTTGAGATTGTCCTTGGTTCTTTGTGAGAGAGTCACCTCTCTCCTGCCTGAGCCCATATCTGGTTGGAATCGAGGCCTGCTGGGCCCTGGGGCCCCCGTGGAGGGGGAGGGGGTTCCCCAGAATCACCAGAACAGTGTTGCGGCTGGATGAAAGAACTAAGAGAGGGAGGTCACATGTGGACTGTCTCTAATAAGGCCTGGAGAAGATCCTCCCCTAAGGGTTGAACTCGACCAATCAGAAAGGGGACATGTCTGAGAGGGAAAGTGGCTCTTAGTTGATTTACGGATCTTTGTCCCTAGCATGATTATACCTTCTTTATGCTCAGATAGCTATAACACATCCACACTGCATTCTAGAAGAAGGTGATGTACATCAAAGTGTGAGTCATTAAATGAGCATTAATTTGGTAGAAGGCATGATACAGATGAGGTTACAATGATCGTTTGTAATACCAGGTTGTATACCAGTTGGTTGTATACCAGGATACATAATATATACCTAATAGTACACGAGACAGTAAACCATTTACACTGTTTCTTTCAGTTTTATGCATGTTCATTTATAGATCAGTTAGTCTATGATTAATGCAGCAAAGTCTGTTTTAAAGAGGTTTCTGTTTCATAGTCTCTCTCTTGAGTATGTGGCCACATTCCTCGGAGGTCGTAAAATCTCCTTATCATGCCCTGTAACATGACACTGTTTCTGCCCTTGTGTTTGTTCATTTTGGCTGTGTGAGGAGTTTCATAAACCTTTGTATATAATGAATAATTAGTATGTGTCTGATTGGTCCATACCCTACATTTATTTGAATTTTAATTGCCGTTAAAATATTAAATTATATAATGTCATGTAGAATGTCAGCCAAGAAACATCTCACAGCCTTTAATGATCAAGTGAATGAATACATTAGACCAAATTCATCTCAAGTGTCTGAGTATTTCTATCCCACACACTTTGATGCATGTTAGTAATATACAGATATTTTGCACTCCAGGCAAAATTCTTTTCAGGTAAAGTGGGCAGAGCTTGTGGCAACAGGACAGGAGGAATGTTCTTTTTTAATTTTTTCTAGGCTTTGATTAAGTTGATGTTTACATAACCACTGGAATTCCCTTCAGGGCACGTCCAATGCCTATACGAGTTTCCTAAATCCTGACGCAAATGCAGAAACACAACCTGAGGCTGTTTAACAGGGGTATCCAACACACTCTTACTCATGCCCTAAAATGTGAACACAGGAAGTTTGTCCATATTTGTCCCAGCGATCCTTTCACAGAAATTCCACTTGTTTTCATTGAACTGCAAACACATAGCGTTGACAAGACTAATCTATCCCTCATAGGTCTATTCATAGGTCTATTCTCATTAACTTCAACAAGCATCAACATCAACATGCTTTGACAAAAAGCCTGACCTTTTATTAAGCTTTTGAGTTTCATTTATTATTGAGAGCAGTGGCGTAGCAAGTCAGTCCTGGGCCCATATGCAAAAAAATGTGTACGGGCCCCCCTAACCCTGCCCCCCAAGTACATTGAAGATTCATTTATAGACTTTCACTGTAGTGTATAAAGAAAATACCATACCAAACAATACCATAAAAAAAACTCTAGCCAACAACTTTTCACAACCAGAACGGAACAAAAACAAGTCTAAAACCAACCAAGGCTCAGCCAATGTCAATAATAAACTACTGATCTTGGCACCGCGGCCCAAAATGTAAAAAACATAAAACTGCTTACTCATTTAGTTGCATTCTCCGGGCCTTTCTTTCGGCAAATTTATCCACGAGCACGATGTCATTGGTGTTTAATTCATGGCTTTGTGCATTCTCGATGGAAATAATTGCCAGTCCCAATAGTCTGTTTATTAGCTTCAGTTTTGAAAATGAGGGCTCCGCTGAAGCAACAGAAGGGATGGTAAGAAAGAGAACTAAACCGGTCTATTTTAGGTAGTTTTTGTGTCGCAACTAACTTCTCCACCTTCTTTTTTCTCTTAAAGGCCCCACTTTTATGTTTGTATTTTTCCATCCTTTAATGTTTAATTAGCTAGCGTCTAGTAATCTCTCTCACACTCACACGATGCCGTAAAAAATGACGGTACAGTTCTACGGCAGCCGCGGGGTGCAAAAAATAATAAACGCATAATAAATGCACACAACAAATGTCGGAGAAATTAGAAATTATGGAGAAACAAGAAATTATTACACATGACATGCATACAAAAATATATTTATTGTGGCTACACTTTAAAAATGAATTAACCTGTTTTAATTAAAAGTTCCCCATGGGCGGGCCCCCTATCGGCCCGGGCCCATTTGCACGTGCATACCCTGCATGCCCAGACGCTACGCCACTGATTGAGAGTTAAGATGGTTTGATATTCCAGATTTTATAAAGCCGATCACTGGTATTGGACTTACAATCTGAGTCTGCTCAGTAAGTGAGTCTCTTTAACATTATTAAATTCAAAAGTATATAACCTGGCAAAAACAGTTCTTTATTCCAAACTGAACATGCTTACATAATCTTCTTGAGTTGAATTAGGCACTTTAGTTTATTTCAGAATAACATTAAACAGATTCTGTAAATATACATTCTTTTACAAATAGTTAACAGCTATATTAGAGTCCAAGAACAATTTTGAACAGAATTGAACATGCATTTCCTTTTAAAAGGAAAAATAAGATATACAATAAGTTATGATTTGTTGTTTTTACATTGCTTTAACTCATCAAAATAATTAATACAAGATTCAACTAACTTTTTAAGTCAGTTTAATGTGATTTAAGTTGAAATTACTTAAATATCCAAGTTGATTGTACTTAAAAAATTTAAAGCAGCAACTTTTTTTTACAGTGAATTAACCTGCTGCATTCCATTTTTTACTAAAACCCGACAAACAGGGCATGAAAGAATTGCTCTTCACCACACGGAGAAGCCTCTTACTGTTGGATCTGAACATATACATCTTCGTCCCGCTGTAGAGATAAATGTAACCTGGAGGTAAAAATCATTATCTTTATGAGGTCTAATCATTGTACTTTAATGCTTGTAGAAAATTGGGTTACACTTTAATTTAAGGTGTCATTGTTACAGTGTAATTAAATATTTAAGTACAGTGTAATATTAATTAACTATATGTACTTACTATAGGGTTAGGTTAGGAATAGGATTTGTTTGAGGGTTAATTGCATGTAATTATGCATCATTTACTGTAATTACTATGGTAATTACATGTAACATATGTAACAAGAACACTGTAAAATAAAGTGTTACCGAAAATTGGTTAAAAACACCTACCTTTGGACAGATGAGCTGCTGTAACCTCTCCGGCCATCCCTGGACATCCCTCCGCCAGTCGTTTGGGATACCCGGTGTCCATCCTCTTCGCCCTCTCATCATAGCTATATCCCAAAAAAGAGAAATGTAATATTCCAACAGTTTTTTTTTCAGAGCAAATCCAAGGGTTTTTGTTTATGCTTTGGCACTTGACCAACCTGTAGTACATCTTGCCAACGAAGAGAAGTGTTTTTCTTGAGTTTTTGTCGTGGACGGCAGCATTAACTTTTCTTACGGATAATGGCAGACCAAAGTGGCTGAGAATCTTGGGATAGCCCGGCTCAAGGTTGTTTCCATTAAAAGCCCAGACTTTTTTACCTGTAAACAAAGACCAGCTATGCTAAGAGGTTTTCTGAGCATGGATTCAGAGATTGTGAGTGTGATTGTGGTTTAAGCATTCCCAGATTGTTGGAGAAAATACCTTTGAAAAAGATAACTTTTCCTTGCACTGGAGTTTCGTAGGCAGCGTCTATATTATCCGGAGAGTTGGGCCAGAAACTCTTGATCAGTTGCGCCACACGTGTGCTTCGAGAACTACGCCAGAAAAAGCTGTAGGAAGAAGTCATTTCATTTAAACATTTCAGGTCTATATACAAATCCAAAATTTTTTATTTGTTTTTGTGCATTACCTGTCCTTGAAGAACATTGTTTCTCCCCTAAAAGTTGTAACAGCATCAAAGATCAGGTTAGGGTCACAAACATTAGGAGCCGTTGGTAATTCTGGATCAGGTTGGATGGGGTTTCTGTCTCTGTTTGGGCCTGAAGGAAATACCACATGCTAAACAAATGACTGAATATGTTTGACACTAACATTATAGATGTGCTCTTGAAGATCATATTACCATAGAGCGACTGAATCCCTCTGATGTCATCCGAGGTAAGAGAGAAACGACCCGGATCGCTGAAGCTGTATGTGGGAAACATCAGAGCGCCACGAACGTTGGAATGAGAAAGACCCAAAGAGTGACCAAATTCATGGGCAGCCACCAAGAACAGGACAATACCTGCAGAGAAATTAAAAAGAACAGATTACGTACAAGTTAAAAACAAATTTAAACAAATCTAAGGGGTGCCAAGGTAGCAATCTGCAGAAATGAAGCCATTGCACTTTTTCAATCACTAAAATCAAAGGAAAAAAAACGTACCTCTTGATGAGCGGAAACTGAAAATCTCATCATCATCGAAGTGTGCATCTCCACCAATTCCAGATGAGGGAGCGAAAGCATGAGCCAAAACGCCTTGTGGTCCATCAAATTGGTAACCATCGCCATGATCTGTAGGAAAGATGTTTTACATTTAATTAGGAATTAGGTCTTCTTTTTTAATAGACAACATTTAAAAAAAAAAAAGAGGTGAGAGCGGCGAGGAGAGTTGAAATCTGGTCAACTTTATGGTAATGAGCTATGACGCCGTTCGGCGGCAACCAATAGAAATGTAGAAGTGCTCCGTTTCCAGAGAACGCAGTCTGTAAACTTTGGTCCCGACCACATTAGTTCCCAAGCAAAATAGAGGAGAAGTTGATCATTGAATTTGATAAGGCGGCGCGCAACACTATTTATAGGCAAGATTTTCAGGCTAATACACTTTTTTTCTGCGGGAATGTAAATTAGAGTAGCACTTAACCATGAACACAAAAGCCACACCACACACAGGCTTTTAATTGATTTATTTCGGTAGCAAACATGTCACTATAATTGTTAAGTTCTTTCCATCGATCAATTTTCTGCAAAAATAACGATCGACATGCTTGTTTGCTTTGCGGCCCCTTTAAATGAAGTTTAAAAAAAGACCAAGCATTCGATCTACGTCAGAGAATCGGAGCGTCCACGAATCTTTCCACGGCGTCGCTGGCAGGGCGGCGAGAGCGAATTTTGCAGCTCTCGCCGGCGGCGGTGTGAACGCACAGTTACCCCTAAAATCCACTGGATCCGTCTACGGCGCGGAACGTCAGCGTCGCGGATGCCGGAGCTAATCGCGGCCATTATAGTCAATGCTCTTAAGTCCACCAGCTGCGGACGCAGCGCGTCTCAGAAGCGTCCCAGAAGCGTCTCTCCGCTCCGCTCTTCAGAGAATAGGTAGCAGTTCTATTTTCGCCGCTTGCCGCGTCAAGCAGCACAGAGCACATCGTACCGGGCAGGAAGTCAGACACAGAACGGCATAGAGGATCCAGTGGATTTTCAAAATAAAACACCCTGTGGAGACCAACGCTCCGCTGCTGAAACGTGTCTAACCCCTAAAATCCACTGGATCCGTCTACGGCGCGGAACGTCAGCGCCATGTTTTTGATGCGTCCCTAGCTCGGCGTCAAAGTCCACTGGAAGCATCTCAGACGCATTTCAGCAGCGGAGCGTTGGTCTCCACAGGGTGTTTTATTTTGAAAATCCACCTGATCCTCTATGCCGTTCTGTGTCTGACTTCCTGCCCGGTACGATGTACTCTGTGCTGCTTGACACGGCAAGGGGTGATTTTAGGGGTGAGACGCTTCCAGTGGACTTTGACGCCGAGCTAGGGACGCATCAAAAATGTGGTGCTGACGTTCCACGCCGTAGATGGATCCAGTGGTTTTTAGGGGTTAAGCGCCCATAGCTAGGCGTTTTCAGCAGAGCGCCTGGCGTTTTCAGCTGGCTAAAAACGCTTTGGTGGACACACGGCCTTAGGGTGTGGCTTGACTTTCAAACTCCACCCATTACATCCAGACAGGAGTTGGACGTCCAGTTCCACCCATTGGCTTTGCAGTGAGCAATCTCTACACACACTCAAAGTACCTTTAATGCAAGTCATTTCTCTTGGCTGCTATGTTTTCAGTCACGCCAGTACAGCTCTTATCTCTTTGAATGGGGAAACATCAAATTCTCCAAAGCCGTTCGCCAAGCAAGCTTACGATTAAATCTGACTAATTGGTCTGCACTAAATATCATCAATTAAAATTACTTACACTGAAGATAGATAGATGATATATGGACATAAAAGTAAAAAGAAGGAGTAAAACTTACTTCTTGTGGCAAATGAGATCATGATGTCCGCCGTGCCGCTGTAGATGCGGGTGAATCTCAGAGGAGTGACGTCTGCCCACACTTGCAGGGCTCTTCTGATGGAGTCATCCACCTCTGCTACTGACATGTCAGGGGTGTAGTTCTCAATCCTGAGGGAAAGGACCACAGTCGGGTTCTGGTTCTCTTTTCTCAGTGACACCAAGAGAACTGATATTATTTTCAACACACCATTGTGACCTAATCATAATGATTGGTTGGACGTCATTGAATTTTAGAAGAAAAAAGCACTGGTATCTCTTGATTTACAAAGCTATATTGGGTTATCTGCCCTCTTATCTTTGCTGTCTTATTAAACAGAAGTTGCCTGGTAATTACTCATTACGCTCTAAATCGACCCACAATCTGTGTGTGCCTTTTGCCAGAACCGAGATGAGTAAAACCTCTTTTAAATATGCCGCGGCCTCGGATTAGAATCTTCCCCAGACTGAGATGAAGTTGAATTTAGTATCTTGTGGTCAATTTAAATATTTATTAAACAATCATCAGAGTAAATGAATGGTGTGTAAATGTTTCAAACAAGATGCATATTTTATATTTATATAATGATGTTTGTTTACGTTTGTGTGTTGTAACTTTGAAATAAATTGTCTATGTAAACTCATTTGCCTATCTTGGCCAGGACACTCCCGTAAAAGAGATTTTAATCTCAGTGAGTCTTCTTTCCTGGTTAAATAAAGGTTTAAATATATATATACACACCTGTATGTGAGCTTGTTGGTCTTCCATCTGGGATTGCCTCCAAACGTGGAGAACGCAGCAACATCTGGAACTCCACAGCGGGGCTTCTTCATCACCTCCAGTGTTTCTCTGTCCAGCGTTCCCGTGACATTAAGCCTAAAAAACTTCTGCATCTCTTTCATCTTCTCAGTCAGTGGACTGGCGCTTCGTTGGAAGACAGTTTTTACATCTGTTAGATTGTAAAACCACTTCAGGTAATGCTAAAGAGAGAGAGAAAAGATGGAATTATAGGAGGAATTATAATGAGTAATGACCAACAAAATTATTAGGACTATATGAAAAAAAGTCATACCTCTGCAGTGGTTTCATCTTCGTCAGCCGGCTCTGTAATCGGTCCTGCGTGAATAACAAGCAGCAGGCTTGCAAGAAACCCCAGCTGGCGGTGAATCCTCCTCATGTTGAGTTGCTTCTTACGATCTTGAGCTTCTCTTCTGATTGGAAGCGTCTGATGGAGGCTTATATACTCTTAAAACTGTGAGGTGTTGAGCAACAGGGGAAATTATCAGCCACAAACATCTGTGAGTAACCCATCAAACTGACAGACTGACAATAATAACAGGATTTTAAGCTTCTTTTAACACAGCCTCTTTATTATAACATTTTGATTTATTATAAACACAAGTGCAATTACTGTAAACATTTTTGCTTAAATTTAAAGTAATAAACTGGAAGATTTCCTGGAAGAACTTTCCTGTTAAAAAATATTGTGATGATGTTAAGCATTATGTTATTATTCTATTATTTTGTTTTAAATTTACATACACTTTTTTATGTCGTAGAGAAATTTGAAAAAATTTAATGTTATAAAATGTAATGGTTCACGGAGGGAATACTGGAGATGACCATTCATATTTTTAAGTCACATAAATGTATAAAGTATTTACATTGCCTTGATAAATTATGTATAATATATAATAAATGAACAATATAATATAAAAATATAGACTTTTTATATATATATATATATAATATTCGAAAGTAAAAGTACATGTAGTTTTAGTTTTTTGTTTTACCATATATGGTCAATTCATTTACAGACAACCAAATAATTTTTTTTACCCATATTTAAATTCTTGTCTCATATTTTTTCATAATAATATTTTAACATAAAGTATACATTTTGCCTTTGTTTAAATACTCAAATTATAATTTCACAATAATTTCACAATAAATTGTAATTTAGTTCATGATTCAAGATATTTATAATGTTACAAAACATTTCTGTTTCAAATAAATGCTGTTCTTTTGAACTTACTATTCATCAAAGAAAAGAAAAATATATATATATATATATATAATATATATATATTACAATATTTGAAAGTAAAATCTCACACTAACATTTTTATTGGTAAGTCAGATGATATTTGCATCCGCAATAAAAACTGAAATGCAGAAGTGAAAACATGCAGTTACTATTTATTCTCATTCCACTAAAATAATGCAACCTTTGTTCCTTTATCAGAATGACAGCAGCAAGAAATCTATCGACATACAAGGACATGTCAGACATGATCCAAGAGGAAGTTCCTCATTCATCCTCCTCTTTGTTTTGATTCACTGTGACGTCAGTCATCCAATAATAGCTGTCAGAGTAATAATAGCTCATCTGTGTGTGTGTGTGTGTGTGTGTGTGTGTGTGTGTGTGTGTGTGTGTGTGTGTGTGTGTGTGTGTGTGTGTGTGTGTGTGTGTGTGTGTGTGTGTGTGTGTGTGTGTGTGTGTGTGTGTGTGTGTGTGTGTGTGTGTGTGTGTGTGTGTGTGTGTGTGTGTGCAGGTTAGTGCTTATGGAGGATTGAAAAGCAAACACACATCCAAAAAAAACCTAAAACAGATTGTTTTTTATCATTAGCCCTTAGGATGTGGTTAAAGTGTTGATCTACACTAACTGTAATTTGTAAAATTTTAGAAGAAATGAAGTCAAAGGGTAATCCCCTGTTTATGAAGCAAGGCTGCATGTACAGTACGTCCATATATGCATATGTGTGTGAAGTGTGCTTATGGTTTTATTGAAGATATAGCCTACAGGTAAAGGAACCAAACTATCATGAAAGTGGTCCATACTTGTGCAGTATATTTAAATGTATATATTACACCTTTAGCACATTTTACACTGTTACAATTTTTAATGTGAAATTACAGTATTCCAGGTTAATAATTGTATGACTTTCACAGTAATGCTGCACTCTTGGAAATGTCTTGTAAAATCTACCATATCATACTGTATTTCTACAGTGCATATGTACTATGAAGGTACCCAGCATGCAGTGCGGCACGAACAGATTATAATGTGGAGTTTCTTGATTCTTGTTGGTTTTAGTTGGTGTTTGTTTGTGTGTTTTGTATGTTGAGTTTTGAAGTCTGTGCATCATTAGGGGATGGGGGAAAAATCTAATGTTGAAAGATGATGTCACACCTATCAATGATAAATCTCAGCAGCTGCTTTACTATTGTGAAGTATGAAGTAAGAGCGGTAAATTACTGTGATGTCAGCATCATTTTGCTGTTGATTAACAGTAATTCGTAAGAAAATGACCCAGCATGCATTAATTCACTATAAATGTCTGACTACAGTAATTTATTATACACTTATACACACACACACACGCACGCACGCACGCACGCACGCACACGCACACACACACGCACGCACGCACGCACGCACGCACGCACACACACACACACACACACACAAACACACACACATATACTCAAGCAGCCATTTTAAGTGACAGTAAATATATTTATTATGTTAAAACATTTCTGTTTCAAATAAATGCTATTCTTTTGAGTTTCCACAAAAAAGGACCAAGAAAATGTATTTATTTATTTTTTACATTTTTTAATAAACATGGCAAGTCAAATGTTTAAAGTCTATAGCCAGAAACAAGTTTTTTTTTAAGGCTTTGATTGTAGTTTTACATTTCTACCTATAACCACTGGGCACATTTACCATATTTTACAAACACATGGTAGTGACAAGAAACATAGTCATCCATTTCTCAGAAACTCATACACTTTGCTGATTTAGCCTTTTTATAAATTATAATATATTGGTTTTACTCTATTATCTGAGTCGGAAAGAGTTAAAAGTAAATTAAAAAAAATCTTGCTTCCAAAATGAACATGCTCACATGCTCTTCAATTGAATTAGTCACTTTAGTTTATTTGAAAATAACCTTAAACATTATTATATAAATACACATTCTTTTAAAAGGTTAACAATAGAAGTCCAATGCCAATTTTGACCAGCAGATTGCAGAAATACAATGAACAATTCATTAATTTAAACTGTTTCTTATCCAAATGCATTTAAGTAAGTACTGTAGTTAAGCTCATTCATTTCTTGTTTCGGGGCGACTGGACTAACAGGACAGGAAGTTGCTGTTCTTCAGCACACGGAGGAGCTTCCGGCCGTTGCTGAACTCATACACCTTTGTCCCACTGAAGAGATACATGTTATCTGGAAGAAAAGAAGCCAGTGAGTGTTTTGTATTGTTACAGATCTGTAGAAAAGGAAGTTAGAAACACGTACCTTTGATCAGGTGAGCTGCTGTAACCTCTCCAGTCACTGCTGGAAATCCATCAGCCAGTCGCTTGGGATTTCCTTTGTCCATCTTCTTCATCACCTCATTATAGCTACCAAAAAAAGTGAAATTATACATTCTTATGTCTTTTCGGAGCAAATATTAAAGGCTTTTGTTTATGATACGACACTTGACCCACCTGTAGTAATATATGTCAAAGAAGAGCAGTGTTTTTCCTGAGTTTTTGTCGTGGACGGCAGCACTAACTTTAGTCACCGATGGTGGCAGACCAAAGCTGCTGAGAGGCTTGGGATAGCCCGGCTCAACAATGTTGCTTTTAAAAGCCCAGACTTGTTTACCTATAAATAAATACAGGTCATAAGTTTGTCTCGTTTGTTTTCTGAGGATTTTACAGAGATTGTAAATTGGAAAAAAGTGCTTAAAGTTAATAGATTAAAACTGTGTGATATTTCGGCCATTGTCACGGACTTCATCAGACATGATTTTACAGAGATTGTAAGTGTGACTGTGGTTTCAGCATTCCCAGATTGATTGAGAAAAAACCTTTGAATAGGAAGAGTATTTTTCCCACTGGATCCTCGTAAGCAGCATCTATATTATCTGGGGCGTTGGGCCACAAATTACTGATTAGATGTTGCGTCACACTTCCGCTCGGAGAACTACGCCAGACAAATCTGCACAGAGACAGATGAAGTCATTTCATTTAAGTATTTTATGTACATATATATATATATATATATATATATATATATATATATATATATATATATATATATAGTGTACAGTGCCCTCCACTAATATCGACACCCTTGGTAAATATGAGCAAATGCGGCTGTGAAAATAAATCTGCATTGTTTATCCCTTTGATCTTTAATAATTTTTTTTTTTTACAAAATTCTAACCTTTCATTGAAGTAAAAGAGTTGAAAGTGTGGGGGGGGGGGGGGGGGGGGGTTTACATGTATTTCATGTAAACAAGAAATACATGTTTTTCTGTTTTTCTCCTATGCATGTTGGCCAAATTATTTGCACCCCTAGAAATTCTTATGAGTTAAATATCTGTAACTTCAAAAGGGATCTGGTTCAATGGTCAGATTAAACTAAAGAAAGAGCTTTTCGGCAGCAAATCCACCGGATGGGTTTAGTGCAAACAGGGATGAAAGTACTCCATGCCCTGGGTTAAATATACTGCTATCTTATATTTTGTGGACATCTTGTTCAGATATATGGTATCATGGATTCTAGCAAATACCAACAGATAAAAAAATAAAACCTGACAGCATCTGCTAGAAATGTTATAATGGGCCATAGTTGGATCTTCCATCAGGACAACGATCCAAAACAAACATCAAAATCAACACAAAAATGTGTAACGGAGCACAAAATGAAGCTTCTGCCATGACCGTCCCCTGACCTGAACCCTATAGAAGAAGAGTGCTGAACTGAAGAGGAGAAGCACCAACATGGATCTGGGAATCTGCAGATCTGGAGAGATTCTGTAAGAGGAATGATCTCTGATCTCTGGTCAGGTGTTCTCCAAACTCATCCGGCATTATAGGAGAAAACTCAGAGCTGCAAAATTATGTTGCAATAATTGGGTGGCAATAATTGTGGTAAACGTGAACTAGAGAAAAAAAAAATCATAATGTGAGCCCCCCCCCCCCCCCTCCAATTGTTTTCCTTCAATGATTGGTTAGAACTGTTTAAATAAAAGATCAAAAGGAAAAACAATGCAGATTTATTTTCACAGCTGCCTTTGCTCATATTTACCAAGGGTGCAATTATTAGTGGAGGGCACTGTATAAGCAGGATTTTATTGGTTTTTGTGCATTACCCGTCCTTGAAGAACATTGTTTCTCCCATAAAAGTTGTAACAGCATCAAAGATCAGGTTAGGGTCACAAACATTAGGAGCCGTTGGTAATTCTGGATCAGGTTGGATGGGGTTTCTGTCTCTGTTTGGGCCTGAAGGAAACACCACATGCTAAACAAATGACTGAATATGTTTGACACTAACATTATAGATGTGCTCTTGAAGATCATATTACCATAGAGCGACTGAATCCCTCTGATGTCATCAGAGGTAAGAGAGAAACGACCCGGATCGATGAAGCTGTATGTGGGAAACATCAGAGCGCCACGAACGTCGGAGTGATCAAGACCCAAAGAGTGACCAAATTCATGGGCAGCCACCAAGAACAGGACAATACCTGCAGAGAAATTAGGAAAAACAGATTACGTACAAGTTAAAACACTTAATTGTCACAAGATGAATCTCTGAAAACTACATTTAGCGAAACTAAATGCACAAAACTAAAAAAATAATAAATTACATTTACCACGTGATGAGCGGAAAGTGAAATCCTCATCATCATCGAAGTGTGCATCTCCACCAATTCCAGATGAGGGAGGGAAAGCATGAGCCAAAACGCCTCGCGGTCCATCAAATGGCAAACCATCACCATGATCTGTAGGAAAGAGTTTGGCTTTAAATTGAATTTTTAATATAGTTCGATGTTATAAATCAAAGGAACCTTTGCTTTATTTTGAAAGAAATTTTGTTTGCAATTTACGATTCTTTCGGTTTCTTATGACTTTTAATCGATCTTGAATCGTTTATTTTGGCCAATAATCGATCACGTTTTTTTGTTCCGTATGATCATTCATTGAAACATTTTCCAGATTTCCAAAATAAAAATGAAAATACCTTAATTAAATGGAAACTTCACCATTATTTAGTTTAAGATAAAACTGTGTTATTTTGTTAGTATCAGTGGTGAGCACAAAACATGATTTTGGTTTTCTATATTTGCATACATGGCCTTCCGGTAAAATAAAAGGCAATCAGGTTATTTTAGTTTTGAAATCGTCTCGGTTACGTATGTAACCCTCGTTCCCTGAGTACAGGGAACGGAGACGTGTCGTCGGGGGAGTTCCCTGACGAATTGGGATCACGCTAGGGAGACCAATTGCCTTCGAGTGAATTAAAACGAGCCAATGAAAATTGGCATGCAAGATTTGCATTCCGCGACCCGCCTACCAGCGCGGGTATAAAAGGCGGAAGTAAACATTGCGCAATGCTTTTCGCTGAGGAGCCGAACAGTGTCCAGTCCTCCGCGAAGGTACAGCGACATGGCGAAGGGACGACACGTCTCCGTTCCCTGTACTCAGGGAACGAGGGTTACATACGTAACCGAGACGTTCCCTTTCGTCCTGGGAACTCCGACGTGTCGTCGGGGGAGTTCCCTGACGAATTGGGATCCCTAATAAAGCGCCATGGTGCTGGCCCCTTCCAGCGCCCGGCTAAGCTACCCTGCAGCAGTTTCTTGAAATAAGTTGCGGGAGCTAGCACGGGAACCACACTGCTGTTCCGCAAGACCCGCACAGTGGACATTGGATAACACTGGGAAAGCGTTCCCCAAGAGAGGGGGAAAGCTGCGGAAGGCCCAGCCTGACTGACCAGGAATACACATATGTACTAGCCCTATGGGGTAGTGAAACATATGGCAGTCCCTGAGGTGGTCCCAATCCAAGGGAAATGGGAGCGCACTCAACAGGGATGACGAACGAGTCCGTCAAGGGGAAGACACGGCTAAACTGCACGTGGCATGATGGTTCACAGTAGAGATCACTGGAGCACCCAGTCTACTAACAACTCCTCACTAGAGGTAGCAGACCTGGCGCCGGGCGGTCCGCCACGCCCAGCACCGGAGGGGTGAAGGAGGAACTCACGAGGCTCACCAACGTAGGGCGCCATACGGAGCAAGAAAGCACGTATCCGCTGTTCGAGGCGGAGTGGCGTAGCAAGCCGACACAACTTATTCCCTCGACCCACTGGCCGTAGCCAGAACTCGGGAGGAAACAGGTTCCACACGAAGGCTATAGAACCTAGCGAACGTGTTCGGTGTCGCCCAGCCCGCAGCTCTACAGATGTCTGTCAGCGAGGCGCCTTGAGCCAAAGCCCAGGAAGCGGCAGCACCTCTAGAGGAGTGAGCGCGCAACCTGGGAGGACAAGGCTCACCCAGAGACTCATATGCTCGGGTGATAGCATCCACTAACCAGTGGGCTAACCTCTGCTTGGAGACGGCCTTCCCCTTCTGCCGGCCTCCGTAACAGACAAAGAGCTGATCTGAGGTTCTGAAGCTTTGCGTTCTGTCAATATAAACCCGCAGGGCGCGGACAGGACAGAGAAAAGCTAGGGCTGGGTCTGCCTCCTCCTGGGGCAGCGCTTGCAGGTTCACTACCTGGTCTACGAAGGGAGTGGTAGGAACCTTGGGCACATATCCGAGCCGGGGTCTCAACACAACGTGAGAAAGGCCTGGCCCGAACTCTAGGCACGATTCGTCGACCGAAAAAGCCTGCAGATCCCCGACCCTCTTGAAAGAGGCCAATGCCAACAGGAGCGCTGTCTTAATGGACAGGATATTAAGCTCTACCGTCAGCAAAGGCTCAAAGGGAGGACTTTGAAGAGCTCTAAGTACCAGAGCACGGTCCCAAGAGGGTACCGAGTGCAAAACACGAGGTGGATTTAACCTCCTGGCACCCTTAAGGAATCTGATGACCAGGTCGTGCTTCCCCAAGGACTTACCTTCCAGTGCATCGTGATGCGCGGCTATTGCGGCGACATACACTTTGAGGGTGGAGGGAGACAGCCTTCGCTCCAACCCATCTTGCAGGAAGGAAAGCACGACTCCGATCGGGCAAGTTCGGGGGTCCTCCTGACGGGAGAAACACCAATCGACGAACAGGTTCCACTTCAACGCATAGAGGCGCCTCGTAGAGGGGGCTCTAGCGGAAGTGATGGTGTCTACCACTGCCTGTGGCAGACCACCTAGAACCTCCGCGTCCCGTCCAGGGACCAGACATGGAGTTTCCAGAGGTCTGGACGCGGGTGCCATAGAGTGCCCCGTCTCTGAGAAAGAAGGTCCTTCCTCAGAGGAATCGGCCAAGGAGGGGCTGTCGCGAGGAGCATGAATTCGGTGAACCAAGTCCTGGTGGGCCAATACGGCGCCACAAGAAGGACCTGCTGCTCGTCCTCCCTGACCTTGCACAGAGTCTGTGCAAGAAGGCTCACTGGGGGAAACGCATACTTGCGCAGGTCCCGGGGCCAGCTGTGAGCCAGGGCGTCCGTGCCGAGGGTCCCCTCGGACAGGGAATAAAACCACTGGCAATGGGTCGTGTCCGGAGAGGCAAACAGGTCTACCTGTGCGACTTCGAAGACACTCCAAATCAGCTGGACCGACTGGGGATGGAGTCGCCATTCTCCTGGCAGGGGAGGCAGCCGTGAGAGCTCGTCTGCCACACGGTTGAGCTCCCCTGGAATGTGAATGGCACGAAGCGACCTCAGATGCTTCTGACTCCATAGGAGGAGGTGGGAGGCGAGTCGCGACATACGACAGGAGCGTAGACCACCTTGATGGTTGATGTACGCAACGGTCGCAGTGCTGTCCGTACGGACCAGTACGTGCTTGTGTCTGAGAACCCCTTTGAGGCGACGCAAGGCTAAGCGTACTGCATGCAACTCTAGGCAGTTGATATGCCAATGCAGTTGAGGCCCCGTCCACAGACCTGAAACTGCATGCCCGTTGTACGTGGCCCCCCATCCGGTGGCAGAGGCATCTGTGAAAACCACAGCATGCCTGGAAACCTGGACTAAGGGCACTCCGGCCCGTAGAAACGCAGGATCCGACCACGGGGAGAAGGTTTGGCGACAGTGCGGGGTCACTTTGACCCGGAACGTGCCGCTGTGCCACGCCCACCTCGGGACTCGATCGTGAAGCCAGCGCTGAAGCGGTCTCATATGTAACAGGCCGAGCGGCGTTACTGCGGCTGCGGCTGCCATATGCCCCAGGAGCCTCTGAAATTGTTTCAGTGGAACCGCTGTCCTGCCTCGAAAAGACCTGAGGCAGGTGAGCACTGACTGGACGCGTTCCTCCGTGAGGCGCGCAGTCCGGGCGACCGAGTCCAGCTCCATACCGAGATAAGAGATCCTCTGCACGGGGCAGAGTTTGCTCTTGTCCCAGTTGACCTGAAGCCCCAACCGGCTGAGGTGCCGAAGCACTATGTCCCTGTGATCGCACAACACATCTCGCGAGTGAGCTAAAATGAGCCAGTCGTCGAGGTAGTTGAGGATGCGAACGCCTTGTTCTCTCATGGGAACAAAGGCCGCCTCCGCGACTTTCGTGAAGACGCGGGGTGACAGGGCCAGCCCGAAGGGTAGGACTTTGTACTGATACGCCCGACCCTCGAAAGCAAACCGAAGAAACGGTCTGTGTCGAAGGAGAATCGAGACGTGAAAGTACGCGTCCTTCAGGTCGATCGCTGCAAACCAATCCTGGGGACGGATGCATTCGAAAATGCGCTTCTGCGTGAGCATCTTGAACGGGAGTTTGTGCAGGGCCCGATTCAAGACCCGCAGGTCCAGGATTGGCCGTAACCCACCGCCTTTCTTGGGTACAATGAAGTAGGGGCTGTAAAACCCGGACCTCATCTCGGCAGGAGGGACCGGCTCGATCGCGTCCTTCGCCAGCAGGACATCGATCTCTTTCCGCAAGACAGGGGCGTCCACCGACCGCACACGGGTAAAGTGGACGCCCCTGAACTTGGGAGGCCGGCGTGCAAACTGAATTGCATAGCCGAACCGGATGGTGCGGATGAGCCATCGGGACGGACCCGGAAGCGCTTCTAGCCAGGCTTCCAGATACCGTCCCAATGAACCCACCCGAACCACCGGCGTACCCGCGGAGGGGCAGCGAGGTGGAAGACAGGGACCCGGCTCTGGTGGCGTTGTAGCGACCGAGAGCGGGGGTCTGGGTGCGCCTGACACCAACCTGCTTCCACCGAGGGGCAGACGGCAGAGAAGGCTCGTGGGCGTTCTGCTGCGGACTGCCCGGTGGCGAGGGGAGGGGGAGAGACGAGGAACGAGGCCCTGACTCCTCGTATGCTGGTCTCTGCGCCTCCGGGCCCAGCTGCAGACCGGAGCGACGCAGCTGAGGCTGCGTCACTGCTATCTGCAAGCTGGGGAGAGGGGAACGGGAGTGGTGCAGCTCGGGGGCGGCACGCACTGCCATTCTGACCCTCTCGGATGGAGGAAACTGGTCTTATTATACTGCCAGTCTCGACCGTGAGGGGAAACGAGGGACGAGGCCCGGGGGCATCGAGTCCTGGTTTCCCCTCACCCAGCGAGAGACGAGAGTGACAAGGCCGTAGCCCTCACTGCCATCTGAGCGCTGGGGCCCGTGAACGACTCAGAGGAAGTGGACTGCTCAAACTTTGGGTACCGCTGATTACTGGATAACCAGCGGCGGAACAGAAACTAAATTCTCCACCCGGCCCTCCCCCGGGGGAAGGAGTGGTGATGACACGCACTCCCAAAGAGCAGATCGTCACATACTCTGGGTCGCTCCTCTCAGGGTTGCTTCCCTTCCCTTGGGAAAAACAAACTCCGAGCGGGCTAGTTTTGAGGTGCTTCTGGACCACCACTGTGGACATCGTCTAACCGAGGGCCAGCGCTGTGACTAATCACGGTCAGTCACTAAGCACAGCTCAACCCCGAGTTAGAACTACGCACGTGCAGTGGTAGTGAGAGAGGAAAAACTTCTGCAGATTTAGGCATGTTTGGTTTGCCATATTGGCACCAAAACGCTTCCATACTGCCAAAATTCTTCACACACATCCAGGCGCTTTAGAACAGCCCAGGAAAGTGTGGCTGTTAAGTCTGAATCTTCAGCATGAGAACACGACATTATAGTAGGAACTCAGCATCATTTTCAGAGTATAACAGCCCTCTCTCCGATGTAGCGATCGACATCTGTCCTCCCTGGGGCCCCGAATGAAATGCTTGGTCCCTCATGAGAAGGACCAGAATCCCATCCGAAAGCCTCGACGGCACACGGCACGCTGAGCGGCTCAAGCCTTTACGAGAAAGGGGAGACGAGCAGCACGCCGACGTGGTCATGCACTCCTGAGAGAACATTAACCACCCACGAACGCAGTCTCAACACACTGATTAGGCATGTGAAACAGTGATCGTGGCCGTCAACCAGGCATGCAAGATAGTGAACGTGGCCATCGCTTCGATGACACACGGCACGCTGGGCGCTCAAGCCTTCAGGCAAGGCGAACAACGTGCCGACGTGGTCATGCTCTCATAAGAAAGCATAAACCACCCACGAACACAGTCTCAGCATGTTTGCGATGCGCTAGAGGAGTGAGTGGTTCGTGCTCACTGAAACCCTCAGATCACCAATGTTATTCGCCAAAGTAGCCCTCCTCTGGTGCACCAGAAGAGAAACTAGATCGGGAAATAAGCAAAGGGACTCACCTCATAGAGGCACGCGAGTCTTGATCTTGACCACGCATCTTGAGCGCCGAATGACGCGCGCTGGGTTGCCGTGACAACCCGCGCTGTCAGCCGGCGCTCGACGGCACACGGCACGCTGAGCGGCTCAAGCCTTTACGAGAAAGGGGAGACGAACAACGTGCCGACGTGGTCATGCACCCCTGAGAGAACATGAACCACCCACGAACGTAGTCTCACACACGGATTAGGCATGTGAAACAATGAACGTGGCCGTCAAATAAGGACAGGGAACGATCGCATCCAGAAACACACGAGTGAAACGTCATCCTGAAAAGGACGCGATCTTCACTCGTGTTGCTCTTTCAGGAAGAAAGTACTCTCTCTATCGTGCTGAAGCACACAGGGACCCAACGCGGCAACACAGCGGGGAAACTGCAAGCCCGCTGTGCGCACTCAACCGTTTACCAGCTGTGAAAACAGCTTTTGAATTAACAGCATATAGACGCAGCCGGCAGACAGGAACCGCGCGGTCGCTGAAACGCCATCTCACCAACACAGAGAGATCCCCTCCCGAAACAGCAGACTCGTAGCAGTAAGAAAAATACAATCTTAAAGCTCACTCACTCAGAGAGGACACAATCGGTCGGCTCCGAAGCTAAAAGCATTGCGCAATGTTTACTTCCGCCTTTTATACCCGCGCTGGTAGGCGGGTCGCGGAATGCAAATCTTGCATGCCAATTTTCATTGGCTCGTTTTAATTCACTCGAAGGCAATTGGTCTCCCTAGCGTGATCCCAATTCGTCAGGGAACTCCCCCGACGACACGTCGGAGTTCCCAGGACGAAAGGGAATGTTACTTTTGTTGCAAAAAAAAAAACAGTCCGAAATAGTTTATACATTATGGCAAATAAGTACAGAATTCTATTAATATATTTTTAAAAAACTGAATTGTGTAACAGCACTAGTGCTGCATCCACACTTTAAAAAATTTTTTATGATTTGTTATAATAACTTTTTTTCTTTTGTCAAATCAACTTATTAATAATTATTAATAAGTAATATTAATTTGATAAGATAATTAATGTGGTTCAGATAACATACTATTTTGTGTTTCTGTTGTATAAACCAATCTCCTACATTGTATTAACTAAATTTTTTTTATTTCAATGAACTAAAAAATTTAATGCGACCAGGTAACTTACTTTTTTAAGTTAAACCAAAAATCATTTTCACAGGTGCCCTTGATTTCCACCAGAGGGCCCTCCTCCTGTCTTTGCTAGGACTACATGTCAGGACTCATCATGCCTGATTGTTTTTAGCTGTTGCTCATTATCCTGTTAAGCCCAGCCTATATAAACTCTATGTATCTCATGCTTTAAAAAGTCTTGTTTAGTGTCACACTACATTTCTGAGCATTATCCTGGATCCCTGTGTCTTTTTTCCCTGGATTTCCCGGTTTGCCTGTGTTTTGGACCTTGTCTTATGTTTAGTCTGTTTGCTTGTGGTTTTGACCTTAAGCCTGTTTTATAGATTACCCTCAATAAAGCTGCGTTTGGATCTTCAACCTAAAGTCTCAGAGCAGTTCATGACAACTTGCTGCCATGATTATTTTATTGAGCGTTGTTCATATAATGTTAATTTTTAATCAAAGTTTCATATATTATTATTATTCCAACAGTAAGTTCGAATCCTCAAGTTATTCATAAAATATCACCAAGTTTAAAATTATTCATCAAAATGAGAAGCACATGGTTAATAAACATACATAAATGGATAGAGGAAACTTACTTCTTGTGGCAAATGAGATCATGATGTCCGCCGTGCCGCTGTAGATGCGGGTGAATCTCAGAGGAGTGACGTCTGCCCACACTTGCAGGGCTCTTCTGATGGAGTCATCCACCTCTGCTTCTGACATGTCAGGGGTGTAGTTCTCAATCCTGAGGGAAAGGACCACAGTCGGGTTCTGGTTCTCTTTTTTCAGTGACACCAAGTGAACTGATATTATACACACCTGTATGTGAGCCTGTTGGTCTGCCATTTGGGATTGCCTCTAAACGTGGAGAACGCACCAACATCTGGAACTCCACAGCGGGGCTTCTTCATCACCTCCAGTGTTTCTCTGTTCAGCTTTCCTGTGACCTTAAGCCTAAAAAACTTCTGCATCTCTTTCAGTTTCTCAATAAGTGAATCCGACTCTCTGTCTGTAAGATTCGGAATACGAGGTGCCAGTTTGTAAAAGCTCTCCAGGTAATTCTAAAGAATACAAAGACAGAATCATTGGAAGAATTAGGCGTATGATCAAAGACAAAATAAATATATACACATATGAACCCAAACCTTTGCAATTTCATAATCATCAACGGGCTTTGCAATCGGTCTTGCGTGAATAACAAGCAGCAGGCTTGCAAGAAACCCCAGCTGGCGGTGAATCCTCATGTTGAGTTGCTTCTTACGATCTTGAGCTTCTCTTCTGATTGGAAGCGTCTGATGGAGGCTTATATACTCTTAAAACTGTGAGGTGTTGAGCAACAGGTCAAATTATCAGCCACAAACATCTGTGAGTAACCCAACAAACTGACAGACTGACAATAATAACAGGATTTTCAACTTTCCTGACACAGCCTTTTCCTCCTCGCCCTGATATTTATATTATTTAATTTCCTCATGGATTTATTTAACTCCAACATTTCTAAATGTTAATATGGCAGTAATGGCAATAATATCTGGTTACATTTATTTTTAAAAAAATGTTTTACCTTAAATGTATGCGTATTATTAAAAATAATATACAGTTTCAGCATAAATTATAAATTAGATAATTTATACTTTTATCTTCTAGGTAGGATAAAAAATCGGTAACACTTTATTTTACAGTGTCCTTGTATGTTACATGTACTTACAATAGCAATAACAGTAAATTATGAATAATAACATGCAACTAACCCTCAACCAAATCCTAATCCTACCTTAACCCTATAGTAAGTACATGTAGTTGCTTAATATTACTCAGTACTTAAATGTATAATTACATTCAAACAAGGACACTGTAAAAAAAAAGTGTTACCAAAAAATCTTATATGAATATAAGTTACATTTAACCAATTAACTAAGTTGTACCACGGTAGAAAACTATTTTATATATATATAAATTGCTGAAATACACATACTTAAAACTTAAACTCATAAGAAAAATGGTCATTTTATTTACTTATAAGATAATAGTAGACAGGAGGCAGTTGTAGCCTAATGGTTAGAGAGAGTTGGGCTTGTAACCTGAAGGTCGCGGGTTATGTGCTCGCTGGGTGCCCACTTCTCCAGGTGTGTGTTCAATACTCACTGCTGTGTGTGTGTGTGCACTTGGATAGGTGAAATGCAGAGCACAAATTCCAAGTATGGGACACCATATTGGATATATGTCACTTTCACTTTTTATTTTTAGTAAAAGTTGTATTTTTTTTAAGGTTAGGGGTTCTGTTAGTTTGTTTGTACTAATTGAAATCGGCTTCATTTTAGAACAAAAGAAATCAATTGGAAATACAATTTTGAGAAGTAAGCTTGGCATGTATGTGCAAAGAGAGCTATGCTTGGGGTGTTGTGAAAGATCTGCAGGTAATGGCAATCATTATCACTCTTTATTGTCAGACGAATGAGTAATATTTTATAATGAATGCACAAGTAATGACCGTGGCTTTCTACTAATAATACATAAGCACTATAATACAATGAAAGTGGTCCATATGACTCGTGCAGAATATTTAAATTCTCATGAAGACTTATGAATGGTTGCTAGCACAACAAGCTACTAATTCGCTAGCCTGTTATCGTGCCATCCGTGCGCTCTTTATTATTTATTTAGTTTGTGCGCTCGCGCCTTTTACAAATCCATCAAAGCTGCGGTAAGTAGGATCAGTCAACAAACACGGTGAGTCATGTCCTCTTCTCCTCTTATTGTCACTTGCACTTAATGTAACATGTATAGCATAGCCTTCTCCGTCTGCATAGGATTTACATGTGATAATTGCAGGGAGATAGTCAGGCTGGCGGAGAAGATTTCAGAACTAGAGACACACATCCAAACTAGAAAGAGTGCAAGGGCTTTAGATACTGCTCATAGACAATTGGAAAAGTTTTTGGGGCAGACCTGACCTGTTGAAAAGAGATGGTATTCATCCCTCCTGGGATTGTGCTGCTCTTCTCTCTAGTAATTTGGCACATAGTCTTAGAGCTCAAACATGGCAATCTGGGGCTCAGGTCAGGAAGCAGACAAACTGGCTAAACCGACCGTCTGCCAGCTCTCTCACGTCACCAAGGTCAGATAAATCCCATCACATAGAGGCTCTTTCACCTAGATATCATCATATAGAGACTGTGTCTGTTCCCTGAATTATGAAATACAAAAAAACTCCAACAAGCGAATGTTCAACAAATAAAAAACAGATTTAATACAAATGAACAAATGATAAAACTCGGGTTGTTGAATATTCAATCCCTTACTTCAAAAGCACTTATTGTTAATGATGTGATTACAGACTATAACCTAGATGTCCTGTGTTTGACAGAAACCTGGCTAAAACCAAACGATTACATTACTTTAAATGAGTCCACCCCGCAAGATTACTGTTATAAACATGAACCTTGCCTGAAAGGCAAAGGGGAAGGTGTTGCTGTAATTTATAGTAATATTTTCAAAATTACTAAAAAGTCTAGTTTCAAATATAATTCTTTTGAATTGTTGGTGCTTAATGTAACAATATATATTGCAAATGATAAATCACGTTTAAGATTTGTGTTAGCTACTGTATACAGGCCACCAGGGCACCATACAGACTTTATCAAAGAATTAGCTGATTTTCTCTCAGAGTTAGTACTGGCTGCAGATAAAGCCCCAATTGTTGGTGATTTTAATATACATGTAGATAATGGAAAAGATGCATTGGGATTGGCATTTAAAGACATTCTTTATTCTATTGAAGTTAGACAACACGTGTCAAGACCTACTCATTGTCGTAATCATACTCTAGATCTAATATTATCACATGGAATCAATGTCAATGCTGTTGAAATTCTACAGCAGAGTGATGACATCTCAGATCATTATCTAGTCTCATGTAAACTTAATTTAACCAAGGTTGCAAAGCCGACTCCGTGTTACAAATATGTTAGACCTATCACTTCTGCCACTAAAGATTGCTTTATCAATAATATTCCTGATCAGTTTCATCATCTCAGCATCCCAGATAGCTTAGAAGAACTCGATATTGCGACAGAAACTTTTAACTCTCTCTTTTCTAGCACTTTAGACACAATTGCTCCTTTGCGCTTAAAAAAGATTAAAGAAAATATTCCAACGCCATGGTACAACGAGCACACTCAGGCCAGGCTTAAGAGAGCAGCCAGAAAAATGGAGCGCAACTGGAAGAAAACAAAACTAGAGGTATTTCGCATTTCATGAAAATAGAGCATGATTTCATACAGAGAGGCCTTAAAAACTTCTAGATCTGCTTATTTTTCAAACCTATTAGAAGCAAATAAACAAAAACCTAGGTATTTATTTGAAACCGTCGCTAAACTAACGAAAAATAAAGCTTCAAGCTCAGATTTTTTCAAGCAGCACAGCAGTAATGACTTTATGAACTTTTTGACTAACAAGATTGATAATATCTAACGCATTCTCATCCTTTGGCATCATATGTGACGCCATATGACAAAACGGCGAAATACTACGCACATGGCACCCTTTATCGTTAATATAACACGCACTGTGATGGGTAGGTTTAGGTGTGGGGTAGGGTCTGCGTCTCATATTCACGCTAAAGGATGCCAGTCAACTTTATGACGCCTTGGGTTCGCGTGTTATATTCACGCTAAAGGGTGCCATGTGCGTAGTATTTCGCCGTTTTGTCATATGGCGTCACATATGCCGCCAAAGGATGAGAACGGGCTCTAATATCAGGGAGAAAATTATAACTATGCAACCATCTACTACAGTATCGCATCAGACAGTGCATTGTAGTCTCACTGACGAAAAATTCGATTCATTCATTACTATAGGAGAAGGTGAATTTTATAAACTCGTTAAATCATCTAAATCGACAACATTTATGTTAGACCCTATACCGCCTAAACTATTGAAAGAGATGCTTCCAGAAGTCATAGATCCTCTTCTTAGTATCATTAATTCATCTTTGACATTAGGATACGTACCAAAAACATTTAAGCTGGCTATGATTAAACCGCTTGTTAAAAAAACGCAACTTGATCCAACAGAATTAGTCAATTACAGGCCGATCTCGAATCTACCTTTTCTGTCAAAGATACTAGAAAAGGCAGTATCTTCACAACTATGTTCCTTTTTAGAAAGAAATGGTATCTGTGAGAATTTTCAGTCAGGATTTAGACCGTATAATAGTACTGAGACAGCTCTCATTAGAGTAAAAAAATGACTTGATCTTATCATCCGATCGTGGTTGTATCTCGCTATTAGTTTTACTCGATCTTAATGCTGCATTTGACACTATCGACCACAACATTCTTTTAAATAGACTCCAAAATTATGTTGGCATTAGTGGAATTGCACTAGCATGGTTTAAATCATACGTATCTGACCGTTATCAGTTTGTAGCAGTAAATGAAGAGATGTCTTATCGAACACAAGTTCAGTACGGCGTACCACAAGGCTCAGTACTAGGACCGTTGCTGTTCACTCTGTACATGCTACCCTTAGGAGATATCATTAGGAAGCATGGCATTAGTTTTCACTGTTATGCTGATGATACTCAGCTCTATATTTCTTCACGCCCTGATGAAACTTACCAATCCACAAAATTAACGGAATGCATAGCTGATATAAAAAACTGGATGACTAGTAATTTCCTACTACTTAATTCTGAAAAAACAGGGATTCTATTGAACATTATTGGACAAAAAACTTCCTCACGTAATAACCTAGAATACTGTCTAACACTTGATGGCTTCTCTGTCAAGTCCACATCATCGGTTAGGAACCTGTGTGTGCTCTTTGATACCAATCTTTCATTTTAAAGTCATGTGTCTAGTATCTCTAAAACTGCATTTTTTCATCTTAAAAATATATCTAAATTGCGTCATATGCTCTCAATGAAAAAATGCAGAACAATTGGTTCATGTGTTCTTGACATCAAGGCTAGATTATTGTAATGCTCTAGTCAAGTCAAGTCAAGTCACCTTTATTTATATAGCGCTTTTTACAATACAGATTGTATCAAAGCAGCTTCACAGTGATAACATGAAAATAATATAACAGAGTTTGTTTCTAAAAGAAAATTGAGTCAACGTCCACCTTAAGTAAGGCAGATCAATAATATTATTGAATAATAAATGTCCCCAACTAAGCAAGCCAAAAGACAAGGCAACAGTGGCAAGGAACCAAAACTCCATCAGGTGACAGAATGGAGAAAAAAACCTTGGGAGAAACCAGACTCAGTCGGAGGGCCAGTTCTCCTCTGGCCAACGAAGGAACAGTGCATGATATATGATTCGGTCAGCATTACAAGTCAGATTGGATCGGAACATTTAGAATATTTATCCATTTCCATCATTTCGAAGTCCAAGTAACTCTACTGGGTGGTTGCCCTGCACGCTTAATAAACAAACTACAGTTGGTCCAAAATGCAGCCGCTAGAGTTCTTACCAGAACCAGGAAGTATGACCATATTAGCCCAGTTCTGTCAACACTGCACTGCCTATTAAACATTGTATACATTTTAAAATCTTGCTGATTACTTACAAAGCACTAAATGGTTTAGCTCCCCAGTACTTGAGCGAGCTCTTAACGCATTATGCTCCTTCACGTCTATTGCGATCTCAAAATTCTGGCCAATTGATAATACCAAGAATATCTAAATCGACTGCTGGCGGTAGATCCTTTTCCTATTTAGCACCAAAACTTTGGAACAATCTTCCTAACATGGTCCGGGAAGCAGACACAGTCTGTCAGTTCAAATCTAGACTGAAAACACATCTCTTTGGCTTAGCATACACATAACACATTTTAGACTTCTATAATTCAATGTTAGGCTGCATAGTTTAGATCAGCCAGGACCGGGAACACTTCCCATAAATCCTGATGTACTTTGTACATCATAAGAAGGATGGCGTCTACACTAATATTAGTCTCTCTGTTTATTCCGAGGTTTACCGCAAACCGCCGGATCCAGGCCATATCCAGATCTGATGAAGGACCATTGCATGGACACGACGACAACTCATTCCTGAAGTGCCAGCCTCATCAAACCTGTTAAGGCCTCATGGACACCTCAACAAACTCGTCTCCATACCGTGATGACTCCGACCCCCACCAGATGAACTGGATAAATATTGTGAAAGTTCTGATCCCATCTGACTTCTCCCCTATAATTGTGCCTGAATCATAATCATACACTGTTCATTCATTGGCCAAAGGAGGACTGGCCCCCCGACTGAGTCTGGGTTCTCCCAAGGTTTTATTCTCCATTCTGTCACTGATGGAGTTTTGATGCCTTGCCACTGTTGCCTTTTCGCCTTTCTTCGCCTTTGTCGCCATTGGCTTTTGGCTTGCTTAGTTGGGGACATTTAATTTTGTACTATTACAACATCATTTTCCTGTTATATAAACAGGAAAATATATAAATAAAGGTGATCTAGCGAATTAGTAGCTTGTTGTGCTAGCAACCATTCATAAAGGCGCTATATAAATAAAGGTGACTTGACTTGACTTGATAGTTCTGAGTTGGGAACAGACTTAAATGCATGCCAATCACTAAACAAGCGGGACGCAAACTGTGAAGAATTGCATAAACATGCCTTCAGAAGTTAACTTAACACTTTCCTATAGTTTAGCCAAAAAGAAAAATTCTGTCATTATTTACTCACCCTCAAGTTGTTCCAAACCTGTATGCATTTCTTTTATATGTTGAGCACAAAAGAAGATATTTTCAAGAGTGCTGGTAACCAAACAGTTAACAGTTAATATTAGGTATTTTTATACTATGGAACTGAGTTTTAATTTTTGGCTGAACAATCCATTTTACAGGTCTGTATAACTTTTACACTACACACAATGGGTCTCATTCATGAAACATTCGTAAATATACGAGTAAATATGCGAGTGATTTGCGCGTAAAGAGACCTTCCCGAAAACTCTTCTCCTGATTCACAAATACTTCGTAAACGTCAGATGTGACAGTGAAATGTGTGTGTGTCTTAATGAATTCCAATCGGTCGTAAATGGGATGCGCGTGCACGTTCATTCTCAATTAGGGCCTACCATAAATCCCGCCCATTAAATCCGACTGACAACTATATATGGGCATCATTTTATGACATGAATGCGAATGAAAAAGAAAAATTTCTTAGATGCAGAAATTGAAGTTTTATTATCAGAAGTTCATTCAAAACGCCACATTTTATTTTCAAGCGTACTTCACGAGTTCACACATACATGAAATCAAATGTAATATTAATGCGTATTTGGCTTGCTGTCGGGGGGAGGGCTCCGAGCTCGGAATTTTGCCCGAACCCAGAGTACTCCCCCTATGCTGGGGTAAACCCAGCCGAGTGTGAGGTGATGGGGTGGTGGAGGGATGCTGAGAGACTTGTCGTGAGACAGGAGGTGAGGAAAAGCTTTATTTATACCGGCTTCCTCTTGAGTTGATTGGTTGATTACCTGAACATGCTCCTCCCGAACTTTGTTACATAAAACTTCATATAGTGGCGTATCGGGTCCTAAAAAAAAGGAAGCTTGGCAGCATATTACAGATGGAGTCAATGGAGTTTCATCTGTTAATCAAACATTCCCAGAAGTGAGAAGAAAATGGTACGACATTAAGCTTGAGAGCAAAAAACGAATTAGTTCACTTCGGAAAAATCGTATTAAAACTGGAGAATGACCACAATCGCAGATGCTATTACTGGCTCTCATAATAAGAAAAACCGTATGTAATTACTATATATGATATTTTTTCAAAATGCTGTGTAAATATGTACCCGATAAAGGTGATATAAAATGCAGCCTTATTAATGAGCAAAACGCTTGGGTGTTAAGCGCACTATTTACGCGTGGCAGGGAGCAGGTGTAGATTTCTTGCGTACCAACTAACATTTGGAAAATACAAACATTTGAATGAATCCCAAAATTTACGCCAGGACCACTTTACACACCATTTACACAAAAATTCGTTCTGCTCGTGTTTCATGAATGAGACCCAATGGGTCTATGGTGGGAGCATGTGAAGACTTTTTAAAAATCATTATTTAACCCTTATTGGTAACCAAACAGTTGATGGGCCCCATTAAATTTCATAGTATGGGGGGGAAATATATGGAAGTCAATGGGGCCAATGTTTGGTTACAGACATTCTTCACAATATCTTCTTTTGTGTTCAGCAGAAGAAATAAATTCATACAGGTTTAGAACAACTTGAGGGTGAGTAAATGATGACAGAATGTTCATATTTGGGTAGACCTTCCCTTTAAGAATGAAAAAAACAGACTGACAGGAGAATAACAATCTTTTGGATAGACATTTATAATAATAATAATAATAAAGCTTTACTGCAGACACAGGTCCATATAACACATCATACAGTACAAAAAGGAGATACAAGAAAATACATTAAAAATAATAATAATAATAATTTTAAAAAAAACATGGTTAACAAGTCATGGGTGGTGGAAATAAAACATGGAACAGGTGGAGGCTCAAATGAGTCAGTAGGACACCAAAGTGGACATTCTGGATTTAAGTGACCTAGAAATATGAAAAATGTTGATGGAAACAACATAAACTCTCATTAAGTTAATGTTACATTGACATCACCCTTGAAAACAGTTGATATGCCATTTGTTCTTATCTCAAACACAGGCATTTTTTCTTTTAAGGTGTGTAGGCAATGCTTTCTGCTTTAAACAAATAGCATGGGCATTACAATATTTAATTTTAGAAAAATTAATATATAAGGGACAGTGTATGTTGTATAGACATTTTTAATGTTATACGCACGCACGCAACCACGCACGCACGCACGCACACACACACACACACACACACACAGTACATAGGACAGCCTTTTGAATTCTATGGTTTTGTGTATCAGGACATAATAAAAAATCCTCTTGTCCTTAACTGGTTTTAAAATCGGGTAAATACAACCTCAGATGAACAACAACACATGACATATTACACGTGTCATTTATGTAACAAAAACTAGGCCAACGGAGAAAAGCCATGGGTGACAAACTAAGTACACCCTTTTTGCTTTCATAAGAATTAAGAGGAAAAGGAGCAGTTAGGCACAGCTAATCAAATGGATTTGATTAATTGATCATCAGCAAATGTGACCAACTCCTTAAAAGCAGAAGTTTTGGTAGTTTGCTGGTCTGGAGCCTTTAGGTGTGTGTTAACACAATGCCAAGGAGGAAAGACATCAGCAATGATCTTAGAGAAGCAATAGTTGCTGCCATCAATCTGGTAAGAGTTATAAGGCCATTCCCAAACAATTCGGAAAGTCCATTATTCTACAGTAAGGAAGATTATTCACAAGTGGAAAACATTCAAGACAGTTTTCAATCTTCCCAGAAGGGGACATCCCAGCACATTCACCCCAAGGTTAGACTGTGCAATGCTCAGAGAAATCACAAAACACCCAAGAATAACACCCAACAGTTAACATGCTGAATGTTTAAGATCATGGCCGTACAATTAGAAAAAGACTGGACAAGTATGGCATGTTTGGAAGGGTTCTCTCTAAAAAGAACATGGCATCCCAACTTAGGTTTGCAAAGTTGCATCTGTACGAACCACAAGACTTCTGGAACAATGTCCTTTGGACAGACGAGACCAAAGTGGAGATGTTTGGCCATAATGCACAGCACCAAGTTATGCGAAAACTAAACGGAGCATATCAGCACAAACACCTCATACAACTGTCCATTAATCAGGTGGAGGATTGATGATTCTTGGCTGTTTTGCAGCCACAGGACCCAGGCACCTCACAGTCATTGAGTCGACCATGAACTCCTCTGTAAACCAAAGTATTCTAGAATTAAATGTAAATCTATCTAACAGCTAAAGCTTGGCCGAAATTGGGTCATCAACTGTTTGGTTACCAAAATTCTTCAAAATATCTTCTTGTGTGTTCAACAGAAGCAAGAAACAGGTTTGGAAGAACTTGAGGGTTAGTACATTTTTAGTTTTGGGTGAAATATCTCATAACTATAGAGCTGTAGAGCTGTGCATAAACAATTGCCCGCAAACCTCAATGAACTGAAGCAACGCTGTAAAGAACAGCGGGACAAAATTCCTCCAGAACGATGCGAGAGACTGATACTGTCATACAGAAAACGATTTCTTCAACGTATTGATGCTAAAAGTGGCTCTCCAAGCAATTTAATCACAGGGTGTACTTAGTTTGTCACCCATGGCATTTCCATTTTGGCCTAGTTTTGTTACATAAATAATGACGTGTAATATGTCATGTGTTGTTGTTCATCTGAGGTTGTATTTACCTAATTTTTAAGACCTGCTAACAACCAGATGTTTTTTATTATGTTCTGATACATAAAATCATAAAATTCTAAAGGGTGTCCTTTCTTTTTCACATGACTGTATATTTGTGTGAAAGTTTTATATTAGAAGTTATAATTAGATTATATCTACGTATTTAAGAGATGAGAATCAGCTGATTCAGATATGTTTTGTCATTTAATCGATCTATTAAGATGATCACAAATCAAATAAAAAAATATTTTTTATACCAAATTTTGTTTGTTCCGTCATTTCCGTATATTTTTACACTGTAGATAATTATTAATTAGATAACCGATCCTGTGTTTCAGTCAAGCATATTTTACACTCCCATATTTGGTCTCAGGCAAGATTAATAAACAGGCAAGTATTAATAAATAAAACAAGATTTGAATTGTTTATCAAATGCTCAAATCTTTATTTTGAAATTGCAAAACACAAGATTAACTTGTTGTAAGACATACACTCTTGTAAACGATACTAGACAACCTACAAATAACATCAAAATATTTTTTAGAAAAATAAGTTAAAAGTGAATAATTTACTCAATAATTTACTTTAAAATACTGATGGTTCAGATTACAGACAGGCTGATAAGCTTTGAAGAAAAACTCAACATTGACGGATTAACATGGCAAGAAATAATTGTTGTTCAGAACACGGAAGAGCTTGTTGTTGTAGGAGCCAAACTCGAACATCTTTGATCCGCTGAAGAGATAGTTGAACCCTAAAAATAACCATGAAAGACAGAGTTAGATGGGATTTTATTTGAGATTTCCTCTTGGTACATTTTGTAAAAGCCTTACCTTTGTTCTGGAAGGCTGCGGCCACCGTCCCTGTCATTCCAGGGAAAACAACTTCCAACGGTTTAGGATAACCTTTCTCCATTCTGCGTGTTTGCTCATCATAACTGCACAAAATAAACTCTCGTTACTTGAAGATTCTTGAAAAAGACGAGCAGACTAACTCGATCAGACTGATTTACTGACCTATAAACCTGTCTGCCAACGAAAAACTGGATTTTGTAGCTGGTCTCATCGTAGAGGACTGCGTCGATTTTCTTCACTTTTTTGGGCAAATTGAACATGCCGAGACTTTTGGGATATCCCTGTGCTATATCATAGCCATAGAGAGCCCAGACCTTCTCCCCTGAGGTGTGACAACATTTTCAAATTAAATTTCATTTCTCATATGACATCTTCATTCTAAAAAATAAAGGTACTTTATTGGCATCTATAGTTCCATGAAGAACCTTTAACTCTCAAGAAACCTTTCCAATACACAAAAGGTTCTTATAGTGGTTATTAAAATGGTTATTTTCAGTGAAAAGTTCTTTGGGGAATCCAAAATTATTATTCTATGGCATCGCTGTGAAAACCCCATTTTGGAACCTTTATTATAATCCACTTATTATTAATTTGGTTTTACCTTTGATAAGGAAGACTTTGTCCTGCAATGGACTCTCGAATGCTGCATCGATATGTTCTGGAATCTCAGGCCAGAAGCTTTTAATGAGATGTAGTTCAGGGGTTGTGCTCAGGGAATAACTGCGCCAGAAGAAGCTGTGAATAAAGCCAGAAACCAGCAGGTCAGATCCGGCTCGTCATAACTATCATAAGCTCAGAAAGAAAGCATTTCTGTCTCGGTTTACCTGCCCTTGAAGAAGATCATCTCTCCACGGAACATGGTGACAGCGTCCAGGACCAGATTGGGATCGCATGTGTTTGGGGTAACTGCTGGTGTGGGTTTTGGATCAAGAGGGTTGACATTACGGTTTGGGCCTGTTCAATAAAAATGTCATTAGATACGTCGCTTCCATGGTCTTTTCATCATCAGTATGTGTAATTTGTAATATCTTACCATAAAGAGACTGGATTCCATTGACATCGTCTTGAGGGAGGGAGAAGGTATCGACGTCTCTGTAAACATAGGTGGGATACATCAGTGCACCCGGATCCTGGGAATGTTCAAGGCCTAGAGAGTGTCCGAACTCATGGGCAGCAACCAGGAACAAATTGTAGCCTGCGGGATAAGTGGGAATGTGAATACAGCCGGTCTTTATTTTGTGCACTGGTAAAAAACTGGAGACAAATGAAGCCTAACCTTGAGGAGATCTGTACAAGAACGTCTCGTCATCGTCAAAATGGGCATCACCACCGATGCCCTCGAACGGAGGGAAGGCGTGAGCCAGAAAACCATTCGGTCCGTCAAAGGGGTAACCATCCCGATGATCTGGAAAGAAGAGGAGATTTGTTTCAAAACCGAGCTTAAAAATTAATGTAAAATATAAAACATTCATTTTGAGCAGTTGATAAATCATATTAAAATGTATTTATATATATATATATATATATATATCATTTTTTTATCTCTACTTATTTTCATTCTACTGTGGATGTATATTATAATTCCTTATATATATACACATTTCCTTATTTTACTTTTGTTGCAGTATAAAAAATATAGGTCCCACTTTATATTAAGTGGCTCTATGTACTTACATCCAAAAATAAGTATAATGTACTTATTGTGTTCATGTTGTATTTACAATGTAAAAACATGTAATGTATGTACACAATAAGTCCACTGTATCAAATCATTAATTTCACTGTTAGTAGTTAAAGCCACTTCATATAAAAATATAAAATATATAAAATGTCTATATTTCAAAAAACGTTTTTAATAATATTTTTTGTATAATTTTAAATTTACTTTAAATATAATTTAAATATTATTCTAAATGTACTAATTTACTTTTTCACTTGCTTCTTAACTGTTTTATATTCAAAAGAAATGAACAAACCACGCAATTAGACAAAATCTCACACTAAAAACACATTCTCTGAAAACAATGTCCTAATATAGTGTAAAATAGTAAATTAATCTTGCTTCAAGGATTTTTAGATTTTTTTAACTGGAAAATAAGACAAAAATACTCAGTGGTAGACTCTTACAAAACCTACTATAACTCTATAAAAGTGTATAAAAAAAATTAGAAGATTTCAGATAAGTGACAGTAAAATTTCTAAAAAAACATTAGTCCATTATTTTTAGGAGTGTTTGCTACACACACACAAAATCCCACTTTTTCTCATGTAATATTTTTACCATCATCTTTCTAATGATTCGATTAAAAAACTGACCTCCAACAGCAAATGAGATCATGATGTCCGCCGTGCCGCTGTAGATGCGGGTGAATCTCAGAGGAGTGACGTCTGCCCACACTTGCAGGGCTCTTCTGATGGAGTCATCCACCTCTGCTTCTGACATGTCAGGGGTGTAGTTCTCAATCCTGAGGGAAAAAGACAGCAAAATAAATGTTACAAGTCCTTTTATAAACGGGCTTGTCTTAAACAAGTCTGTCTTACCTGTAGGTCAGATCATGTTTTTTCCACTTGTAGTCCCCTGCAAAAGTGGAGTACGCCGCCACATCTGGAACCCCGCAGCGGGGCTTCTTCATCACTTTCATCGTCTCCTCATCCAGAGTCCCTGTTATTGAGAGTCCAAAAAACTGCTGCATTTCTTTCAACCTCAGACTCATGGCATTGGAGCGTCTTTCAGTGCTAGGAGAGCTCTGCTGCGGCAGGCCATACAATCTAGACAGGTAATTCTGAAGAGAAAAAAGTTAGTTTGCACACTGTATCTAATAGAGAAGCTAAACTAGTACTTTTAGAGTGTAGCCTACATTACCTCAGCAATTCTCTCTCTGTCTTCATCAGCAGGTGGCGCTATTGGGTTGGTGTAACCAGAAACCACCAAAGCGAGGAGAACGCACAGCTTGTAGAAGCTCTTCATGTTGCTTCTTCTTCAAGAAACTGATGTGGTCTGTGTTCTTCTCTGGGTTTTCTCCCCTCTTAAATACACCACAGAAGGACTGCTTGTGCAATATGAGATTGAGTCACATGTCGCACCTTCCGCCACAGGAAAGGAAATCAGGAATGACATACCCCCAAACACAGGTTTTTTGTAATACATCTTACTTAACACTGCAATCATTTACACTATAAAGGAAATATTTCAATGCCTTTAATTACATTTTAATTGTGTAATTTATATATTATATAAATACTAAGAGTAGTCTACTCTTTAATGTCTTCATCAGCATTTAATTTTTATTTTACATTTAACAATACTATTACAATATAATTGTATATTTTAATTTTACATTTAATTTTATATTTAACAATACTATTACAACATTATTTTCCTGTTATCTCTGTAATCTCTGCTTTGAAACAATCTGTACTGTAAAAAGCGCTATATAAATAAAGGTGACTTGACTCTTGAACAACCCAGGGACCCCCTAATATATTACTTTATTTAGCAACTGATAATAATAATAATAATAATGTATAATATGCGAGCTGATATTAATTATAATCACATTGTCTTAGGTTTACGTTTAAAAAAATATGAGAATATAAAAATGCTAGATAATCTTTTTTGTGCCAGAAACACTGTATAACTTTTATTAAAGGCATTAATAATCATTGTGCCATTTTACTTGTGATTTTTATGTTTTACATGGTTTTATTGCATTATTTAATACTCTATGTAGGCAACTATATCTAATATTGGTATATGAGGTTATTCGGAAAAAAAATATTTTGAATTTCTACAGAATTTTTTGTAATGTATTTTTTTAAAGAAATTTCTGCTGTTTATTAAATGTTTTATGTAACAATCCACACCCGCTGCATGGACTAAATCTACCCTGGATATATATATTGATTTGCAAAGTCTATACAAAGCATTATCTTCATTAATTCTAAATTAATAGTAAATACATTTGCACATGATTGTGTAGCAATGGTTGTGAGGAGTCTTGCAAAAACGTACTATAACTCTTGCAAAGTAACTGCAACTGCAATAACCGTGGTATTTGTGGTAAGAACATAAGAACAAAGTAAGCACAGATAAAACTGTAGCTCCTCATTACCATGGTTAGATCAATGTATTCATGCTTTATATAAAATAAACAGTAAAATTTGTGATCTGATATTTAGAAACTATGATTGCCATATTTGTATCTTTAACTTTATTTAGGATTAATACAAATGTTCAAAGTAAAAAAAAAAAGACAGTTAAGTGACAGGTAAAATTTGCACATTGCAACATTAATTCATTTCTCACTAATTTACCATACATTAACATTAGGCGTGTTTGTTACAGAAATCCAATTTTTTCTCATGTATCATCTTGAGTAGGGGAAGCCCATATGCGCTCAAAACATCCTCTTTTTCCTTCAGTGTTGTAATGAGATGTGTGACATGAGCAGATGGGTTATTAGGACAGCTCTGTGTTAGTCATTTGTGAAGTGGGCCAGATTAGACTGGTTTGAAACTATTTCTTGACACTGTTTCTACCTATTAAGGCAACACTAAATGTATTGCGGGCTTATTTTATATAAAGATTATCATTGGTGATTTGAGTACCTTTTTCAGTTCATTATGGTGAAATATCAAAATGCATGTTTTTCTAGGCACATGCATTTTTTGTGTCTGAATCCAACTTTCCAAAAAAGATAGTCTTGTCTTTCTTTAATTAGTTCTTCTAACTTCTTATAACTAATGCTTTAAAATAGAGTCCATTAGAACAATAAAATTCTAAACTGTAAGCTAATTTATAATTTTAGTTTAATTTTAGTACATTAGCATATTTTTTTATCATTGTCAGTTTAGTACTGTGCTCTCTTTGCAGATTCATCCTGTACTAAAACTAAGCTAAACGAATTAACTAGATTTATGTACAAAACTACATCAGGTAATTTAGAATGTTTTTGGTTCTATTTTAACAACACTGTATATTTTGGGGAAGTTGATTCAGACACGCGAACAGCTGTATTAGACCAAAGTGTACACACACACACACGCACACACACACACGCTTTCATCATCACTCAAAACACACAGTTGTGTGGTTCCTGTACCGCTGAGGCAATTTATTTCAAAAGCATTTAAAGGAAAAGTTCACACAAAAATGTAAAATATCCAATAATTTATTCACCCTCAAGCCATTCTAGGTGTATATGACTTTCTTCTTTCAGTCGAACACAATCAGAGTTATATACAAAAATATCTTGACTCTTCCCAGATGTGTAATGGTATTGAATAGTGCCCAAGTTTTTGAAGCTCCAAAAAGCGCATCCATCAATCATAAAAGTAATCCATATCACTCCCGTGTTAATAAATGCCGTCTGAAGTGAAGTGATGGGTTTTTGTAAGAAAAATTCGGAACTATCACTCTAAACAATGGCGGGTTATTTTAACTCAAATTTGGATCAAATATGGACAAACCCAAATGTTGGGTTAAAAATCGAATTTAAAATTTTAACCCAACTTCAACTGTACATTTTTTGGTTGAAACAACCCAGCATTTTTAGGAGTATAATCACCGGCTTTCAGCAACTGCCGAAAGCGCGTTATGCAGAGTTCGGGTCACTGTTCACGACTATCTGGGGTAGCATTCACACTTTTAAAAATGCTGGGTTGTTTCAACCTAAATTCGGTCAATTATGGACAAACCCAGCCGTTGGGTCACATTTTTAAATGACATTTTACCCAACGGTTGGGTTTGTCCATATTTGACCCAAACTTGGGATAAAATAACCCTGCATGTTTCAGAGTGTGTTCACACTGCACAATGGATCGGCGACAGGGGTTTCACACTGCATGACTTTACAAAAGAAAGAATCGCCAACAACTTCTGTCTGGTCCGCAAACTACGTTTCACAACCAAACACACTCGAGAAGTAATGAGGAAATAACGCAAGGTCACGTGAGCGCAATAATTTTTTTAAAAATGATAGCCTACAAATAGGAACTCGCGCACAGTATCAGTGCTTGCAAATTAAACTTTAATTTAGCAGCATTAAAGTTTTATTTGCAAGCAGTGATAGTGTGCGGGAGTTCCCATTTGTAGATTGTCGATCAAGCTTGGTCTTCCTTTCCTACGCACCTATCACCAACATGTGTGCGATGGCTTTTGTTCATTAAAAAAGGATAGCCTGCAAGAAGATCGCGATCCAAATTGATTTGCAGCGAAAAGTTGAAAAAAAACCCAAACAGATTATGCAGGAGGAAATGGTTGTGGAGACGAGAGGATTGTGTGTTCTGCAAAGAGAGTCGGGGGTAAATAAATAATTTTGCAATGTGCTGCTGGTGAAGCAAATGTTTGTGCTTTTTTCTGTTTGATATACAGTGCCTAACATAAGTGAACACACCCATGCTAAAGTTGACTAAAATAGGAGTAAAAAAATCATCTTTTGGAAATTGATGTTAATGCCTTAATTTAAAAAATGAGGGAAAATACAACCTCTAAGGACACCAATTTTCTTTGTGAATGAATAATGTATCGTAAATAAATAAATGTTCTTCCTTAAAATACAGGTTGTGTAAGTCAGGACACCCCTGTGTTAAATTCCCATAGAGACAGCAGATTTAGATTTTTAAAGGCCAGTTATTTCATGGATCCGGGATACTATGCATCCTGATAAAGTTCCCTTGGCCTTCATCATACCTAGAGATCGGCATGGGGAACTTTCCATAAGATCATCTCTCAATGCTAATCATACCAGCTATTAGCCGAACTGAAATAACACCATGCCGATCTCTAGGTAAGGTGAAGGGTGTGTGATGATGATGTGGGATATTTTAATTCCCAAGGGAACTTTTTTTTATTTTTTTTTATTGGTTCGCTTTAAAAGGTATTTATTGACCCACTGAAGTTGTATAGATTACTTTCATGATGGATTGATGCGCTTTTTGGAGCTTCAAAATCTCGGGACACTATTCAATGCTAAACTATTCCTTTAATGAAAAACATGAATGGAAGAGAATTTTGCAACAGGAAACCATCAAGCCAGAAAAGGTTGACGCAACAAAATAATTCACAATTTGGTTCCTATCAGCATAGATGGTGTGGAGCTGCTGATCAACTGCCTGTTATTTCTCAGCACTGAAGCCATGTGTTTGCGGCCATTCTCTTAGTTACTTGTCTGATTTCGGGGTCGAATTCCAGTTGTTGAGGTCCTACGAAGAAATACACACGTCCTAGACAAAAATAAAGAAAATTATTGAATGGTCTGAAAATATTCCCTCAGTTTGGCTTAAAATTGCTGGTTAACATATACAGTAGAGATGTTAAATTGATTTTGCCTCGCTTTTTTTTTTTTAATTCTCATTGTTTTTCTCCGGAAAAAAAGGCACTATATATCATGACTTTTTTTGGAATAATGAAATAATAAAAATAAAATTATAAACAATTATTTTTTATTATCCTCACATTTCTTTATTTTTCTTACGCTTCAGTATCAAACATGCATTTGAAAAAAAAATCTATCAACTGTATATTGCAAAACAATTTTTATTTTTATAAATTTGAAGTTAAAATATCACAAAATTCTTATAACAAGAGACATTTTATGTCATAAAGGTAGTAAGGGAAAAAAGACAATATCTAGCCTGACTTATTATTTGCTGATTTGGGTCACTGTGGATTTTTCTTTTATCGAGTTTATATATATATAAACTCAGGGTTGCGTCTGAATTGTGAAATATAAACAATTACATTTATTTATTTTTTTGCAGAAAAAAATAAAAAATTTGTCCGTTTGCACAACAACGATGTTCTAAAAATGGGAATGTTTTTCCTTTGTGTTTTTTTTTTTGCGTACAGACGACACCGTTGTCAAAACGACCCCCGTTCACACCGATCCGCAAAATATCCATGTAATACGCATGTGCACGACGTCACCTTTTTCATAAATTGCTATTTTTTTTAGTTTACATGGATACATTCACGGTATTGAACCTCATTCTCAGTTTGCCTTTTCAAGCCCCCAAAACGCTGTTGTCGTCTAAATGAACGGCCAAAAATGTGTAGAAACGGTCACTAAGGTTTTTAAATTGCTTATTAAATTCGTCAAGGTTAATTTGTGTGGGATTGGTTCCTCAGGTGATACCAACCATTATGGGCCACGGCAGCATCCACAGGCGAGTCAATTCCTGGCCATTCATGAGCGATAGGCTTGGGAAAGCCTTCCATCATCTGTCCTGCATCTTCATTAAACCTTCACAAAGCAGAAAACACAAACACATCCTTCAAATAGAGAGTCAAGTGCCATTGTTAATTATCAATATCTGTTAGTGAGAATTTGTTCAATTTCGTGTACCTCCAGCATTCTCCTCCAATGAAGAAATCAGTGAGACGTGTTTCTCGGAAATACAAGGCTGCATCGATGCTCCTAACAGTGGATGGGAATGTAAACTCTGAGATGTTTCGTGGATAGCCATGCTTTACTTTGAGAGAGCTAACCTCCCAGTATTGAGAGCCTGTGTGAGACACAACATGGAATGGTACTAGTTTTAGGTGAAACAGTTCTTTATGATGATGTTGAGCTATGAACGCCTCACCTTTGAAAACTAGCATGCTGTTGTGGTTTGTGTTCTCATAGGCAGCATCTATGTGAGCTGGAAGTTCAGGCCACAAACTTGTGATTAGTGTGATTCCTATTTTCTCAAAGCTGGGATGTACCCGCCAAATAAACCTGGAACAGGCGTATTAGTCGAGTTAGACACGGTAGAAGTGCAACGATTAATGAGTGCTAATAAAATGCACACATATGGAGCCAGACTGAAGTTACCTGTTTTTAAAGAATACTAGCTCCTGTTGCATGCCTGTCACAGCGTCGAATGACAGCGTACGATCACATTTATCTGGTGTTTTCGGAGGAAGTCTGTCCAAACTTAACGCCCTTTTACCTTTGGAAGAAAGGAAAAGGTAAACATACAAAGTGTTTTTTTCCATTTCCACTGTGCTACTTTGTATTAGAATGTAGACGCGCTAGATTGACTTGCTTGACCGCTGCGCTGGCGTCTTTTGCAGCAGCATCGGGGTTCTAAAAACGCGGCGCTAAATTTAAAAGAAGTTCAACATTTAAAAAGCACATCTCTAGGCCTTGCATTTTTTCGTTTTTTCAGTGCAAAGAAAGTGCATTCACTGTGAATGGCCTCTCTCCAACTAACTAAAGTAGCAACTCTAGGATACTAACCTAATTACTTTTTCATGTCGGCTACTTTCTAAAGTAATCTGGCTTTCCTAGTAACAAGCTAACATTACATCACTGCAGTAGTATTGTTATTTTCGTTAGTGAATGAATATTTTAAGTGAACGAATCGTTCTAGTTGACTTCCATGCACTGATTCATATTTCGGTCACTGCTCTGCTCTGAAGCGTGCACCACCACAAATTTTGTTATAGGCTGATATTTTGTAGTCGTTTCCTATATTTTTAGATACATCATTTTGAATAATGCACAATTTAAAGTTTATCTTTTCTTTTGAGAATAAAGAACCTACTGGCATAACATCTGCATGAAGGATCAATGAACAAGTGATTAATTATTTTGGATGAATCAAAATCCCATCAAATGTATCTTTGGAAATTTGATTCATTTTAGAGAATTATTATCATTAATTATTATTTATAAATTATTAATTTAATCATAAATTAGTTTTGATTTGACTTTAGCATACATTTTCTTTACTTTTCATTCACTTTTCATTACATTCATTGTTTTTGGACAATCATTTTTCTTTCATGTTATATAATTATGAATTATATAAGCAAATTGAAAAAAGCTTTTTAGGCTTATATATAGTGTAAATTTTCAGAACAGTATAGCTAGTCTCTAATTTAACTACTGTCTATACATACATACTACAGCTTAACTTAACAGTTTCCCAACACTGAAAATATACTATATAACTGAAAAAAATATCTCAAGTGTGACAGAATATTCCCAGACATACCATACCATACATTTCCTGTATATCTTTGACGTCCTGGAAAGACAGCTGCAAAACAGAGTGCAAGCCAAAATTATAGGCTGGGAACATGACGGCTCCAGGATCTGATGAATGTGGAAGGCCGAGAGCGTGTCCAAACTCATGCACCGCCACAGCGAGGAGGTTACGGCCTTAAGGAGATAGATCACCCAAAAATGTAAATTCCTCACACACACATGACCAGCGTCGGCCAATAGTGAGCCTACGTGTGACGTACAACACAGAAGCGCTGCGCTGTTACACTAGTGAACTCACTCGACGCCCACAGAGAAGGAAATCAATAGTTGAAATAAAGTATAAAGTCGTTATTTTTGTTTGTTTTCGCGCACAAAAAGTATTCTCGTCGCTTGATAAACTTAAGATTGAGTCACTGTAGTCACTTGGACTATTGTAATGATGTCTTTAATAACTTTTCGGGGAACAAGTGTCAATCCCTTAGAAGCCTATGGAGGAGTGATCCAGCTCTCAGATTTAATCACAAATATCTTAATTCGTGTTCTGAAGATGAACGAAGGTCTTACGGGGTTGAACAACATGAGGGAGAGTAATTACTGACAGAATTTACATTTTTGGGTGAACTATCCCACAGGTTTCATGTAAGCACAGAAAACATTTTGAGTAGGCTATACATTAACAAAGCAGAAACCTGTCAATTGTGGACTCTTAGTGTAAAGCTCAAAACTGCAATTTAATAAGGAAATACATTAACATGATTGTGTCAGGGTTTCAAACGCACAAGTAACTTTGACAGGACTCAGGAGTCATGTGAAAGGGCATTGCACATGTACTTCTATCAGTGAACAAAAGATGTTGCAACTGTCTTCTTCTTTTATTACCAGTGGCATTTGTTGTCCAGGGCTCCTCATCATCGAAGTGCACATCACCACCAACGCCAGGCCCGGGGAAGAAGGCATGCGCCAGGATACCTCCATCACCATCAAATGGTGACCCATCTTCATGATCTATCATAAGTGCCACACGTTAGTGTTCTGAGTTCCCATTTTAATATATATATAGTATGTGTGCATATCTACATATACACAGACACGCACACACAGAACAGTGGATAGCATAAGTGAACACACCCATGCTAAAGTTGACTAAAAAGACTAAATAAATAAATAAATAAAAGTTATTCCTTAAAATACAGGTCAGTACACCCCTGTGTTAAATTCCCATAGAGACAGCAGATTTCTATTTTTAAAGGCCAGTTATTTCATGGATCCGGGATACTATGCATCCTGATAAAGTTCCCTTGGCCTTTGGGATTAAAATATCCCACATCATCATCACACACCCTTCATCATACCTAGAGATCGGCATGGGGAACTTTCCATAAGATCATCTCTCGATGCTAATCACACCAGCTATTAGCCGAACTGAAATAACACCATGCCGATCTCTAGGTAAGGTGAAGGGTGTGTGATGATGATGTGGGATATTTTAATTCCAAAGGAAGGTAACTTTACACACATTTGAAGAAGATCCCATTAAGATTTTACAGTAGTACTATCAACTTTGTCAACTACTTTATTTTTAATTTAGGATTACACTCCCTGAACACACACACACACACACACACACACGTTGGGTTTCCATATTTTATGGGGACTTTTTCCACAGACATAATGATTTCTTTACTGTACCACAAACTGTATACTCTACACCCTAACCCTTAAACTTTCAGCATTTTTACATGTTAAAAAAACTTTGCTTAGTATGATTTATAAACTGTTTTTCTCATGAGGGCAAAGAAAAAGCCCCAAGGGACAAGGATTTAGGATGTTTTATCAGAACCGCGCACACACACACACACACGCACACACACACACATACATGACTATTACTCAACGCCATAATTTTGAAGTTCAGCTTTTCTCCCACACCTTTGTTATTGAAGGAAATGACGATGTCAGCATCACTCCTTTTCTTTTGTCGGAATTTCAAGGGCACTGCTTGAGCCCAAAGTTTCCATGCCTGTCTGAACGCTGTCCTGACCTGGCCCGCTGTAATCTTTGAGCTGTATCTGGAGATTCTGAGCACAAACAATATGAAAATATGAGCCATCACACGGCACAATCTCATGAAAGTGCGTATCTATACCACGAATGTTATTTCTTGTGCCAATTATATACGCCAAAAATGGTTTTAGCGTGCATATGCTACGCACTGAAAACCCCTTAGGATTAGGGTGGGGAGTGCGTGCGTATTACACGTCATAAAGTGCGTATCATTTGCACGCGAAAAATGCGTAGCATATGCACGCAAAAACTATTTTTGGCGTAGGCTATAAATGGCACGAGAAATAACATTCGTTGTAGGCCTATAGATATCCATCCACTATCATGAGATCGGTCTCGTTCTGCTGGGAGAGTATACTGAGCCTCACCTGTATGTTAAGGTTCTGTTTGTCCATCGCATCGTCTTTCTGAACTGCTCAGCATCAGATAGACCACAGCGAGCTCTTCTCATGGCTGCTACGGTCTGTGGATCCACATCACCACTCTCTTCCAAGCCAAAGAAGTGTTGCATCTCCCTCAGTTTGGCCTGGAACGGGTCAGGCCCGGCTGCACGCCTCCGTCGGCCAGTTACCTGCAGGTTTATAGTTGTAAAATTTTCCCAGATAAACCTGTTTCATCCAAACCCATTTAAATAAGCAGACATTGCATAAACTCAAACAAGCCAACTTCAAATAATTTAAGTAAACAAATCACTCTCATTCGCTTCCAAGCACTGATTCAATTCCTTCACTGAAGTCGCTCCCTTTTGATTCGAATACATGCAAGATGCCGTGATCTTTGTGCCTGACCATGCACAATTAAAAATGGAATCGTTTATTTAGGGTTTACTTGTTGATGTTTTCATGTTTATAAAGTCATGCCCAGCATTTAACACTGGTTGGCAAAATTATAGATCTGATTTCTTGGATTTTTTTGTTACTTGAGCAGCAAATAAGCATGTTAGAATTATTTCTGATGAATCAATGAAGACTGGAGTAATGATGCTGAATATTCAGCTTTGCATTTTACATGCTAAAATATATTCAAATAGATTTATTTTTTTTAATTTGAGAAAACATTTCACAAAATTACTACCTTATTTTTGATTAAATAAATGCAGCCTTGAGCAGAGACTTCTTTCAAAAACTTTTGACAGGTACTGTAATAAATTTACTATAAAATGCAGTGTTATTGTATATTAATTACAGTATATTTTTTCATGTTGGGTTTCGGTTGTAGCAACCACCCAGAACACCCTAAAAACGACTAGCAATATATAAAACCACACATTTAAGCTAGCCATGATGTTTAACCACAAAGTCACAAGCACCATCAAAGGTTCATCATTATAGTTGACATACATTTGGCTTTCGTGGATTCCCGAAATTAAAGCTGAAAGGATTTAAAAACTGTTTGAATTACGTAATATCACTCACAAAGAGTATGTTTACTGTAATCGTTTCAGGAGTTCCACCACTGTGCAGGAAAGCACATCGCCACATATAGATACCGCTTTTAATTTATGCTGAGAAAACATACCCTTCAGCCAAACTAATTCAAAAATAATTTTAAGACAAGCACAGAAACTTTGGTAGTCTGCCATTCATGTGAACTACTCCTACATCAGTCTGTTTTGAATCATGCTCTTTCTTTCCGCAACTATACACCTATAAAAAAGTCCCCATCATCGAAAGCTCAATGTGTTTACGCAAATCACCACATCTGAATTTTCACACAGCTATTGTTGATAGACTCGAATAGTGGAAGTTGCCGAGATTGCACACTATGACTTCCCATAGCTTGTAAGGATATTGTGGTGAAGCATGATGTCACAAATAAAATGTTCTGAAACATCATGTGACATCATACACATCTTCCTGCCTTACAAAGCAGAAGATCAAGACTTTATGGATGAAACTGATGAAAATATTCATATCTGAAAAATTAAGCATTCAGCTGATTCGTTCACATTTAGCAGTTTTTTTCTGTTATCATATCCGAATGAACGAATTTGCAACATTCCAAACATTAAGAGAAATAACATTTACTGTAGTTGCATAGTATGTTTTGAAATTGTTTTAAAAAATCTTTTTTTTTCTTAAAATAATTTTTACTTATGGTTTAGTAAAGGCTACTACATGCACTCCTGGGCAAAAAAAAAAAAAAAATGGGGGCAGAGGACCAAGCCGAAAAGGGCTAAACACTAAGCTTTTAATTGTCTTAACCACAAATCATCGGCCAGGGAATTAGCTAAATGTAAGCAAATGCACTAGTTAAAAAGCCATTGCTGTCTAATATCAAAGACAGTATGTTTGAAAGTTTTTGGTAGAATATGGGAAGTTGTGTGTGGAGTGATGATGAAACATGAGTAAATGCTGATGCTCCAGATCGGTCTTCGAAAATCTGCTGAGAAATATAATAATAAATGCATCTCCAGCACAGTGAAGCATGGAGGAAGAGTGTCATTGGGTTAGGGTTAGCCCAGGGGGTTTTATTTAATAAACTCAAACTTCACAAATGCTGAAACAAACTCGGGCACAGGACAATCAACAGACAACATTAAGAACTCACAAAGACTGAAGACAGGACTTAAATACAAAGGCAAACAAGATAACAGAGACACCGGGGAAACTAATAGACATAACGGGGAACTGCTAAACATGGGACAGGACGGGGGAACACAGACTGACATCACAACAAGAAATGACCAGATGATAGTTTTCAAAAGACAATGCTCCTGCCCAAATTGCAAAGATAACCAAGAAGTGGCTTGAGAACAAGTCCATCAGGCTCATGTTTTGGCCTGGTCAGAGTCCAGATTTAAAACCCTTTAGTGAATATTTGGTCTTACATTAAACTCAAACAACAAGTCACAAGCCATTTAGATGCTTTTATCTATAGCTAACTTAAAGGAATAAAAAGGACCCTAGTATCCAAATAGCAACACCCTGCAACTAAGGTCCGGACCTCTGTCATTTTTTTACATTCAAAATAAAATTTCATGCCCTCTGAATGATTAATTAGCCGTTTAAACCACCTCATATGAGTGTTTGCAATTCATTTTGCTGCGAGAAGCTAGTGCAGTGAACAAGGCTTGAGAGCCCGTTGTGAGTGAGGGCGCGGGTGTTGCCAGATCCCGTGTTGCCATATCCTGTGTTGCCAGATCCGTGTTGCCAGATCCATGTTGCCAGATCCCGCGTTGCCAGATCCATGTTGCCAGATCCCGTGTTGCCAGATCCCATGTTGCCATATCCCGTGTGGCCAGATCCCGTGTTGCCAGATGAGTGTTGCCAGATCCCGTGTTGCCAGATCCCGTGTGGCCAGATCCCGTGTGGCCAGATCCGTGTTGCCAGTCCCGCGTTGCCAGATCTATGTTGCCAGATCCCGTGTTGCCAGATCACCATGTTGCCAGATCCCGTGTTGCCAGATCCCGTGTTGCCAGATCCCGTGTAGCCAGATCACCATGTTGCCAGATCCCGTGTTGCCAGATCCCGTGTTGCCAGATCACCATGTTGCCAGATCCCGTGTTGCCAGATCCCGTGTAGCCAGATCCCGTGTTGCCAGATCCCGTGTTGCTAGATCCCGTGTTGCCAGATCAGTGTTGCCAGATCCCGTGTGGCCAGATCCGTGTTGCCAGTCCCGCGTTGCCAGATCTATGTTGCCAGATCCCGTGTTGCCAGATCACCATGTTGCCAGATCCCGTGTTGCCAGATCCCGTGTAGCCAGATCCCGTGTTGCCAGATCCCGTGTTGCTAGATCCCGTGTTGCCAGATCAGTGTTGCCAGATCCCGTGTGGCTAGATCCCGTGTTGCCAGATCCGTGTTGCCAGATCCCGTGTTGCCAGATCCGTGTTGCCAGATCCCGTGTTGCCAGATCCCGTGTTGCCAGATCCCGTGTAGCCAGATCCCGTGTTGCCAGATCCCGTGTTGCTAGATCCCGTGTTGCCAGATCAGTGTTGCCAGATCCCGTGTGGCTAGATCCCGTGTTGCCAGATCCGTGTTGCCAGATCCCGTGTTGCCAGATCCGTGTTGCCAGATCCCGTGTTGCCAGATCCCGTGTTGCCAGATCCGTGTTGCCAGATCCCGTGTTGCCAGATCCCGTGTTGCCAGATCCTGTGTTGCCAGATCCCATGTGGTCAGATCCTCCTGATGGAAAGGTAGCAGTAGTCTTCTCGACTTGTTTTTCTGATTTAATGTCACACTTTAGGAAGTTATTAAAGTTGAAAGTTGCATGCATAGGGTTCGTGATATATTAATCTTATTTCCAAAACACAAGCTTTGAACTTATTTTGGATTATTATTATTTTTTTTTTTTTTTTTTTGCTTGTTTGAGTAAAGTAAAGGGTGACGTAATGATGAACGTATCCAACCTCGCTTCGGAAAACTTTTTTATTTTGTCATTTCAGTGAGCCAAGGATTGAAGAGTAGTCCACACACACACACACACACACACACACACACACACACACACACACACACACACGCACACACACACACACACACAGACACACACACACACACACACACACACAAACACACACACACACACACACACACACACAGTTTGTAACATGTCTGTAAAAAACATTATATTGAATAAAATATTCTTTCTACATGTCTGTCTATTTTAAGGTTTAGGCTATATGGGGTGTATATAATGAGTTGCATTTGTGGATGTTATTATAGCACAATTATTTACACCTCACTAATTTTACGGCCTTGCCTGCAACCACTCACTACAAAGCATTGTACTAGTGCAGTTTTGCACAGACAAGCACCATTCAGAGTTTCTTCTTAAAACCGCATTTAAATATTTTATCTATAGGTGGTTTTCCCTAATTACCTCTGCAAACTCCAGGTGGCCATGGCTGGACAGTCCCACATTCTGCAGCGGGGATGCGTACAGGACAAGCGGAGTGAAGAGACCCAGCCAGAGATTCCCCATGTCTGTGTGCAACTCTCTCAGAGAGGCCTTTATATAAGACTGTCCTGACATCCAAACATTAAACAGACTACTTTCATTAAACGCATGCTCAAGTCAAAACAAGCAGCACACTGTGCTTTCTAACACTGATTATATGGTATAGGAACTATGCAAAAGTTTAAGCCAAAATGTCCATATAATGATTTGGCCCTGCGGTGTTGTGGGGAAATAGGGGGAGTTTTCGTTTTTTTGTATAGTTGTTACAAGCACACAGTGAGGAATCTCTCAACACACACTGCAGGAACATTACAGGTGTTTTGCTTTTCACTAAAGTTAGGTAATCTGTGCTTTACCAAATAAATGATCAGAATGAAATATGAGAACATACAAGTTTATAATACTATAAATCAGCGCCATAAAAGCAGCTAGGGCAGAGGTGTAAGGTACATAATTAATTGCACTCCCTTATTTATTTTGGAGAATTTATACTAAATACTTTACACTCTTACAAATAAGGTTTTAAGGCTTTGTTTGGCATTGGTTCCAAGAAGACATGTTTTATTCTTTTTATTTTACCTTTATTTTACCAGGAAAAGAAGCACATTGAGATTAAGAATCTCTTTTACAAGAGCGTCCTGGCCATTAGCATCCATAGAAGCTTTCCATGCCACAAAAGTTTCTTTATAGTGGAAAAAGATTATTTAGATTACTCACATGTAAGTAAAAAAGCTACTTTGATATTCCAAAAAATGTTATTCTATTGCATTGCTGCAAAAAAAAAAAAAAAGTGGAACCTGTATTTTAGCGTAATAGTGGAAATTATTCTCAATTACATAAGCCGTGTTTCCAACGAAATTACCGGGAAAAATTTGTCCCAGGAACTTTTTTCCCGGGAGCTTTTTTCCTCCAGCTGTTGCTGTCTGCTTTTCCATCGAGGTCTAAAGTACCGTGAAGATTAGGCAAATTAATCCGGTGACGTAGGACTGCGCACTACTTTACAGTTCCTGCTGGATTTCATCTTCTGAATTTAAGTCGTCGTTGTTATGATGAGGTGGAAGCAAGGAGGAAGCAGGATCCAATTGCAGCACACTTTATTTAATAAACTCAAACTACATAATAAAGACTCTGGCTAGGGCACAAGACTCAGGAACAGAACCACCAACATCAAGGTACAACAACACAACATTAAGAACTCACAAAGACTGAACAAGACACAGGGCTTAAATACATACTGGACTAACAACGAGACAAGGGACACCTGTGAACATTTAAACAATCAACCAATGACACAACAGACAGGGGAACACAAGGCAAGATCACATGACTAGAACAGGGGATCACATGACAGACAAGAACCAGGAACAAGAAACAAAACCCAAACTGTGACATAGCCCCCCCTCTATGGGCGGCTCCCGACGCCCATCAAAACAAAAAAAAACACAAGTTCAGGAGGGTGGTGAGTGGAGGCGGTCTTGGGGGAGGGACGGAGGGCCAGGCTCGCACTGGGACCAGGAACCAGGACACAGGAATGGCGAGCCTGAGCCACAGAGCCTGGGTGGACCTGGCTCTTGAGCGACCAGGGCAGAGCAGGATGCGCAGGCGGTGGCCAGGGCGGTGAAGACCCCTCGGGCGGCCACGGCGGTGAAGACCCCTCGGGCGGCCACGGCGGTGAAGACCCCTCGGGCGGCCACGGCGGAAAAGACAGTCCATCGGGCGGCCAGGGCGGAGAAGACAGTCCTTCGGGCGGCCAGGGCGGCGCAGACACCGGCTCAGGAACAACAGACACCGGCTCAGGAACAGCAGACAACACACACACTGACTCTGGCTCAGGAACAGACAACACACTCACTGGCTCAGGAACAGACAACACACTCACTGGCTCGGGAACAGACAACACACTCACTGGCTCGGGAACAGACAACACACTCACTGGCTCGGAAACAGACAACACACTCACTGGCTCGGGAACAGACAACACACTCACTGGTTCGGGAACAGACAACACACTCACTGGCTCGGGAACAGACAACACACACACTGGCTCGGGAACAGACAACACACTCACTGGTTCGGGAACAGACAACACACTCACTGGTTCGGGAACAGACAACACACTCACTGGCTCGGGAACAGACAACACACTCACTGGCTCGGGAACAGACAACACACTCACTGGTTCGGGAACAGACAACACACACACTGGCTCGGGAACAGACAACACACTCACTGGCTCGGGAACAGGCAACACACACACTGGCTCGGGAACAGGCAACACACACACTGGCTCGGGAACAAACAACACACTCACTGGTTCGGGAACAGACAACACACTCACTGGCTCGGGAACAGACAACACACACACTGGCTCGGGAACAGACAACACACTCACTGGTTCGGGAACAGACAACACACTCACTGGTTCGGGAACAGACAACACACACACTGGCTCGGGAACAGGCAACACACACACTGGCTCGGGAACAGGCACCACACACACTGGCACGGGAACAGACAACACACACACTGGCTCGGGAATAGACAACACACACACTGGCTCGGGCTCAGGAACAGACAACACACACACTGGCTCGGGCTCAGGAACAGACAACACACACACTGGCTCGGGAACAGGAACAGACTCTGGCTCGGAGACGGCCATCTTGTCCGTAGACACTGGTTCAGAAGCGGCCATCTTGTCCGTAGACACTGGCTCGGAGGTAGTGATGTGAACAGTCTCTGGATCAGCAGAAGTGATGTGAACAGTCTCTGGTTCGGCCATCTTGTCCGTAGACACTGGCTCGGAGGCGGCCATTTTGTCCGTAGACACTGGCTTGGAGGAAGTGACATGAACCGTCTCTGGATCGGCAGACGTGACTTGAACAGTCTCTGGATCGGCAGACGTGACTTGAACAGTCTCTGGATCGGCAGACGTGACTTGAACAGTCTCTGGATCGGCAGACGTGACTTGAACAGTCTCTGGATCGGCAGACGTGACTTGAACAGTCTCTGGATCGGCAGACGTGACTTGAACAGTCTCTGGATCGGCAGACGTGACTTGAACAGTCTCTGGATCGGCAGACGTGACTTGAACAGTCTCTGGATCGGCAGACGTGACTTGAACAGTCTCTGGATCGGCAGACGTGACTTGAACAGTCTCTGGATCGGCAGACGTGACTTGAACAGTCTCTGGATCGGCAGACGTGACTTGAACAGTCTCTGGATCGGCAGACGTGACTTGAACAGTCTCTGGATCGGCAGACGTGACTTGAACAGTCTCTGGATCGGCAGACGTGACTTGAACAGTCTCTGGATCGGCAGACGTGACTTGAACAGTCTCTGGATCGGCAGACGTGACTTGAACAGTCTCTGGATCGGCAGACGTGACTTGAACAGTCTCTGGACTGGACGGGACCAGCGGCGAAGAGGGCCTCGGCTCTGGCTGGACGTGGCTGACGTGAAGCTCTGGCTGGACGTGGCTGACGTGAAGCTCTGGCTGGACGTGGCTGACGTGAAGCTCTGGCTGGACGTGGCTGACGTGAAGCTCTGGCTGGACGTGGCTGACGTGAAGCTCTGGCTGGACGCGGCTGACGTGAAGCTCTGGCTGGACGCGGCTGACGTGAAGCTCTGGCTGGACGCGGCTGACGTGAAGCTCTGGCTGGACGCGGCTGACGTGAAGCTCTGGCTGGACGCGGCTGACGTGAAGCTCTGGCTGGACGCGGCTGACGTGAAGCTCTGGCTGGACGCGGCTGACGTGAAGCTCTGGCTGGACGCGGCTGACGTGAAGCTCTGGCTGGACGCGGCTGACGTGAAGCTCTGGCTGGACGCGGCTGACGTGAAGCTCTGGCTGGACGCGGCTGACGTGAAGCTCTGGCTGGACGGTCTCTGGCTGGACGGTCTCTGGCTGGACGGTCTCTGGCTGGACGGGCTCTGGCTGGACGGGCTCTGGCTGGACGGGCTCTGGCTGGACGGGCTCTGGCTGGACGGGCTCTGGAACTGGTTTGACGGGACGAGATTCAGGCAGGACGGTGATCCTTGCAGACCGTACGGACCTTAGCGGGGAATCTGCCAAGCTGGACATCAGCCCTGAACGCCCATAGACCGATCCGGTGTCAGACCCGCTGACTGGCGTGACGCGGGGAAACTCAGGCTCTGCAAGTGCCGAACCGCCCAAGGAAAGGGCCAGATCAACAAACCCTTTCAGGGTCCAGCCAGTATGATCCTCCGGCATCACTTGAGCGATGTGCCAATCCAGCCCGCTACAAAACAGGTCCACGAGCTGGGCGTCATTTAGCGCTCCCAGATGACAACACGCCAAAAAGTCCCTCACATACCTCTCCAAGGGCTGGCCATCTTGAGACAGAGATGATAGGAATTTCCTTAAGGCCTGGTTGCTAACAACTGCTGGATCCATTGGCGGTGAGTTCTTCTGTTATGATGAGGTGGAAGCAAGGAGGAAGCAGGATCCAATTGCAGCACACTTTATTTAATAAACTCAAACTACATAATAAAGACTCTGGCTAGGGCACAAGACTCAGGAACAGAACCACCAACATCAAGGTACAACAACACAACATTAAGAACTCACAAAGACTGAACAAGACACAGGGCTTAAATACATACTGGACTAACAACGAGACAAGGGACACCTGTGAACATTTAAACAATCAACCAATGACACAACAGACAGGGGAACACAAGGCAAGATCACATGACTAGAACAGGGGATCACATGACAGACAAGAACCAGGAACAAGAAACAAAACCCAAACTGTGACAGTCGTTCCATCTGTCGAAATTTTTTTAACTCCATTGTTGTTTCGAATAGCATACAACTCTTACTGCACGCAACGCAACAGAGTTTAAAAATGGTGGACAAAATAAAATGTGGCATGAACTCAACCAATCAGCACGTTCAGCGCCCAAGTCCCTCCCCCGAAAGTTCCTGAACTTTTGAAAAAGTACTACCTCGCAAGGACTTCCTGAGGGAGAAATGTTTACCCGTAACTTCATTTAGACCCTGATTCTGCGGTGGAAACACACAGTACCACCCCAAAGCCCCTATTCCAGGGGACAATTATGCATTATGCACATTAATTATGAACCTGTATAAAGTTCTTAGTAGTCCTCAGGAAGAAATGAAAAAAGTAGTAGTTACTGATTAGCTATTAGTGAACTACCAATTTAATCTGTGCACTATTACTTACTAATTCATTATCCAGAGTTTCTTGTTAGTTAATAGTTGTTACTACACTGATAAAAAAAATGATTTTGTAAATACTACAGAAAAAATGTAATTTACATGAAAAAGTTAGTTCAGGCAAGAATAAAAAAAAGTAGATTCTATATTAGTACTCAATTCAAGTATGTAGAAATTAAAGTGTAAATCTTAACGTTATAAAATAAAGGAAAATTACTCAACTTTTCTGATACTGGTGTTCCCATCATGCACTGAGCCTTGAATAAATAATGAGGTTGATTTTCACCTTTTCAAGCTGTATTTACACTGTTTTAAAAAAAAAGTTGAGTAATTTTGACTCAAATGTTAACGTCATTGTGTATTCTGCCAAGTATTGAGGTTTCTGTGTTAATGACAAAGGCAATCTGTGATATGGTGTCTCACACAATATCTATTGTCTTAATTACTTAGATGTTTCTAAGTAAAGCATATACTTTAAAAGTGTGATTTTATTCAATGTTATATTGTTTGAGTGAAATGTATTGCAAAGGAAGCTTCAACAAAATAGATTTAACTCTACTAGCCAAGTTAAAATGGCTTATTTTCTTTTTTACTTTCACTCAACTTAGTTAAGTAGAGTTTACTTAATCCCATATGTGTGTGAAATTTACTTAAAAAATATTTGTGCAAAAACTTGCCTAAGAAAAATTAAGTAAATTTGACTTATTGTTTCTTTCAGTGTAGAGTGTTAATAAAGCATTACTCATTTGTTCCTGTGTAGTTATTCATTAATGACGGTATTCTCAAGTGTTACCAAATGTTGTTTTTTTCATCTGACTGTGAATGTTATGGCCATATGTTTAACTTTGTCTTTTTTGTTCCTCCAGGATGCAAACCAACAACGTTATCAGAGTGAATTTCTAAGATTTGAAGAACACCTTTTACATTTCAGATGATTTTGGAATGTGATGAGAGATAACAAACTTTAACATTGTTAATACCATTAATACTTTTCCCTCAGAAAGTTATTTTTAATAGTAATACAATAAGTGTATGATTGGGATATTAAAATAACTGTTTTAGTTCCTTTGTCTTTGCTGGCCTTTGCTGTCTTTTTTTCACTGCAGTTTTAAGGAGGAAATTCTCAGCAATGGTGTTGACATGAATTTACACATGGTGTATCTTAAAGCATATTAAAAACACCACATATACATATAAACAACATTAAAAACTTGATTTTCACCACGGGGGACTTTAAGATCAAGGGTTATTTCTTCATCCTCGTTAACTATTTCTGTCCCTTTTCTTTAAAGGTGCTTAGAAATGGTACTTTTTAACAAAATGAACAAAAATGCCAGTTTAAGTGAATGAACAAATATCCTCTGATCTTATTAGATACATATTTGAAAAATTGTCCTTAGATTGTTCTCAGAATTGAACTTCTTTTCCTGTTATTTCTGTAAAGCTGCTTTGAAACAATCTCTATTGTAAAAAGCGCTATATAAATAAAGGTGACCAGATGAATAAACTTCCAAAACCCAACTCCTTGTATTACAGATGTCAGTCCTCATCTACTTCCTGAATTACTCTAATGGTTTGTAAACGGACTATGGACCTGAAAGTCTCAGACTCCAGACACTCAACATGCTTGACTAATATTATGGTAATGGCTTCATTCATATCGCATCTGTTCCCCTTTAAAGGAAGATTTTGGTTTAAATAAATGATACTGTTAAAACAGAAATAAAACAATTTAGACTTTTCTCCCATTTATAAAAACAAACAAAACGCTTTTATAATTATAAAATTCGCCGTATAGACTTTTATTATAAGTGTATTTTTGAATGTGTTGTTGTGCTTTTGCAGTGAAGGGCTCGTTTCACACAGATCGTGTTTTTCCATTCCGCTTCTCTACTTTTCCATCGTTTTTCTTTAGCATGTCAGAAGTGTCAGAGTTACGCTGTAGATCAATCATGTTTTCGATGGCATTTTAGTGTTTGTGAAAAGCACTGCTTTATACAGCGCTTTGCTTGCCACAAGACTTATCGAAAGCCACACTGATAAAAAATATTTTGATGTGAAGTAAATTTCATGTAATTTACATGAGAAAGTTAGTTCAGGCAAGAATTAAAAAAACTAAGTAAATTCTATATTAGTACTCAATTCAAAACATAAATATCAACGTTATAAAATTAAGTAAAATTACTCAACTTTTCTGATACTGGTGTTCCCATCATGCACTGGGCCTTGAGTAATTAATTAGTTTGATTTTTAACTGTTTTCCAGCTGTATTTACACTGCTTTATCATTACTTTTGTTGTTAGGATTAGTGAAGTGCCATTTTGTGACATTTGGAGTTCATTTTCTACTCAAAATGACACATTCAAAACACAAAAACAATCCATAAAATGTTACCGTCATTGTGTATTACCAAGTATTGAGGTCTCTGCGTTAACATCATGAATTCTGATAAGTATGTCTCACAAAACATCTATCATAATAATTACTTAGATGATTCTAAGTAAAGCATATGGTTTATTTCAATGTTCTATTGTTTAAGTGAAAAGTATTGCAAAGTAAACTTCAACTAAAAAGATACTACTCAACCTTTTACCAACCTAGTTAAAATTACTTCTTTTCTTTGTTACTTTCACTTAATTTAGTTAAGTAGAGTTTACTTAATTCCATATGTGAAATTTACTTAAAAAAATATTCATGCAAAAACTTGCCAAAGAAAAATTAAGTACATTTTACTTATTGTTTTTTTCAGTGCATAAGGGCCAGAATTCAGCGCTAAATCCGTCAGATATGGCGTTTTGGATGTAAACGCGATTAATCTACAGCATAATTCTGACCCTTTTGGCTTGCCATATTGTTTGTTCCACTTACATTCTGTGGGAACCATCCCTAATACAGGTGAGGCTTGACACTGTTGCCTTTTGCCTGTACAGTATATCTGATTTTGGAATAGGAAATTGATTATTCAGATGACTCACATGATATCTCACCAAATTATCTAGTTAACACATGTCATAAAAACCTGTGTTTTCAGACAGAGTCATAGCCAAGCCTATCTACTGTACATGTAGAACAATGTAACTCCCGTACGCCACAAATGTCCAAGGGTTGCCATTGCATGCTTGTTTGTTAAATACTTTGGTTCATAATCATGTACTCTCAGCTCCAAAATAAGACATGTGTGAGTAATAGCTGTTTATCAGACGTGCTTCCACTGACTCAGGAATTCTAGATAATAGATCAAAAACAGCTCCTTTCAAACTTCACGATTGTCTAATCTCGGCAGAATTACTGGTAACAGCCTGTCTATAAATCAGGTGGTCATTACTTGCTTTGCCCACAGAATCTGGCACCACCACCTCTACATCTGCTATTATGTAATCAGTTTTATCAATAGTGTTAATGACACATAAAGCTGTGCGTTGACAGTCTGTTGGTTCAGGATGTAGTCAGGGAATTTTTTTATTTACATCATGTTTTTTCCCCGTCAGGGATCATTCTTCATTCCTAAAATAAAAACAGGAGCTGAGACATATAAAGTGTGTGCGTTTATGTGTAAATCCGTATTAAAATCAACTTAAATACAGATTTGCATAGAGTACCCTCTTCTAAGTAAATGACAAATAACACTATCTGAATGTACAAGGGGGAAATGTATATTTTAACTTGTCACTGATTAATTTTTAACCACTTTTAGACTTTTTTTCAGGTCACTTAAATTGTGTGTGCATAATAAATAAATAAATAGGAATTGTGATTCAAAAATAAACGTATGGTTTAAAATTAGGCCTAATAACATGTCAGTTATCAATGCAAGTATAGGCCTATATGTTGGGTTCTGTTTAACTCAGGAAGCCAGAAGAACAATCCTGATGATGTCAGGGGTTTACCCATTTATATACAGTCAGAAAACATGTAACAAACTCAGTCTTTGCATGTGATGAACTGAAGAGGAGCGTTCACCTGAAATCTCTGACGTCGTGCAGAATTCCCATGTTTACCTGAGACTCCAGAGGTTAAACATGCTTATTCCCAGGCCAGGAAATGACTCAATGACTCAATGATATCTCTGTCTGATATGACTCAAAGTCAGCTGTATGTGTACGTGTCAATGGTGTGGAGACAGGGATAGCTCCAGGTTGTTGTAATAATAATGGGCCTGCCGAAAGGAGGCTTGCCGAAAAAAGCTAAATTGCTACAACAGAAACTAACCCCTAACCCTATAGCACACACCCTGACTGACAGCTTTTGTGACCAATGATAAAGACCTTCCGTCACACACACTACTCCATCCTGCAGATCTGCCCTCTGCTGTTACAACAAAAATCTGCAGCCGGTATTTTTGACATGATGTTTTACCATTCCAACCAGAACTCATAAATCGTTATTCATATAGAGCCTAAGCCCCGCCCCTCCACTTCCTGCTCGTCGGACCTTATTTCAGAAAAAATATGTAGTCAATGGCGAGAGACAACTTATCTTTTTATTCCGACTGAACTGTGCCCTGAATTACACATGTGATGTTTGTCAATTTAAAATATAATTATGAACGTCAAGAAAGTCACAGTTTGTCATAAAACAGAAGAGTAACATTTAGTTTTATGTGAAAATTGCTCCATGAACTACATCTCTCGTCTCGCACTATGTACGTCACCAAGCTCGTGTGTGTGCAGTCTGCTACAAAACACACAGGATGACAGCGTAACGTTACGATTATAACGTTAGACTATAGAAAACATGACAGACGTTAGGCTTCAGTAAAGTTAGCTTCATTCATTGAGAGAAAAGGTATGACGTCACATGCGCGCCTTTTGGGTTTGTAGTCTTTGTAATTACGTATTTTCACAGTCTTATACCTCAACAGTTCCCTTTCGAACGGTCACTTCGTATTGCGTAGCTATACGCAGTGGGGAAACTCCTTTTCCTCGATTTACTGAAGCCTTTATGTAAAGCGCATTTGCAGCTGCACAGCTAGAACATGAGCGTCTGGCTCGCTCATAGGCTGCGCTGCGGCAACTGCACATCCAATGGCGCAGGCGCCTCTGACGTGCAACCAATGAGATAACTCTGCGTCATACACGTCAGAGCCCGCCAAGGGGGCGTGACCTCAGTCTATAATAGCCCCCGAATTCGCCATTATAGCAGATTTTACTCCTTCAGCGACAAACTTCACGTCTCTGACCATTTATTGAGCCTTCGCCGTCGAACAAGCCTTCAGCCTGAGCCAGCTACAGTTCAGCAGACGACACATTTCACCGTGTTTCTCCTGACGCCGTCTCTCCTGTGGCTATCCGGCGATATCCTTTTCATTGCTCTTTGTATATTGTATTATTTGTACGAGCGTTGTTCAAATGCATCGTGTTAAGACCTGCGCCACGTGCGGATGCAAGCTGCACGAGGCGGACGAACACGCTAGCTGCATTCCATGCCTGGGACTTCACCACGCGGAGAATGCACTATCTGCCGGCGGATGTGCGGCCTGCGAGAGCATGCCCATCTCCGTGCTGCGAAATCGGCTAGCCCTCTCCCGTGACGGCGACGCCGCCTCTCCCGCGCTTCCTTTTCCGGCCCTACTTCAGCCAAGGAAGAAGAAGCGCCGCAGCCAACGGCAGCCGGAGAACATGGATGTTAGTGAACGCACGCCGGCCTCGTCCCCGCGTGCCTCACTCTCTCCAACCCGTTCATCTCCGGTCCTGTTCGAGGGAGATCAGCGCCCCCCCCACGTGGCGGGCCTTGTCTCCTTCGGCGGGCCTAGCGAGCACGACGACAGCCTGTCTATCGCTGCGTCTGAGGAAGAATGGCCGGGCTCTTTCGACCCCGTCATGGCTTCCCAGCCAACGCCCAACGCCTCAGCTACCAGGACTAACTCCGACGCGGAAATGCTTCGGATCCTGACGCAGGCCGTAGCGGACCTCGAGCTCGAGTGGGCCGCGCCCGCTGAACCCCCTCGAAGTCGGCTGGATGGCTGGTTTCTGCCAGGGCACCAACAGGCCCCTCGTCACAAGCCAGCGCCATTTTTTCCTGAGGTACACGAGGAGCTTACCAAGGCCTGGCGCACTCCTTATTCCACACGAGGCCCCGCAGTTTTCGCGACGCTCTCCTCCGTGGACGGAGCAGCGGAAAAAGGCTATGAGTCGTTGCCGCCCCTCGAAGAGGCGTTGGCCGCTCATCTCTGCCCGAACACAGCTGCTAGCTGGCGAACTAGAGCTGTGCATCCCAACAAGCCGTGCCGTAGCACTTCAGCCCTCGCCGGACGCGCGTATTCCGCCTCCGGTCAGGCTGCATCGGCCCTGCACACGATGGCCGTGCTGCAGGTTTACCAGGCCAAACTCCTCCGGTCTATGGACGAGGCTGGCCCGGACCCTGAGGCTTTTCGGGACCTTCGGAGCGCCACAGACCTGGCCCTGAGAGCTACTAAGGCCACAGCGCAGGCTATCGGGAGGAATATGGCGAGTTTGGTCGTGCTCGAGCGCCACCTCTGGCTTACCCTCACCGACATTAAGGACGCGGAGAGAACAAAGTTCCTCGACGCCCCAGTATCCAGCACCGGCCTCTTCGGCCCGGCAGTGAAGGGGTTCTCAGAAAGATACACCGAGGCACAGAAAGCGTCCCAGGCCATGCGTCACTTCCTGCCTAAGCGCTCTAGCTCGGCGTCGAGTGCTCACAAGCTAGCCCCGCCGACGCCTCGGCCAACAAAGCCCACGAAGCAGGCCTCTCAGCCCCGCCCTGCGGCTGATGCCCAGCGCCAGCCGAGAGCAACCAAGCGCTTCCCGCTTCCCCGACGCCAAGGCCCCAGACCAAGCGCCGCGCCTCACACAGCGCCGCCAAAGTCGTCCTAGCATGCAGGGGAAAGAGAGAGGGCACGGGTCCCGCACTCGCCGGACCACCCTCGAAGAAGTCAACAAAACTTCCCACAGCCCCTTGTTCAGTTCAGGTGGCTGGGGATTTTATTACTGCAAACAGGCCCGCAACAGTAAGCGCGTTCTTGCAAACAAACGCCGTTTTCACGGCGACCCATATAAAGCACAAAAAGAGTATGTTTCACAAACACAACACGTGGGTTCACGGTCCCCCTTCATCAGGCGGCCCCTCCCCCGTTATAATACTGCCTTCCCTACACGCAAATGCTTGTACAGTCAGTCCAATACTCAATGTGTGCACAAATCACAATATAAGGGTATCAGGTCCCCCTTCACTAGGCGGCCCCTCCCCTGTTGTAACACTGACTTCCCCACACGCGAATGCCTGTACAGTCAGTCCAATACTCAATGTATGCACAAATCACATGATAAGGGTATCCGGTCCCCCTACATTAGGCGACCAGCCCCAGTCAGTGTGTCAAGCCCTAGCCACACGTGTTCTAGCCTGGCAAGCTATCCCCGGTGTGTCGAGTTGGGTCATAAACACTATAAAGCGAGGTTACTCGCTCCAATTCGCTCGCAGACCCCCGAAATTTCAGGCGGTTCTCGAGACTTCGGTGAGAAGCAACGTGGGTCACGTGCTTCGCACCGAAGTACAGAATCTATTAGCAAAAGGGGCGATAGAATTAGTCCCCCCCGCGCTAAAACACATGGGTTTTTACAGCCGCTATTTTCTGATTCCGAAAAAAGACGGCGGTCTCAGACCCATTCTAGATTTGAGACATTTGAACAAAGCTCTCATGAGACGGCCGTTCAAAATGTTAACTATCAAACATATCCTCGCGCAAGTGCGCACGGGGGATTGGTTTGTCACAATGGATCTGAAAGACGCTTACTTTCACATTCAGATAAACCCTCGTCACAGGCCATTCTTGAGATTCGCCTTCGAGGGCCAAGCTTATCAATACACCGTTCTGCCGTTCGGTCTATCGTTAGCACCCCGTACATTCACGAAGTGTGTGGATGCAGCGCTTTCTCCCCTGAGACATCAGGGAGTGCGTGTGTTAAATTATCTCGACGACTGGCTGGTGCTGGCACAGTCGAGAACCGAGCTATTAGCTCACAGGGATTTGATTCTCAGCCATCTAAAATGCCTGGGTTTCACAATCAATGTGTCAAAAAGCAAACTAACCCCCAGCCAGAGTGTGATCTTTCTGGGTACAGTTTTAGACTCGAGAGCGATGACAGCGCGACTCACACCAGAGCGCGCGCTCTCAGTGCGAGCGCTTACAGGCACTTTCAGAGCGCGCGAGCACGCGCCACTGAAGAAATTTCAGAAACTGCTTGGTCTCATGGCAGCAGCATCGCCAGTACTCCGCTTGGGATTACTGCGCATGCGCCCGCTGCAGCACTGGCTGAAACGGCGTGTGCCAACTCACGCATGGCAGTCAGGCAACTTGCGCATTATGGTAAATCACGGTTGTTTAAGAACCCTGATTCCCTGGCGAGCGCAGAACTGGTACCACGAGGGGGTGACAATGGGAACAATTTCCAGAAGGAAAATGGTTCTTACAGATGCGTCCAACCTGGGTTGGGGAGCGCTGCACGAGGGCATGCCTGCATCCGGCCTCTGGTCGAGCACGGAGCAGAGCTTACATATCAACTGCCTGGAGATGAAAGCAGTTGGATTGGCCCTGAAAGCATTTCTGTCGAACCTCAGGGGTCACCACGTTTTAGTCCGCACAGACAATATATCAGTGGTGGCCTACATAAATCGCCAGGGGGGCATCAGGTCAGGAAACCTGCATGCGATGGCGAGAGACCTCCTCTTATGGGCACAAACCAACCTGAGCTCTCTGAGAGCAGCGCATATACCGGGCATCCAGAATGTGGGCGCGGATATGCTTTCACGGGGCAACACTCCCCTCGGCGAGTGGTCCCTGAACCCACAGACGGTCAGTCTGATATGGAAGGTGTTTGGCGAGGCCGAAGTCGACCTGTTCGCCTCGAGAATCAACACCCACTGCAAATTGTTCTTCTCGAAGGACAGGGACGCGCTGGCCCATGTCTGGCCCAACCGTCCCCTTTATGCCTTTCCCCCCGTCTCGATGATTCCACAAGTCATCAAACGGGTCAGAGAGAGCGGGTGCCCAGTCCTTCTGGTGGCCCCTCTCTGGAAAACCAGACCGTGGTTCCCGGAACTGGTTCAGTTATCGGACACAATCCCATGGCCTGTCCCACTGAGGAAAGACCTCCTCACACAGGCGAACGGGACATTGTGGCATCCGAGACCCGATTTATGGGCCCTCCATGTGTGGCCCCTCAACGGGTACCCAAAGACCTTCCTGAGAAGGTCTTAAGCACTATATCTGAAGCCAGGGCCCCGTCGACTCGGCGCCTTTACGCTTCGAAATGGTCGGGTTTTTCCAGCTGGTGCTCGAAAAATCAGGCTGACCCAGAGTCATGTGAGATATCTGTAGTTCTCTCATTCTTACAGGAGCTGCTGGATGCGGGTCGCTCCCCGTCCACGCTCAAAGTGTATGTGGCAGCCATAGCAGCACATCATGTTCTGGTGGCTGGCCAGTCACTAGGAAGAAACGACCTGGTCGTCAGATTCCTTAAAGGTGCTAGGAGAATGAACCCCTCCAGACCTCCATCTGTGCCATCTTGGGACCTCTCCACGGTCCTGAGGGCTCTGAAAGGTCCACCTTTCGAACCGCTCCAATCGGTTGATCTAAAACCCCTCTCGCTGAAGACCGCTCTCCTTATGGCTTTGGCATCTATCAAGCGAGTGGGAGATCTGCAGGCACTCTCTGTGAGCCCTGCATGTTTGGAGTGGGGTCCAGATGACTCCAGAGTCATCCTCAAGCCCAGACATGGTTACGTTCCTAAAGTGCTCTCAACACCGTTCAGAGCACAGGTGGTGACGTTATCAGCCCTCCCTCCTTCTGCAGAGGATGGAGAGGTTAATCTTCTCTGCCCTGTCAGAGCGCTGAGAATCTATCTGGAGCGTTCTGCGTCTTTTAGACAATCAGAACAGCTTTTTGTCTGCTTTGGTGGTAGATCCAAGGGGGATCCAGTCACTAAGCAAAGACTGTCTAGATGGATAGTGGATGCTATTTCTATGGCTTATACCGCAGCGGGTCAAGTTTGCCCTATAGGCGTCAAGGCCCATTCAACCAGAGGTATGGCCTCGTCATGGGCTTGGTCATCTGGCATTCCCATTAGTGATATTTGTGATGCGGCCGGCTGGTCCTCGCCTTCCACATTTATGAGTTTTTATAATATGGAAGTGCCTTCCCTGCAGGCGAAGGTGCTTTCGGTATGATTAAGACCCGTGGGTGGCCGGTCTTGTCATATATTACTGTGCACAATCACATTCACATATATACATGAAACCCGCTGCTGGCCGGTTGTAGTTCATACATAAACCCGCTGTGGCTGGTTATATTTATATATATATAAACCCGCTTTGGGCCGGTTATATGACATATACAAAACCCGCTTTGGCCGGTTATATGACATATATAAATTCCATACATATATAAAACCCGCTTCGGCCGGTTATATTCCATAACAGATATCAACCCGCTTTAGCTGGTTAAGATTTCATATATAAACCCACTTGCCTGGGTATATGTTCGTATACTAATAACCCCGACAGAGTCTGGGTTCATTGGTGTAGTATATTGGGTATTTCTACTGATGTATACTACGGAGATCTGACGGTGTCTGGTCTATTTTTACATAAATTATGCGGTTATGGCTTGTTCTGTACGCTCAGGGGTCCTGAGTCGCAGTGACAGCCAGTTACTCAGTGCGGCGTTTTGCATGGCGTCCCCACTGCGTATAGCTACGCAATACGAAGTGACCGTTCGAAAGGGAACTACTCGGTTACTCACGTAACCTCAGTTCCCTGAGTTAGGGAACGAGTATTGCGTAGCCAGCCGCACTATGGTAACATGGCAAGTTGTCGCTTCAGTCGTTAAACCTGCTATAATGGCGAATTCGGGGGCTATTATAGACTGAGGTCACGCCCCCTTGGCGGGCTCTGACGTGTATGACGCAGAGTTATCTCATTGGTTGCACGTCAGAGGCGCCTGCGCCATTGGATGTGCAGTTGCCGCAGCGCAGCCTATGAGCGAGCCAGACGCTCATGTTCTAGCTGTGCAGCTGCAAATGCGCTTTACATAAAGGCTTCAGTAAATCGAGGAAAAGGAGTTTCCCCACTGCGTATAGCTACGCAATACTCGTTCCCTAACTCAGGGAACTGAGGTTACGTGAGTAACCGAGTAGTTTTACATCAAACTGCGACTTTCTTGACTTTAAAATGTATCTTTTAAATTGACAAACATCATATGCTTATGCTCTCTATTTAACCCCAAGGTTTCACCAACAAGGCTTAAACCTAGTCCCAGACTAAATTGCATTTGATTTCCACTTTAATAAAAAACAAAAATATATAACAAACACAATGAATGTGTCAGTGTCATTGCTTTGTCATAAGATGCACACCAGTAATGTGTTTTTTTCTAAGGCACGTTTATAAAAGCTACATAAATGCCCTACTTGAACTAAAACCTAATCTAAGCCCTTTCTGTGAAACCAGGCCGAAGTGTTGTTCAGGCACACATGCTACATTTTCATGTTTGCATAAACACTGAACAGATATTATTAACGTGACAGCATAAGCAATTTATATGAACCTAAAATAATCCGTTTAGGTTCACAAAATGATATATTTATCAAGTAAATTAAAGAAATTCATCAGGGAATTATGATTTTATTGTATTTGATCAATTAGACTACATTGAATTTGATGAATTATTAAAATATAAATATATTTAACATTTTAGGTCTGTATTAATCTGACTTTTATTTTTTATTATTTAGAAGTGCTTAATTTCAGAGTCCCAAAAATATTAATATTAATAGTAAAATGTTACTATGGAAATATATTTTTTAAAGTTTAAAAAAAAAAACTGTGTAGCTATACATACATACTTTTAAGTTTTAGATGCTGTCAATACATCAGTGTTGTATGATTGGATGCAAGTACAAATGACAGATTAAAAGACACAATCCCTATATTATAAAGACATACAAGCAGCTCAAACAATTTTAAATAAGGTAAAACAATATTAACATTATTTAATGTTTTGGCAACATAGATTTTAATGAGGCACAAAAAAATCACAAAACACACACAATAACATACTAAAATCATTACACAGCCTTTAGAGGACAATGCTGGGACGGTCAGCAATAATATTCATATTATAATTCACCATTTCAGTCATAAACAAGATTAGAGGTCCACTAATATCTTAACAACTGCATCAGTGGATTTAAGCACTAAACTGTGATAGTGGCAGTAATTTTGCTGTTGTTTGCATTTGTATTCAGCAAAAATGTTGACATCTTTTTTTTTGTTTGAATCATTTCATGTGATGGAATATGTAATTCATAATTATTTGATATAATGGACATCAAGGCAACAAGGAATAAACCACGGTTTAATCTAAGGCATCTTTAGTGGTTCAAACATGACTCCAAATCAACAGCAGCGCTTTATCTGAAACATGTGCCTCACGTCTCATCGGATTAAATACAATTTATTTTAATCAACTGTGCTTTACAGATGATTGATTTTTTATTGAACCATTAACTTGGCACAATACATAAACAAATGACGAATCAATATTAATAATGACTTCATTCGTAACCACCCTTTACTGTTTCTTTTTGACAGCAAGCATGACTTGTGGCATTTCAAGTAGTCCGTATTAGAGATGAGAATATAATCTAGTTTATGAGACATTCATTTGGTAATGATGGCAAGGTTTTACTTGATTTTAACTCTAGACTGAGTAACAGCAATTAAAGCATTTAAGTATCTCAGCTCAATGTTAATAAGCATACATGAGAAGTCCTTCATAAAATGTTCAAATTAACACACCCTTTTACCAAAAATAATAAATTAAATCCATTAGATTGCATATGGATCACATGAGAGCCTTGAAATGTTTAAAGGGAAAACTGGATCAGGTTTAAACAAAAAATGACAAGCCAGTCACTGAATTATTGACTCAATATGTTTTGCAGAGCAGCTTATGACTATTGTTAATATGTCTTACCGTAATTACAAATATTAATAATATGTAGTATGTGTAACATGGACACAGTTATGTAACATGCTACTGTATCTCTGAAACAGTAAAATGACCATATTACAGTCAAATGTGCATTTATATCATCCCTAAATGCCTCAATGGTTCTTAAGGATGAAGATCTTACTTATTAACACTCATTCATTTTTCTGATCTGTTTAATTTGACCTTCATAATCTCTAAAATTGTAGAGATAAGTAAAATTTTGCATAATCTCAAGCTAGTTAGTAGTTACATTAAGTTCAAGTACAAATTATGAAAACTGTCAAACTGACTAGATATGATCCATCAAAGCCATATTATTTTCCCTCATGAAGGCAGAAATACTAACCAGAACAGAATCCTGGTTTTGGCTGCTTCTTTCTCGCTAATTAGACCCTCCGATTTATAGGAAAACGTATGTACATGTTACATGTGCAAAATCACAAGACCACTACAAAACTCTCATCTAACCTATAATAATAAAGACAAAATCTTTCCTTCGTTTGGCAGTTTTCTCAGTAATGCACTTGGCAAACGGAGCCGGAAGGGGAACAGGGGAACCAAACCGCCAGCCGCTGGTCACTTCCTGCTGCGCTGAAGCTCCATTGGCTGGACCTCTTTCTGTCTGAAGTCTGTAATTGGTCCATCTTCCTCTTCTCAGGTCCCTTTCAACTCGCCTTCTGAGATTCAATGTGCAGCATCGGCCAAACGCCACATAAAAACTTCACTTTTGGTCTGTGCTTGAGGTAGGTTGACCGAATCTGGAGGCTATGGCAAAAAATTAAAAAATGTTTAAAAATGTATATTCATATTTAAATGGGAATTAGGCAACTCTAGCTATTTCTTTGCTGATTTTCACTTTTGTTGTCGCATGTTTTCTCAGTGAGCGCCCCCTACAGCTGTGAGGCGTATATTTCACAACACTGTCGTAAAAACACTCACTTGCGGCCCCTCCTCCCCCTTTCTACCGCTGCTCATGTGCTTTTGTTATTATCAGAGCCGGCCAACTTTATCGTGTGGAGTGTGTCTACCGAGGTGGGTAATACACCACACACATTGAGGGCGGCGTGTGTGTTTATGTCGAATTGTCGTAAAGCAGTTTGTGTTTCTCGCTCGTTCTCGCTTCTCACGAGACTTCCTGTTTACCGGGACGTTAATCCTCATGTTGCAAGGTTGGTTTTCCCCCTGGGAACGCTGGGGGGAGCGGGGAAACTCACCATTCTCACCAGAACAGGTTATTAAACCATCCAAATGATTTCTAAACGGTTTTATTAAGTTGCGATAGTTGCCAAGTTCCCCTACTGTCCCCCCCCCTTTTTTCACATAGACATAAAAATCACTATCCAAACTTAAATGATTGTAATTCAAGAATGCTTTGGAATATAGACCTATGGTTGGTCTTGTTTTTTCCCAGACATTTTCCAGATTATTTTAGAAGTGTAGAAATTATTACAAATTAAACAGAAAAAAAGTTATATAAGTTTGAGTTTATGGAATTGTGCAATGTAAAAATATAATTATTGATATTTTATATAAAATATATATATTACAAAATATATTTTACTCTAAAACTGCAAGAAAATTAAAGCCAAAAATCTGAAGAAGTTGTGTTCCAAATTTTAGGTTGATATCTCAAAAAATGAGCTTTCAGTGAGATTTTATTGAGGGCGCAGTACCGAACTTTTTCACTAGGTGAACACCTGACTCCATTACTGCCCATATAAGGGCGCCTCCATTTTCATATATGTTTTGAGTGATCTGAACCATGTATTTCCATAATTTTCATACAATTTATGAAGTAGACATCCTATTCAGAAGTAGTATGGGTGGTTTGGCAGTATTTGATTTGAATTCAACCTCTAATAAATGCATAAAAAGACCACATATGTGCGTTATAGCTCGCAGCCGCATCACAAATCGAGAATCCATAAATTTTTCTTTATATTTGAAACATTTTCAGACCTTTTATTCTCATAAAATGGAATTGGTGTTATCTTTTAAACTCTTGGCTTGAAAACAAACTGAGGTTTCTACCAATCTTTCATGATTTTTCATGTTTATCGCTACTTCAAAATAAAGGCCTAAATACTTGAAATGAATATGAAATATTCTTGTTGCAAATTGATAAATTACTGCTCCTCTGTAATTTATTTTAGAAAACAGCCACCAAATATGAAAACTAGAGATTTTAAGCTTTCAAATGATATGTAGTTTGTCAATATTTACTTCTGGTTTTTACTAAGATATTATTGTTTTAAATATGTAGTGGCAAACGTCCCACCTGTGGGACGGTGACACTCAACATCATCCATTCAGACAAGGTAATTTCCCCACAGATACGTACCTGAGGAGTATGTGTAAATATGACCCCAGGCCTGTCAGGATGTGCCACCAGGCGTGAAGCTGCGTAACCGCCCCGATCACAGGAGGCAGTCGCTGCCGTGTGGCTCTGAATCAAACCATCACAAATAATGACCACTTGTAATGCTATTTCTGTTTACTCAATTTACATGCTATTTCAGGCAGAGTAAAACTGACTTACATTTTTTGACAAAACTAATATATATTTATTTTATACACATTTTATGTATTTAGAAAATATAATAATATATCATACATAATATATTGAATATTGCTTTTCTTGTAAATTAAGATGTTATTTTTGTTGACGAAAATTAATATACTGCTACATGTAAAAATGGAATAGAACTAGAACTACCTTAGAGAGTCACACAGGATATTATCGATGTTCCATAATACGAATCCCAACAGGAAGACGGTTAATGACGTAAAGCCGAGGGCTCTGAGCCACGGATAGACCCTGCAAAGCACACACATGATGTTAGAGTATCTACTTCCTTAATATCAGATGTGCTCCTACAGTCACATTCAAATCCAAACTCAAAACACTTCTGTTTAGCTGTGCATTTCCTGAACGAGCACTGTGCCACTGTTCGTCCGACTGTTTGTACTGTATTTTATTTTATTTTTTATTCAAAACTGTTTTAATAATTCTGATTTCTTTTGATTATTTTCATTTCTTCTATGTAAAGCACTTTGAATTACCACTGTGTATGAAATGTGCTATATAAATAAACTTGCCTTGCCTAATACACAATCACACCTTCTTAATATACAGACATTGTTTTAGCAAACTTGAATTCAAGTCCGGCTCTATTCTGCTATGAACCTTTCCACATTTCACAATCAATCGAGTGCAACATTCGGGTTCTGGAAGTAAAAAAATTCCATTCATTTTCTCCATAGGGGAATTGATTTTGAACAATAGCTCACCTAGACACAGACCTGCTGTGAGCTTGAGGTTGTTAATCAATAATATATGCTTTTGTTGAACCCATTGGCCTGCATTATTTCAACTTATTTTTTAAATGATCATGCTTAGCAGCAGAATTCCTGGTGAAAAACTACATTACTCACGATTACGCAAAAAAACTCCACCAATCAGAGAAATTAGGGCTACATCCGAAATCACATAATCTCTAGTGTAGGTACTTATTTTGAATACGTAATTACTTCACAACCGCTAAAAAAGTATTTGGTATGAGTGTGTAGAATGTAATGTGCACACACTACATTCGCTATTTTTTCATGATCATCTGACCTTCTAGCATCAGTTGCGTCTCTCAACCAAAAGAACCCGCAAACTCCCATGAAGCACTGCGAATGACGTAATGGTCATGCTGAATTCAGAACACAAGCATAGTACTCTTACTATTTCTGCCATATAATAATATATTGATACTACTGAAATATTTGTGTATATATATGCATATTTTGCAATAAACATAAACATATTCTTTCCACACATAATCAACATCTTTAAATCGAAAGCTTTATATTTGTGTGCCTCAATGCCTCATGAGATTGTAGTTCTTTCCCTTATTACCGTCTTGTACCTTTTTGTCAGATTTTTTAAAATATATTTTTGCCTCACATCAAAATGTGTAATGTTGTGATTGACCTCATAGCTGGTTGGTTTTTATTCATGGCTTTTAACGCTTTATCAAAGACTTTTTTTAAAATTTCTATGAGAAAAATGAATCTGAAAAATACTTTTGGAACCAAGGCTGCCAGAAAATCGGGTGGGAAAAATGTATAATCCCTTAAAAAAATTTTTTATGAACATAACTCTATTTTTTGGGTGGGCAAATACAGATTCATTTACTCACCAAGTGACTATGAAAACTGAGCGAATCACCAAGAAAGCCACTAGTACGGCATACATGACCTGGGGGAAATGAAAGAACTGCTGTTAACCTGTATATTTAACATCACCATCTGATATGTAAACAATATGATTGTCTAAATGGTGATTTTTTTTTAATGTGTTTTGCTGGCAGTTTTAAACAAAAGACATCGCAGCAATGTGTTTACAGAAGCTCATGAACCATTCAATACCCTGAGCATGAATAGAGCCACACCTCACTGTCTTAAACAACACAAACGCACAACAAACACTGCAGAAGACACAGTTGTTTTGACACAACATTGTCATGTTCTCAAAGAAACCTGACATGGTCAAGTAGGATAAACCAAACTAAAGAGGTTCTTAATATGAGAGTCGGGCCTCACCTGGTGAAAGACAGGCTCTTTCCATATCAGGTAAACCTAAAATAAAAAAGTTTGTACTTAAAAAATATATTTTTGCCTGCATATTACTGTGTGTGTTTTAGAAAATGTATAAGAGCAAAGAAAAACTTACCACACTAACAATAATACTGAAGGTCAGCAAAAGTGTAATTGAGAAATAGTTAACAGCACGCTCTTGCTTGAAGCACTCATATCTGTAACATGCAAGACACATATTCAGATCAGTCACAGAACAAAGTCAGAGCAAAATCATCCACAATAAATTACCTACAATCATACACTACAGTTCAAAAGCTTGGGGTCAGTTAAATTTTTTTAAAAGAAATCAAATACTTTTATTCAGCAGAGACACATTAAATTGATCAAATGTAACAGTAAAAACATTAATAATGTTACAAATGTTTTCTACTTTAAATAAATGCTGTTCTTTTGAGCTTTCTATTCATCAAAGAATCCTGAAAATAATGCATCACAGACAGTCTATCACAAAAATAATATGCAACTCCACCATTTTCAACATAATAATGAGAAAGTTTCTTAAGCAGCAAATCATCATGGTAGAATGATCATTGAATAATCATGTGACACTGAAAACTGGAGTAATGATGCTGAAATTTCAGCTTTGCCATCACAGAATAAATTACATTTAGAAATATATGAAAATTGAAAACAGTTATTTTAAGTTATAATAATATTTCACAATATTACTGTTCCTATGATATCTGATCAAATAAATACAGCCTTGGTGAGCATAAAAGACTTCTTTCAAATCCAAAGGCTTAATGATAAAAAAATTCTGATCCTCATTACGGTCAAGACAAGCGTCAACTCACAGACAGTAGACAAAGATGCAGCAGCTGTAGATCATCGGCAGCTCATCCAGTAACTGGAAACAAAAGACAATTCAGAGATGGACAGCATTTGTGTGTCATTCGTGAATTATTGCTATTGCTGTGGGCATGTACCGTTAGGGAAGCAGCTTTGTGGCTACGAGAATAAAAGCGTGCTTGAGAACAAGATGCACACTTTGAAAGGCTGAAGAGAAGTCAAGCTTACCTGCATTTCATACTGTAGTGTCATGTGAAAGCTCCATGAACCAATGCCTACGGCTGTGCCAAAAAGAGCAACAACATAAAAACAGAATATTTAAAGGAGAATTCCGGCCAAAAATGAACCTAGTGCTAAATAACACATGGGTACTGAGTCGACCGTTCTCTGCGATGCGTTTTCATGATAATCGAATGTACCCAGTTTTAACGTTAGTTTTAGTGTAACCACAGATTAGCTTATAACGCTAGTGTATGGGGCCTCGAAAAAGTACGAATAAAAATCGCTAGTTAATACCACTAACAAGGCTCAAAATAGCCCTACACTAACACGCTAGCATAATGAGGGTTTAACGAACGCGGTGCTACGTGAGCTGCACTGTGACTATCGACCAGCACGTAGCACGGCGTTCGTGGTTTGACTGGTCGAGACTGTTTTCCAAAGATGGCTCCTGCTTATATACGCGAAGTGTACTGTCTTTATAAAGTATCTTCTTATTAAACTGTCTGTACACTTACAAAGTTCTTAAAGGATTAGTTCACTTTTTAAAAAACTTTTGCCGATAATTTTTACTCACCCTCATGTCACCAAAGATGTCCATGTCTTTCTTCAGTCGAAAAGAAATTAAGGTTTTTGATGAAAACATTCTAGGATTTTTCTCCATATTATGGACTTCACTGGGTACCAAACAGTCCAAGGTCCAAATGACAGTTTCAGTGCAGCTTCAAATGGATTTAAACGACACCAGACGATGCATAAGGGTCTTATCTTGCGAAACGATCGGTCATTTCAAAAATAAATAAAAAACTTTAAGTTTTATGAGCACAAATGCTCGCCTTGCTTTTTTCGAGTCATTTCGTTCATTTTGTTCGTTGAATGAATGAAATGACTTGAAAAAAGATTTGTTCATTTTGATGAACGAGTTCGAACAGGATCACGAACGTGCATCACAGAACAGAGCAAGGCGAGCATTTGTGCTTATAAAACTTTTTTATTTATTTTTGAAATGACCGATCGTTTCGCAAGATAAGACCCTTATTCGTCGTCTGGTGTCGTTTAAATCCATTTGAAGCTGCACTGAAACTGTCATTTGGACCTTGGACTGTTTGGTACCCAGTGAAGTCCATTATATGGAGAAAAGTCCTAGAATGTTTTCATCAAAAACCTTAATTTCTTTTCGACTGAAGAAAGAAGGACATGGACATCTTGGATGACATGGGGGTGAGTAAATTATCAGCAAAAGTTTTTAAAAAGTGAACTAATCCTTTAATGCTTCGGTTTGCAGGTAGAGACCCTCATTATGCTAGCGTGTTAGTGTGGGGCTATTTTGAGCCTTGTTAGTTGTATTAACTAGCGATTTTTATTTGTACTTATTCGATGCCCCATACACTAGCATTATAAGCTAATCTGTGGTTAAACTAAAACTAACGTTAAAACTGGGTACATTCGATTATCATGAAAACGCATTGCAGAGAACGGTCGACTCGGTACCCATGTGTTATTTAGCACTAGGTTCATTTTTGCCCGGAATTGTTCTTTAATCTCCATTTGTTTAGGAAATACATATCAGTGGGAAAGGTCACTCCTTTCGAAAAAAAAAAGAGATTTGGGAGTATAAAAAAATAATGTGAATGATGCATCATACCAGCGAGTCCTAAAAATGACCACACATAGCGTACTTCCAGACCATCTTTACACGTCTGAATGGCTCCATAAATGGGAGGTAGGATCATTATCAGGTTACTGACAGTATTCCCTGGAGAACGCAAAAAAACAATGTTTTCATGTTAATGAATGTAAATAATAGTCACCATGAAATCACAATTGACATTTTTTTTATGGAATATTGCAGTATTTGTTATAAATGATTTATCTGTGCACATTAGGGGTGTAACGGTACATGTATACGTTCCGAACTGTAACAGAACGAACATCCCAGTTCAGTGCAAACAGTCAGACGATGAATACAGTCAGTTACAGGCGATCCCAACTCCAATCCAGAAGGGGGCGCGTGTGTTAATTCAACGCTGTTTGCTAAATGCCACAACAGGAAAAAAGAGCAGAAGAAGAAGAGACAGTCTATGCACCAACCCAAAACAAGTGTTCAGACGGCATGCAAGAGTTTGCGAGTAGCCTGTACGCTGAGTTTCGATTCATTTTTGTGACGCGTTCCACAAGCTTCACGGGTAAGGAAACCAGGAAGGCAGAACGCGGCATCCTGTTTGTTTTCTTTATTTTGTTTTTATTGAGAGAGTACTAGAAAAGTACAAAGAAAATGACATCATAGGCTACGCACAACACGTTAATCAAACCCATCAATTTGAAAACAGACGTTGCATTTTACTTTTACTTCGTAGTACTGTGCTACGTTGGGGTGGGGGCATGTAAATGTACTGAACTTGTATCGAACCGTGACCCCAAAATCGAGGTATGTACCGAAACATAGCTTCTGTGTACAGTTACATCCCTAGTGCACATGTGCCCTCATAATCTTTAATCAAAATAACTTCCCCTCCCTCTTATAGTGTTATCTCTACTCCTTCTCTGACGTGTTTACTGGCGTGAGGGCGGGGCAACCTGTCAATCACATGAGATCCACCAATAGCAAACCACAACCATGACAAAATCAAGTCCTGCCCTACATTTTTTCTTGTTTCACTTGGATATACATCACAATAGGAAAGAAAAGACTATCACAACTTTCATTTCATGCTGACTTTAGGGCTGTATTTGAGATAGCCTACTCTATAAACGATAAAAGCAAAAACTGAACAAAAGTTGAGTGAACTTAATCCAAACTGGGCTCTTAGCACCACCAGCAGCTGGTAGACTGCTATTGTGCCTCTTTGCTGAGTCTAAGAAAACTAAACCTGTGTTAGAATTAACTAACATGGTGTATGCGGGCCTATTGTTTCATTGTTTGGATATACACTACAGCTGATCATACTGAACATGGCACATTCCTTCACAAGGCAACTGGACCCCTCTGATCTCAATGGCACCAGAATTCCTGTTGGTTCTAGCAACGTTTAAAACTTATATTTAAGATGTGACTGTGTGTAATGTATTGTAGAATACAACTCAAATAATCAGACTAACCAAAAACCGCTAAAAAACCCATAGGGAATTGCAGAGGGAATTTAAGCTCTATTAATATTAGTGTTAACTGTCACTCTGTGCCCTTTGAACGTCTTATCAACGTGACCTGAAATGTACAGTACTTGAGCAAGCAACAAAGATCTAATGGCTACGCACATTGTGTCCTTCCATACTTTCATATCTGGGATATAATCAGCAGTCAAGCAAAAGTTCACAATTAAGCAATCACAGAAACCTAGGTAGAACTTATTTAAATCTCTAAAACCATGGTGGAAGTTCTGGTTTATTAGCTTGACTAGCTGTTTGAAAATATACAATTTATGGTATAATTCTTACACAAAATACTGATGGTATTAAATGGCACTTAAATGAATCTTGTTCACCTGATCTGGCTCGAGCAGCAAATCATCTTATGCTGGTTTTATTGTTGTTGTTTTTATTTCAGCAGTGACCCCATTGAATCACCATAGTCCTATTGTAAAGCTCGTAAAATAACTCATTCATAATTACAGTAAAAATTACACTACTAGTCCTTTATGACTACGTTCAACTGATTTGAGTGAAAGCTTAAATTTGGAGACAATACTTAATTCAGTTAATAATTGAAGAAAAATTAAAGAACGTTTAGCATAAGAAAACATCTACGTGGTGGGAAATAAAGTATGTTTTTCTGTTTTAGATTTCACTGAAAATCAGTATCGAGTCGACGGCTCGTGCACCGCCCCAAATGCCGCAACACACTTTACATTAGGTTTCATTAATTGTCTTTCCAGTCATTTGTATCATATTCCTATGTGTTATTATTGGGGTTTATGACACGAGTTCAAAACGGACTGTGTGTCGACTCGCAGCTGGCTAGTTACGAATCCTACTATGGCAAGTAAATGCTTATGAATTTTAAGTAGGTCATGCTGACGTTGATTCATAACTTCTCTATGATATGAACAAGGCTTGGCTATTTAATATGAATAACGTCGTTTTGACGTTCCTTCAAAACCTTCCAATGAAAAAATAAGTGATCATCAATATTAATTAGGCTATGCTGATAATGCGTCGTAAGCGTCCAATAGCGAATGCTTGCCTCATGAATATTAAGTATCCCACCTTCTCATAGTAGGATTCGACAAGACTCCTCTCTACCGTTTTAACATCCGTGTTTACCACCCTACACGACCATGAACCGTTTGTCCCGAACACAAGCTCACCGTTCAAACGTACTTACAGAATTCTGCGATGTAATACGAGACCACATAATTCTCCTCGCACCAATCGAGAGTTGAGGTCGGTGTTCCCCAGTAGCCCGGCCTGTCCGCCGCCGGAGCCATGATGAGATCAGATAGGTCGGACGGGCGGAGGGAGGAGGTGCTTGTACGGTAACGGATTCAGTGCTCCATCCAATCTGAACCGGCCTACGTGCGACAACAGTTGTAATGCAAACAATAGCCTTCTGAAACTCAATACAAAGAAGTGATCGTTGTTCTGGTCTAATGTAGCCTACTTTGAAAGGACAGTCCTATACACGCTCAAAAATGCACACACATAGGCTACAAATATTGTATTAGCTTAAAATATCAATAGTTAATGTGCATTATATGTTTATTAATTGTTACGTGTATATTATTGTGTTCATAATCTCTTAAGGGTTAGTCTCTTAACCCTCATGTTGTTCCAAAGCTTTATGAGTTTCTCTCTTCTGTTGAACACAAAAGAAGATATTCTGAAGAATGTCGGTAACCAAACAATTGATGGAACACATTGACTTCCATAGTATTTTTTCCTACTATGGAAGTCAATGGCTATACCTCAACTGTCGGGTTAACATTCCTTAAAATAGGCTATCATCTTTTGTGTTCAACAGAAGAAAGAAACTTGAAGAAAAAAGCCAAAGCTTTTTGCAGACAAAAATATAAACCTTTAGTTTCAAACATTGTTTTTGACATGGCCTTATTTCATTGCAGACGGCATATGTAATTCAGCAAGTGCCATCCAGTTGGTTTTTCTGAAATAAAAAAAGCTAGGTTTTATTTTTTATTTAATTTTGTGTAAAAGTGTCAAAGTCGGCAGCCTAATCAAATAATACATTAGTTCAGAAATAGCTGTTAAAAATGGATGACTTGAGTAGGTACTTATTTTGAATAAGTACTGCATGACCACTAAAAAGTATGTTGTCTATGAACGTGTGTATGAATGTAAATGTAATCTACATCTACATTCACCATGTTATCATTATCATGTGACCTAACATTCACAAATAGCCTCATGGGATAGTAAAGTTTCCTAATGTTTTATGAGTACTGTGAATTTCAGACATACTTGTCACATACTGTTTTTTTGGCCAACTATATAGTAGGGAAGTATGTGATTTCGGATGCAGCCATTATTTCCAATTCATTCATCACACAGGAATTAAAAGTCAGGTCAAGTGCAATGCATTATGGGATATACTTGTAGTATTCAACTCTATTGTATACTCTATTCAACTCAAGCTATATTGTATACTTTATATTTTGGCAAATGCCACTAAAATCTGCATACTGCACACTTCATACATACTGTATACTTCAGAAATAATAAGTGTGGTATGCATTTCTGACCTTAACCACAAACTTGCTTTGACCTTAAAAGAAGTACGGCATACATAAAAACCCACATATGTTCTCAGTGATGCTGATTTTATTGAAAAATCAAGGAACAATACAACTTTTCAGACAACCGTGTTTTGGTACAATGTGAATACAAGCTTTAAAATGGCATAGACGTGGACTCGTATCACATGCTATCTAGTGCAGACGCAGTATTCAGTGCAGACACAAGTGTGCACTTCTGAGAGGAATGTTACAGCATGGAGTGGACTTTTTCGGAAGTCAAACACTCGAGATAGAGTTATTCGCTCAAATGCAAATAAAAAAAGAAAACCCCCTGAGCAAAAATGCTGTTCGTGTGGATTTAAAACAAATTTTATAGAGATCATACTTAATATAAGCATGCTGCACTTCTCAGAAACCTATTCAGGTGTACATTTTATGATACTTTGTCTAGTGCACTTGCATAGGTTTATAACATAAAACATTATGAGGCACCGAAAACTCAATTTTCAAAAGTAAACGTAACGGATAGCACATGCTGGTCCACTGATCTAATGGAACGAACTCAGGTGTACCATTTACACACACTCTCTCACACACACACACTCATTAACCACATTCACTCACATTTAAATTAACATCCTACAATTCATCCCTCATTTTTTCACCCTTCGGTCGGACCAGTCTGCCCATGAAAAGAATGGAGTTTGTCTTGTTGTCCTTCACCAGGAAGATGAAGGGATGGTCAGCGTAGAAGAGTTTGGGGTTTTTGAGCTTGTCGGTCCCGAAGATGCTAGTATCGGGTGGATTTCCCACTGTGTCCCACTCCATGGCGGACGCATGGAACACGTTGGACAGGTAGAGGTCTTTCTTCCCTGAGATGTTGGACAGATCTGCTTTGGCTTTGTCCACAGCTTCGGTCAGACCCAGCTCAGCAAGATTTTTCTGCAAGACAGCATGATGTTATACGAGGCATCGGTTCCCAACAGGGGGTCTCGGCCCACTCGGGGGCGTCAGCGAGCTCTTTGGGGGGGTCACGTCATATTTTGAAAAGTGTTGAACAGTGAGCATTAAAGGAGCAGTCCGTAACTTTTTGTGTTCAAAATTGACTAAATTTATATAATGAGCGAGTACATCATGAATTTTCCAAACCGTGTTTTTGTCTTATCCTGAGTCACTATGGTACACCTATAATAAGTGTTTATATTGGGACTACTTTACACTGGTTCGGGTCGCACCGCTGCGGTGTAACCCAGTGCCTGCGTGGCTCGTCATAGACATAATGACGCAATCCTCACACTGATTGATAAAGCCTCACAAACAACATGTAAGTATTGAGGTCCCAGACACCAGTCCAGAGCCGGCCCGAGCCTTTTGGGGGCCCTAATCAGAATTAGATTTTGGGGCCCCCTCCCACTACGCGGAGTCACCTGTGCTTGACGATTATTGACACAAATACCACGCAATAATGATACATTATAAATTAATACAGTGAGGTTATGTCTTATTAATACAAAATAAAACTTAATAAAAAAATAGATAGCCTACTTAAATAAAAAAGGTTTAACTTTTACTTTACTCTTTTACTAACTCTCTGAAACTTCTTAAAACAAACTGTCTCAAAACATATCATATAAATTATTTGCTAAAATAATGACAAAACGGAGAAATCAGAAACATAATAAGAGCAAGGGTTCAACAATGACAATTATTGTTGAAAACTGTGAAAATATTATTATTTCTCAACTGTCTCAATACAGTGTAACTGTCCTCAAAATCTTTTTTTTTTTTTTTTTTTTTTTTATTATTGTAACAGACTTTGTTGGATTGTACATGACAGAATCCAACAAAGCTTGTCACTATAATACCGGTAATGATGTACTGGCGCTCGTTGTATATGTGTGTATGCAATGTATTTTTCCCCTCGGGGCTTGCCGTAGATAGGAATGGGTCAATTGCTGCACAAAACACACTGTAAATAATCATGCAAACATACTTTTATCTTGCTCTTTTTGTGCCCTCCTCTGTCATTTTTGTCTTTCTATTTTCGGCACCAGAGGGATACGTCCTTTTTGTGACATGGCTTAACATTACCGTGACTATGCACAGTTGCGCACGAATTGTCTATGCACGCGCGAGGTGTCTAGATGCGCATGACTTAAACGCTGGCAAACCCAGCAGCCGTTGTAGGCAGGAATATTGATCATGAAATCAGAATTTACTTGTCTTTAATTATTCATTCATTCATTCATTCATTCCTAGTAATTCATTCATTTATGTCACTTGTTTAAGTCATCTAAAATTTATTTTCGATTTTCGACTGGATTGGGGGGCCCCCTGGTGGCCAAGGGGCCCCAAGCAGCCGCTTAGTTCGCTTATGCCTCGGGCCGGCCCTGCACCAGTCATTTTGTAATAGCCTATATTAGTTTCAGTTTGAATAGCCTACTGATATTTTTGTTATTGCATTTCAAATAGGGCCAATTAATAGACTACTCCTAGGCTTACGTTTTTAAATTACAAACGGCCTACTGATGTTTTCGTTATAGTATTTCCAATATTATACGCTATTATTGGTGCATAAACTTATCTGGTTATAGTAATAAACATACTGTTGTTTAGCTCCAAGCTTATGAGATCGACAATATCATTAAATGTTAAGGGGGGCCCTAAAATATTTTCTTGGGAAAAAGGGGGTCTCAGGAAAAACAGGTTGGGAACCACTGATATAAGGAACTGAATTCAAGGGTGAGTTTATAACAAACACTTGCTGAAAGACTGTTCGTACCTGCAGGTTGTGGCTGACCTCCATGCTGACCTTCGGCAGCGACACCGCAACCGCCCTCTCTTCCAGCTTCCCCATCCAGGTGTTCAGTTGTTGACGTGTTAACAGTTTCTCCACTCTTTCCAGAGCTTCTACATGGTACGGCATGATGAACACCACAGATGACAACTTATGGGCCAGCGGCATGTTCAGAACTAAAAGCTTGTTGCTTGTGTCGTCAAAGAAGCCATAAATGCCTGAAAGACAGCATAAACGAATGTGTAAAAAATGCAATCTCGCAAAATCAAACAGCAGTTATGGATATGATTGACTCAAGGTAAGGTTGAAAACATATTTTTTCTTCTTCTATGTACTGGCCTTTTTTTTTTTTTTATCTAACTAAATATTGAAATAATTATATATATATGATAAATATTTTATATATTATAAAAATATATCTATAACAAAATGGTGATATATATATATTTTTTAAATTGTACACTAAAATATTTTTATCGTTGACTTAAATTACATGCTGTTTCGTTCAAATAAACGGACCAAAATTAAAGAATATGACATGATGAAATATTGAATGAAGTTAAGGGTTATTTTCGTCAAACACAAAAACACATTTTTTCCTATAAAAATTTTTCCTTTCTTTGTTATGCCATTTAACAAAAGGGTTTTAAACTTAATATTCAAATGTTATGTATTATATATAAATATGTAGTATTTTACATTCTATATACAGTATTTAGAAAATATATCAATGTTTAACAACATTAAAAGTTGATATTTTTAAAATATATAATATATTTAATATATTATTTTCATTGACTAAAATGACATGCCATTTTAGAAAAATTGACTAAAACTAAACAATATGACATGACAAAATATTGACTAAATTTAAAGAATATTCGTCAAAACACAAAAAACAAATATATCAACATTAAATGTTGATATATTTTAATTTATTATATTTATTTTTTTCTTGTAAGATTTTTCTTCCTTCTGTTGACAAATTACACGCGATTTTATTGACTGCAATTAAAGAATATGACATGACTAAATATTGACTAAAAGTAAAGATTTATTTCTATCAAAACAAAAAGTGACAAAAACTGTATAAAATCTAACTATAGTGTAACTGTACAATAATTAATTTCTAATGAAAAATCCTCCGTAATGTACTTTTTACCACTAAGCTGTGTTTCAGGATCATTGGCCGTTTCTCAATAAGCGCACGCGGGTGTAGCTAGCGAGCCAACCGGCCAGTCATGCTAAAAACCTGGCAGTTATCATCAATAATTCTTGTTATGTTTGCGTACTGAAGACGGCGCTGTGCTGGGGTATTGCGCAATACCAGCAAGAACACATCGCCTCAAACTGTCAGCAGCGTTCTGTGTGCTCGTCACCTTGTAAGTTCATTCTTCCCAGAACAACTAGCAAGAGCGTTCTCCCCAAGAACACAAGTCCGTTCTTTGCATTCTTGGTTTTGAGAAACGGCCATTATCTGCTTTAACCACGAGCTCACCTGTGCGATGCATCATGGGTACGGAGACAGTGTAGGAGCGATGCACTAAGAAACCACGATTGTCGACCATCTTATGATGGAACTGCTCATCCCAGTGTGCTGGAGAGAAAACAGTCTCATTTTAGTTTTTTTTAAAGATTCTACAAATTGCTTCTCATTCGTAAAGTGATCAAGTCTTACGTTTATAAAACATGGCGTTGATGATCATGGCTCCATCTGTCTTCTCCACATCTTTGGTCACTTCTGGCAGCTTTCCGTCGGTGGACTTCGATGCCCAGTCGTTGATGGCTTTGACCGCGCTGCGCTTGTCACGGAAGTTTATTTTGGAGTGGTCGTAGTTATAATGCTTCTTGCTGCTCTTCAGAAAGCCGTCAACGAAGCTAACAGAGCTGGGCCCGTAGAACCGGTTGCTGATCTTCCAGGTGACGTTACGTGCCGTTGAGTTACTGACCTCGGTGAGAAGCTCAGACAGCCCGGAGTGTAGCAGCTCATCCTTCACCGCAGTGGCGCTCAGGACGGCTTTGACCTGAGAAGCAGTGTTGGATTTCCCTCCGAGAGCCACCAAACCCAGTGAGGAGGCCACTACCACGGGGGAAATCAGGATGTTCTCGAGGTCCTTCTCCTTTGCCATGTTCTGGTACAGGTTGAAGGCCAAAGTGGCGCTGTTGTCTGCCAACATGGTGGCATGGCTGCTGAGGGTCTTGTCTGCGCTCACGGTGGCCAACAGGCACAGGAGAACCACGCTTGACACCAACATGATTTTAGAGCTGGTAAGTTTACAGCCTGTGAGAGTAACAAACAAGTCAGTTAATTGCAAAGTTCATTTTTACATGAGATTATTTGGTACGGTGCCTTACAGACGTACAACATTTGGACAATATGCAGCGCCATCACGCGCTGTGCGTAGGGCACCAAAAATAGCCTAATGAAAGCTCAATCATCATATCATAGTCATAATAATTATAATGCCGATATTATTCCAGTATAGAAATATTATTAGGCACTTTTTAGGGATGTATATAATACAACATGTGGAACAAGAGTATTTAATTGCTCTAGAAAGTAACAATGGTGCCGCCGCCACCTCAGTGGTCCATTGGATTGCACGTTAAAAAGTTAAACTATATATATATATTTATATATATAAAGTATAATAAAGGAATTATGCTTAGGGCACCAAAATGACTGACAATACTGACAATATTGTTAATTAAGGGGTCGGAGATCTGGAATAAGTTACCCGCTGCCGCGAGGCAATGTTGATTGTTTCACGTCAAATTTGTGACTAGTAACGGACTTTGTAGTATTTTATGTGTATGGGTTTGTTCACTGTTGTATTGTATACACAATATAGCACTCTCCTGCACAAAACCGCTCTCAAACTAAATTAAACTGAACATTATTTCATAGAATGGCGCTTTACTGCATAAACAGCACCTTAAATTACATAATCCCTGTCTGCTAACTGTGGTGTCTTTTATAATATGTTGTTGAAAATTGTGGCGTCTTTTAAATGTTGTTGTATCGTATTCAATTTCAATGTTTAGCTGTTACTTTGTACTGTGATGACCTGACGGGAGACTATAGATATAAAATAGCCTTTGGGCTAATTCTGGCATATTTACATTGCTGAAAAGCTAAGATGTCCATTAATATGCACTGTCCCTTTTAAATAAATAAATTATAATAATAAAATAATATTTTCTATATGTCGAGAGCTGTGGAAAGTTTTAGTTCCTGACCACAGAACTGAGAGGATAGTGCCAAGAGATATCAAAGCTGTACTTTCACGCTGTAATTTCCATTGCCTTTTAATGACAGGCCTGCAATGCTAAAGGAAGTCCAGCAAACATGATATGTTACATAACTGCCACGTGAACACTGAACCTCACTAAGCTCTTAAGATCTGAGATCCTTCATCACAACACATTTTTGCTTATAAATGAGAAATATTCCTTGGGGAACACGAAAGAAGATATCAATAGGAATGTTTACTCTACCTCCACTGTTTTCTAAATTAATATTTTTTTAAATATTATTTATTCCTGTGATGACAAAGCTGAACTTTCAGCATAATTACTCTACTCTCGTTCTAATCTGCCAATTTGCTGCATAAGAAACGTATTATTAACCATGTTGAGAACAGTTGTGTTGCTTAATATATCATTATTTAAAATATAAATCTTTTGTAACATTTTAAATGTCTTTACTGACACTTTTGATCAATTGAATGCATCCTTGCTAAATAAACGTAACAAAAAAAAAAATCAAAACCTTTTGAACGTGTCATGTATAATATCACATTTCCCCAAGAATCAAATATATATTCACTGGAGAAAAAGCCACATATTCAGATTTCACGGCTCCCGGAGTCATTTTACGCTGGATGACCGTTATCCAATCAGGAATGCCAGGATGGCAGGAAGTTTCACTAGTGTGTGAACATCAGACTTCAGACATGTTATAGTTTCTGCAGCTTTTCCCCACCCTTACCGCATGAACAGCCCAAAATGTTGCCTTCAGCTATGCAAAATGCACTTTTATCACGCCAATATGTGCGAGTCAGAGCGTGAAGGAGCAATGTTGGACTGTTATACGTATAAAGCCACACAAACACAGTTAATCAAAGCACTTGGCAGATTATGAACACTTATCTTTGAGTAAAACTATCAACGTCTCTTGCAAACATTTCAACATTTTGAAAGAAGGATTCTGTTATGGAATACAGCACATTTTTTTAATTTTTCATGCTGTTGATGAAGCCTGAATGCAAAACTATAATGGCATCTATTACTCACCTCTCAGAGCTCCTGAAAACTTTTGCAACCCCTCGGATCTGTTGGCTTCCCCGGACATCAAATCCTTCATGCAGACTTTATAGTCTGGAAAAGAAACTTCTGGAAGTTGGGAAAGGAGTATTATAATGGTTCCTGTGTTCTGTGAGACCTCCCCCAGATCCAGTTACTGTGGGAACTGGACTCTCTCCTCAAGGTCCTAAAGGCAGCAGGAACTGACCCTTTTCCTGCTCACACAATGACTATAAAAGAAACTTAAAGTGCTGGGAAAATGGTGAATATGGAAAAAAAAGGTGGATGCAATACAGAAATGTGGACATCAGATTTAAATATTCAGTCCCACTTTGTATTACGTGGTTTTAAGTACTTAATTACAACAGTGTAATTACATAAATGAATTACAGCTGTAATTACATGCAGGTATTTTCAAAATATAAGTACAATGTAAAAACATGTGTGTACACAATAAGTCCATTGTATCAAATTATTAATTTCAATTTTAGTACAGAGTAGTTAAATCCACTTAATGTAAAGTGGGATTCCAAATATTCTAGCAAGAAGCAAAATGTAATTTAGTCTAAACTCTGTCAGTAGGCCTATTGTTTTAGTATTTGTATTTAATAGGAGAGTATTATAAACGTAACTGTAAAAGACTAGTTTCATCTGTAAGACAAATGTTTTTTCTACTTCCACCCCCACCCGGCCTGTCTCTCGTCTCTCTCTCTTCTGTGTGCCACGTTTGTAGTGGGTCGTGTCTAAGCCTGCATGCAGACAAAACAGGACAGAGATTTTATCTCACTTTGGATGTGCAGCAAGCTTTATAGTTCCCATTTGTCTCCATTTAAGAAGACAACATCTATTTTAAAATGCTCTTTATGCTCCAAACTAATACATTATGTATCTTCTTCTTTATATAGCACCAGGAATCCTGTTTTACAAACATTTTATTGCTCACCCCATTTTTATATTCTCACAAATACGATGACATACGCATGCAATCAATGTGTTAAAACATGATAACAATATGCTAATTCATGCTAGCAATTAAATCATGGTAATTCATTCAAACAATATGTTAAAACATTTCTTGCAACAAAAACATACTACACTGTAAAAATAGATTTTTTGGTAAGGTAAATACTACTGAAAAAAACCAATGTAATTTACAAGAAAACGTTAGTTCAGGCAAGAATTAAAAAAAACTAAGTAAATTCCATATCAGTACTTAATTCAAGCGAGTAGAAATGAAAGCGTAAATATCAACTCAATAAAATTAAGTAAAAATTACTCAACTTTTCTGACACTGGGGGTTCCCATCATGCACTGGACCTTGAATAATTAATGAGGTTCATTTTTCACTGGTTTCCAGCAGTATTTACACTGTTTTATCATTGCTTTTGTGGTCAGGATTTAGTAACTTGCCATTTTGTGACATTTCGAGTAAATTTTCTGCTCAAAATGAAACATTCAAACACAAAAACGATCCATCAAATGTTAGCGTCATTGTGTATTGTCTACCAAGTATTGAGGTCTTTGCATTCACATCATGCTTAACATCTGACATGATGAAGTATAAATTACTTAGATACTCTAAGTAAAACACATACTATAAATGATTGGTATAATTCAATAAAATTTTTCGAGTGAAATGTAATACAAAGGAAATTTCAACTAAATTGATATTAATCAACCTTTTACTAGCCAAGTTAAAAATGACTTATTTTCTTTGTTACTTTCACTTAACTAGGTTAAGTAAAGTTTACTTAATTCCACATTCCAAGTAAATTTTAAATTAAAGATTTCTAATTAAAGCTACTGATGAATATGTTTAGGTTTTTACTTGGCAAATCTTTGTAAATTTACTAGCATTTTCTGAGTGGAAAAAGTTGCCTAGCTTTTTTCAAGTAAATCCTACTCCAAAATTTTTTCAGTGTAACAACATGTTCAAACATAGTAGCAATGTGTTAAAACATGCTAGCAAGATGTTAGTGTTTTGGTTAGAAATGCTAGCAACATGCTAATCTATGCTAGTAACATGTGGAAAATGCTTGCAACATGCTAATTCATGCAAGCAATGTATTAAGCATGCAAACAAATGTACAAGCATCAAAAAAGTTTTCTCTGTATATGATGAGATGCGCAAAGGCGAGTGACGAATGAACAATTTCCCACGAAAACCATCCCAAAAGGTCTAAAATATAAACAAATATAATAGTGAATCAGGGTAAGACAAACCCCCATTTTGGAAGAACGATTTATGATCTATGGACTCGTTATTTAAATTTTGTTAATTTTGAATAAAAAAAAGTTAGATAAGAGATAGCAAATCTCTGATAATTTGGTTTTGTAAGAATTTGATTGCTCATCTGAGTTTGTGACGTTAAAATATATGTCATCATGAAACAGATCTCATTAGCTGCATGTGGGCTGAACGAGCTGCTCCTCATCAACATCATTAACATCTAACATGACACTGTTCAAAGATACAAATCATTAACGGCACAGATTTCAAAGTATACACCTCCAGGCCGCTTCGTAAAGATCAGTGAAACACAGCTGAGGGCGATGGCATTCCTCGGGCCGCACAATGTTGAAAGAATGCTGCTCGCTTCAGTTGTCAGGGTTTCTTTCCTGATTTGCTGATTAATGTTGTTAGGTCTGCTCTGCATAGCTTGTGGTTTAACCCAGACTGACAGTCACTGATTAACTGCCATGAACAAAAGGGGAAGCGAGAGTTATTTCATCACTGTAGATCCCGAAACAAATACATTTATGCCCTTGTATTTGCTTCTTAAGTTCCCATTTGAAAATTACTATACATTTATGTATTTTTTTAATTCATCCCTTATTTTACCAGGTGATGTCCCGTTGAGATATTCAAATCTCTTTTAGCTACAAGCAGGGTTTCCGCGGGGTCTTAAAAAGTCTAAAAAAAAAGTCTAAAATTTCTAAATCACAATTTAAGACCTTAAAAGTCTTAAATTTGCTGAAGTATTGTGTTCTAGGTCTTAAATCATTTTAAACAGGTCTTAATTTTCCTACGTCCATGTAAATCTCATTGAAATGCTCCCGAAGCGCTTCGGGATGTTTTTTATTTATTTGTTCCGTTCGTTGTAGAGCTGAGATCTGTAGTGCGCACTCACGCATCCGCAAACTCACGTCAAGATGTTTGTATGTTTTTTTTCTGTAGTTCAAAAATGCATCTGTCTGCAGTACAGTCTGAATAAATTAATTTACTTTGCAAGTAATTTTTAGACTCTGCTTTGTACGTTTTTATTTTATTTCGAGATATAGGTCTTAAAGCTGCAGTAGGGAGTTTTGAGAAAGTGTTGACTTAGCCTGAAAATTTGAACAAGCACAACCTACAGGTCCAACCCCCTTGCTCTCTGCTGCGCTACAGCTCCTCCCCCCACAGCTCCTCCCCCCACAGCTCCTCCCCCCACAGCTCCTCCCTCCACAGCTCCTCCCCACAGCTCCTCCCTCCACAGCTACACCCCCCACAGCTCCGGCCCCACAGCTCCTCCCTCCACAGCTCCACAGCTCCTCCCTCCACAGCTCCTCCCCCCACAGCTCCTCCCTCCACAGCTCCTCCCCCCACAGCTCCTCCCTCCACAGCTCCTCCCCCCACAGCTCCTCCCTCCACAGCTCCTCCCCCCACAGCTCCTCCCTCCACAGCTCCTCCACCCACAGCTCCTCCCTCCACAGCTCCTCCCCCCACAGCTCCTCCCCCCACAGCTCCTACCTCCACAGCTCCGGCCCCACAGCTCCTCCCTCCACAGCTCCACAGCTCCTCCCTCCACAGCTCCTCCCCCCACAGCTCCTCCCTCCACAGCTCCTCCCCCCACAGCTCCTCCCTCCACAGCTCCTCCCCCCACAGCTCCTCCCTCCACAGCTCCTCCACCCACAGCTCCTCCCTCCACAGCTCCTCCCCCCACAGCTCCTCCCCCCACAGCTCCTACCTCCACAGCTCCTCCACCCACAGCTCCTCCCTCCACAGCTCCTCCCTCCAAAGCTCCTCCCTCCACAGCTCCTCCCTCCACAGCTCCTCCCCCCACAGCTCCTACCTCCACAGCTCCTCCCCCCACAGCTCCTCCCCCCACAGCTCCTCCCCCCACAGCTCCTCCCCCACAGCTCCTCCCCCACAGCTCCTCCCTCCACAGCTCCTCCCCCACAGCTCCTCCCTCCACAGCTCCTCCCCCCACAGCTCCTCCCCCCACAGCTCCTCCCCCCACAGCTCCTCCCACCAAAGCTCCTCCCCCCACAGCTCCTCCCCCACAGCTCCTCCCCCCACAGCTCCTCCACCCACAGCTCCTCCCCCCACAGCTCCTCCCTCCACAGCTCCTCCCCCCACAGCTCCTCCCTCCACAGCTCCTCCACCCACAGCTCCTCCCCCACAGCTCCTCCCTCCACAGCTCCTCCACCCACAGCTCCTCCCTCCACAGCTCCTCCCTCCACAGCTCCTCCCCCACAGCTCCTCCCCCCACAGCTCCTCCCCCCAAAGCTCCTCCCCCACAGCTCCTCCACCCACAGCTCCTCCCCCACAGCTCCTCCACCCACAGCTCCTCCCCCCACAGCTCCTCCCCCCACAGCTCCTCCCTCCACAGCTCCTCCCTCCACAGCTCCTCCCCCACAGCTCCTCCCTCCACAGCTCCTCCCTCCACAGCTCCTCCACCCACAGCTCCTCCCTCCACAGCTCCTCCCCCCACAGCTCCTCCCCCCACAGCTCCTCCCTCCACAGCTCCTCCACCCACAGCTCCTCCCCCACATCAGCTCCTCCCCCCACAGCTCCTCTCCCCACAGCTCCTCCCTCCACAGCTCCTCCCTCCACAACTCCTCCACCCACAGCTCCTCCTCCACAGCTCCTCCCTCCACAGCTCCTCCCCCCACAGCTCCTCCCTCCACAGCTCCTCCCTCCACAGCTCCTCCCCCACAGCTCCTCCCTCCACAGCTCCTCCCTCCACAGCTCCTCCACCCACAGCTCCTCCCTCCACAGCTCCTCCCCCCACAGCTCCTCCCTCCACAGCTCCTCCCCCCACAGCTCCTCCCTCCACAGCTCCTCCCTCCACAGCTCCTCCACCCACAGCTCCTCCCCCCACAGCTCCTCCCCCACATCAGCTCCTCCCCCCACAGCTCCTCCCTCCACAGCTCCTCCCTCCACAACTCCTCCACCCACAGCTCCTCCCCCACAGCTCCTCCCTCCACAGCTCCTCCCCCCACAGCTCCTACCTCCACAGCTCCTCCCCCCACAGCTCCTCCCTCCACAGCTCCTCCCCCCACAGCTCCTCCCTCCACAGCTCCTCCCCCCACAGCTCCTCCCCCACAGCTCCTCCCCCCACAGCTCCTCCCCCACAGCTCCTCCCCCACAGCTCCTCCCTCCACAGCTCCTCCCCCACAGCTCCTCCCTCCACAGCTCCTCCCTCCACAGCTCCTCCCCCCACAGCTCCTCCCCCACAGCTCCTCCCCCACAGCTCCTCCCCCACAGCTCCTCCCCCACAGCTCCTCCCCCACAGCTCCTCCCTCCACAGCTCCTCCCTCCACAGCTCCTCCCCCACAGCGGAGCCTGCCGTGAACGCGCAGACTAGTAAGCAGGACCACCGATGACGGCGGATTATAAACAGTTATGGAACATTCACTAATAGGGACGAAACATCAACAATATGCTTTAAGTTGACTATGGCCTGCCCATACTTTGACTATAACTTGGTCCTCAAATCATTATGTATTTTGCAATACATGTAACATTATAACGTTGCACTCTTTCTATAAGTTATAAATAGCTAGTAAGATAACGTTAAAGGATTAGTTCACTTTTAAAAAAACTTTTGCTGATAATTTACTCACCCCCATGTCATCCAAGATGTCCATGTCTTTCTTTCTTCAGTCGAAAAGAAATGAAGGTTTTTGATGAAAACATTCCAGGCTTTTTCTCCATATAATGGACTTCAATAGGACACAAACGTTTCAAGGACCAAATGACAGTTTCAGTGCAGCTTCAAAGGGCTTTAAACGATACCAGACGATGAATAAGGGTCTTATCTTGCGAAACGATCGGTCATTTCAAAAATAAATAAAAAACTTTAAGTTTTATAAGCACAAATGCTCGCCTTGCTCTGTTCTGTGACGCACGTTCGTGATCCTGTTCGAACTCGTTCATCAAAATAAACAAATCTTTTTTCGAGTCATTTCGTTCGTTGAATTAACGAAATGACTCGAAAAAAGATTCGTTCATTTGGATGAACGAGTTCGAACAGGAGAGTCACGAACGACGGTACGCGCTCACGCTGTGCAAGAGAGGGGTGATCAGCGCGTACACGAGCGTGATTGACACTGCTAAGACATTTCTCCTGGCTCTGGTTGTTTCTGACCGGGAGCGGTGTATTTCTGCAAATGGCAATAGGACCACAGGGAGGAGCCAGAGGGGCTTGATTTTTTTCACAGATTATCTGTCTCATATTCTACTGTCAGGACATAATGACAATTTTAACAAATATTTGTTTACAAAAGTTACCTACTGGAGCTTTAAATTTCATTAATAATTGTCTTAAAAAGGTCTTAAAAAGTCTTAAATTTGACTTTGTGAAACCTGCAGAAACCCTGGGAGACCTGGGGCATAAATTGTTTTGCATAAATTTCACAGAATCACAATAACAAACACAACAAACAAAACAGATTTACAGTAGGCCTACATGTAAAGCAATTTAAGAATGACATAAAAGGGGTCATTGAAAACATGTGCATTGTTTAAATTTGGAGCATTTAAGTAATTGTTTAAAATGTTCAAGTGAGATAAAAACAGAAAGCTTCAATACTTTTTGGAGCAAATTCCAACACCAAGGAGCAGCGTAACTAAAAGCAGTCTCACCAAATTCAGTTGTTATGGGATATTTATATGGGTTACGTGGGATATTTAGAGTCAGAATGTTAACGGAGCGGAGATTGTAAATGGAATGATTCCAGGTCAACAAACTAGAAAGATAACTATGTAAATTACCATTAATGACTTCATAAATAATAAAGACGACAGTGATGAGTGCGTGACTTGGCATTAGTAATAAACCGTAATGCACCATGATAGACTGTGTCGAGTGTATGCAGCGTGGACGAGGCGGCATGCATATAAATAACATCCACATAGTCCAAGACTGGTAAACAAGTGGCACTTTAGTGTTTACATTAGTGTTGCTAAAGCATCTATAACTTAGTATATTTTGAACAAACCCTGAACTTTACTGAACTTTGGTGCAATGGATATGAATGACAGCTCTAAATGTGTATACATCTAAAACAAGCAGAAAGCAAGTCAGAAAATGTAATCTATTTACTGTAATTCACTTGCACTCAGAACAAGTGTTGGGGAAAGTTACTTTTAAAAGTAATGCATTACAATATTGCATTACTCCCCAAAAAAGTAACTAAGTACGTTACTTAGTTACTTTTTATGGAAAGTAATGCGTTACATTACTTTTGCGTTACTTTTTCTCACCTGCATGGGCTTGTTTGTTTGTTTTTTAATAACAGCTAAAACAATCTATTTTTGCCAATTGTTAAGGCCCTTTCACATCAAAAGTTAAATGAATAAGCCTAAGGCTGAAGGAAATGCATATTTACTACTGTACAGTAGAGGGCGCCGCTCAAACAAACCTTTCAGCTGCTGCTGTTCTTGATTAAATAACAATAGGATACAGGAGAAGGAAGTTCAACACTCTTATTTCTAAACCTAATCTAAAGTCATTTTTGCTTATTAGTATGGTTGAATTAGATCATTGTAGGTCAGCAGCAAAGACATTGGTTAATAAAGTGAGATTAAATACATAAAGTATATTTGTGTAATTTAACATAGTTAATTATAAAACTTTTGCACAAAATTCTGAGATTGCATTTGACTGTTTTTATTCATTTTGAGGAATACTGAATGTTTTTGTGCAAGTGAGATGAGTAAATGCATGTTCAATGCAAATGCACACAACACCTCACTTTATTTCTCTCAACATGGGGACAGGAGAGCTGTCAGTCAATAAATGTGAAAAAGTAACTAGCGTTACTTATTTGAAAAAGTAACTCAGATATTTTGTTGTAAATTGAAAAAGTAATGCGTTACTTTACTAGTTACTTGAAAAAGTAATCTGATTACGTAACTCAAGTTACTTCTAATAAGTTACCCCCAACACTGCTCAGTCAGAACCAAAACCCAGGGCCAAAAACTGTTCACCAAGGTCAGTAATATTGTGAAATATTATTACAATTTAACATAATGGTTTTCTATTAGAATATATTTTAAAATGTAATTTATTCCTGTGATGGTAAAGCTGAATTTTCAGCATCATTACTCCAGTCTTCAGTGTCACATGATCCTTCAGAAATAATTAGCTGATTTGCTGTTCATTAAACATTTCTGATTATTATCATTGAAATCAGTTGTTGCTTAATATTTTAAAGGTGCAATGTGTAATATTTCTGAGGATCTATTTACAGAAATGCAATATAAGATCCATAACTATGTTTTCAGTGGTGTTTAAAGACCTTGCATAATGAACCGTTATGTTTTTAGTAGCTTAGTTAACATATCTCCCAAGGCATATGCCTGTAAGTGCAATACTCCCACTGTTCGGTGCAATATCCTAAAAATTCAGGTGATATTTATATTTATATTTATTCATACTATACAAAATACTGTAAATATTTTCATTATCTGTAAATGTTTATTCTGACATAACCCAACTGTGACCATATATTTTTATAGTATTTTCATTTTTTAAATAATTTTATTTGTATAATTTGTATTACTATTTGTATTACGGTTTCTTGTTGTATTTGTATCTGTATATGTGCACTGGAAGCTTCAGTACCAAGGAAAATTCCTTGTGTGTGCAAGGCAAGCACACTTGGCAATAAAGCTCTATCTGATTCTGATTCTTCTGATTCAGCTTAGAATGAGACATTTATATCTCCATAACCGCGGGCGCCCCCTCCTATGGAGGTCGACATATTGTGTGGTCATGTTTCTAACGTAGCCGACAGCGAACACACAGCGCTACAGAGCGCGTTTCCTCACTACCTTGAAAAAGAAGTTTTCAGTGGTGTATAAAGATCTTGCATAATGAACCGTTATGTTTTTATTAGCCTAGAATGAGACATTTATATCTCCATAACCGCGGGCTCCCCCTTCTATGGAGGTCGACATATTGTGTGGTCATGTTTCTAGCGTAGCCGACAGCGAACACACAGCGCTACAGAGCGCGTTTCCTCACTACCTTGAAAAATAAGTTTTCAGTGGTGTATAAAGACCTTACTTAATGAACCGTTATATTTGTATTAGCTTAGAATGAGCAGTTTCTGTCTACACACACCGCGGGTTCCCGATCATTGAAATGTGCCGACATGTTTCTACGGTGGCCCTAAACGGACAAACGCGTTTCGTTACTATGTTGCTCTTCGTGCAAGGAAGCAAGCTTAGTTCAGCAAATAAAACACTGACACATGATGAACAAGTAACAATAATATTCGCAATAACATATAGTTTTACTGAATAATTAAGTAAACATAATTTCTTAATTTATCCTTGTAAAGAAACCTCATTGCTGAACTGCTACTCTCTGCTGTCTCAGACGATGACATCACTTCCTGTCGGCCACCGTAACTTCTGTTGGTTGCAATTCGTAACCTCACCACTAGATGCCGCTAAAAATCACACACTGCGCCTTTCATGGAAACCATGATACATTTTTTCAGGATTCTTTGATGAAAATAAAGTTCAAAAGAACACATTTATTATCTGATCTACTATTTAAGCTTCTTCTTCTAAGACTAAATGTAAACAGTAGCTGCATCCCAGTTCAGAGGCTGTATCCTTCAAAATCTGCATTCGAAGGCTGATTGCGGCACAGGCCGAAGGCGGATGGCTTGACGAAGGCTGATGTCCCAAATCGCTTCGATTTGAAACCTTCAAATCTGGTCTCGAAATGCATGCTGCGTTCGTTACAACAGATAGATAATTTGCGACCTAGCCTTCCTCTAGAATTCATGCTAGCAACATGCTAATTCATGTTAGCAATGTGCTAATTAAGGTTTACAATGTGTTAAAACCTGGCAATTCATTCTAGCAACATGTTAAAACATGCTAGTAACATTCTAAGTAATGCTAGCGATGTGTTAAACATGCTAGCAATATGTTAATTTGTGTTAGCAACATGCTAATTCATGTTAGCAATGTGTTAATTCATGTTAGCAATGTGTTAAAACATGGTAATTCATGCTAGCAACATGTTAAAACATGCTAGCAACATTCTAATTAATGCTATCAATGTGCTAAACATGCTAGCAATATGTTAATTCGTGTTAGCAACATGGTAATTCATGTTAGCAGCATGGTAATTCAAACTAACAATGTGGTAAAACATTCTACCAACATGCTAGCAATGTGTTAAAAGATAACAAGATATTAAAACATGCTAGCAACTTGTTAGTGGCCCTGTTTACACCTGGTATTAAGATGCGCTTTGGTCGATCGCATCACAAGTAGGCAAGGGATACACATACCCATTTACACCTGGTGTTTTAATCCATCTCTTTTGTCCACTTCCGACCACTTCTGTCTTGATTTCTTCGAGGGGAGAATCTATGGGCGGGTAAATGCATGGGATTTTTCAGATCTCTCGATCTAATTGATGAAATAAGCTCACAAAATGTACATATGAACACACAGAAGATGACGGAAAAACACACAGAGAGCATCAGCTTTCGTTTTTGCTCTGATAGCCACAAGACATCTCGCTAGATGCGTTAGGTCAGCAGGCGGAGGAGAGTCACTCTAAAAAAAGCTGGGTTGTTTTAACCCAACCTTGGGTCAAATATGGACAAACCCAAAAGTTTGTAATAAAAATGTAATTTAAAAATTTAACCCAACAGCTGGGTTTGTCCATTTGACCCAAACCCATTTTTTAGAGTATAGTCTGTCTTTTGTGACTGTTTGTCCCAACAAACTATACTTTCTAGTTAGAAATAAATTAAAAAATTATGGATCTTTGCTGAATAAAAGTATTAATGTCTTTAAAAAATCCTACTGACCCCAACCCTGTGTATCTATATATAACAATAATGTAGAATACATATGTATGTAGACAATGAGTACCGGGGAAATGACAGGATGCTCTTCCTGCAGTCCTGTTTACATCCACATATCCATAAACAACTCATTACAGGGACCGGCCTGCCAAAAATCACATACTTCAATCACAACTAGCCTTCATTTTTGACTACATTTTAACTAGTTGTTCATTGTAACTTTAAAATGTCTGTTGGGTGGGATATTTCAGGTTATGAATGAATGTTCAGAGGTATCTAAGATATATCAGAGGTTCAGATCGGTGGAAACCTGCCCAGCTATTGTGAGCTTTTCCGTCACACAGAAGGAATTTCGCTCTCAACATGTTAAAGATTTTGTCTGTTCTTTCTGCGTTGGAGGCAGATTAAATCCAGAGAAGATATGATCGCTATGTCATGGTGGTGTCTGGTCTGTGTCTTAACTGTAAATTTAAGGTGTCATTTAAAGGTGTCACTGATCTCTAAATACTCCAACTATTTTAAATGATCATGAGCAGTCGTTGCAAGCGGAAACTCTGTTGTGACTATGGCAAACACTATAAGATATCATCAAGCAGTTTAAAGGGTAACATTAAACCCCTGGTCAGAGCCTGACTCCACCCACTGGCAATATTTGCAAAATGCTGGAAAAGTGGGCGGAGCCCAGCGGAGGGGGGCGTGCACCTGAGACTCATCTCTCTGTAGGGGAGGGCGTGGTTAGCTGGTACCCTCTGATGTCACGGGGTCCCACAACTTCCAATAGGAAAATTCAACTGCAGTAGCCACCGTTCAACCTGAAGAGGGCAGCACTCAGACGTTTTTACACCATATATTGTAGAATTAAAACCATAGACTGTAAAAAAAGATGGACGACGCCCCTTTGTTCACTTCCATTGGCGAGAAGTGAAGCCGCCATTGTCCCGATATGGTGCTGACATCTTGGGACTTGAGTCTGCGCAGTTGCGATTTCGGGACCAGACATGCGCAGTAGTGAGCAGGAAGTAAAGCCGCGAAATCAACATCCCGCTCTGGTCCCGCCCTCACTCTCACTGAATCAATCGTAAGCACGCGCCTCTGCTGCAGAACAACCCATTATGTCGGTGTGAAATAATTAATTATAGAAATTTAGATATTAAATTTAAAGCTCCAATCTCCTCAGTCCTCCAAAGATCCCGAAAATAGTCCGTTGTTGGAAAAACATATGCGCATGCGCGTGCGATCTGTGTTTGTGTTTGGAGCTCCGTCGAATTGATTCATTAATCGCTGATTTTCTTCTTTACCACTCATTTATAAACAAGCACTTTCTATTTTTATATCATGTGAACTTATCCTCGACACTATTCCTTATAAAAAACAATCGGATTGCTTTGATATCGCTACTTAGATCCAACTTTCCGAATCTCGGCTACTAGCCTTTAGCCCGCTAGCATTTCACGCGTGGCCTCGCGCCTATCGACCCTCTCATTTTACACCCGTTTGACTGAAAGGATACGTGTTATATCCATCATTTCAGTCCTAAATTAGTAGTGATATTGGTAGTATCACTACTAATTTACTGTTCATCTGTTATAATGGCGAACATATCGGATGTGTGTCTAACGTTACCTCTGAGTGCAGGTGAGGACACATTCGAGCTGGTTTCGGTACGATTGGAGCTGGAGTCGGTGGAGAAACAGATCCGCGTTCTGCTGGTGAAGCAAGCCGAGCTGCGAGATCGGCGATCAACGCTCGAAACATCACGCGCCGATGCTCACAAGTCAGTGGTTAGTAACTTTTTGACTCCGACTTCGTCTACTCCGTGCGTTTCTCTGCCCAGGAGGACGCGATCATCTCTGCCTTCATTCACTCCGGCACCGAGGCAACACCACGGACCCTGGGTGATCCCACAGCGGAAGACACGAGCCAGGACCAGACCAAGGACTTCCCCCCCCCTCCCGGTCTTCGAGATCTCCACCCGGAACCGCTTCTCCCCTCTTCGCGAGCCGGAACGTGACGCCGCCGTGATCATCGGCACTTCCATGGTCCGTCATGTCCGTGCTACCTCAGGTAAGCGTAAGGTGCGCACTCACTGTTTTCCTGGTGCTCGTGTTCTTGATGTCGCCGCACAGATTCCCGAGATCCTGAACGGTGACGAGCGCGTCGGAGCTGTGGTCCTACACGCCGGGACGAACGACATCAGGCTGCGGCAGACGGAGGTTCTGAAGAAGGACTACAGAAGCCTGATCGAGACGGTTCGCAGCACATCGCCTGAAGCAACTATCATCGTGTCTGGACCGCTTCCCACGTACCGACTAGGACAAGAAAGGTTCAGTAGATTATTTGCTCTAAATGAATGGTTAATGTCATGGTGTAATGAACAGAAACTGCTCTTTGTAAATAATTGGAATCTGTTCTGGGAGCGACCTAGGCTCTACCGTGCTGATGGCCTGCACCCCAGCAGAATCGGAGCGGCTGTTCTGTCCGACAACATCTCCAAGACGTTACACACCATATGACTAGTAAGTCAAAGTCCAAATCACAGTCTTTGCTGTCCCAACTTAATTGATATAAGTAGTGTAGAACATTATATAGAAACTGTGTCTATTCCTCGCTTAGTGAGGCCAAACAATAAATCTAGTGTAGGATCTAGCAAAAATCTTATTGTAATTAAACCAGAAAATCTAAATATCAGTGAACAAAAACAATTTCTAAAGCTAGGTCTTCTAAACATTAGATCGCTCACACCTAAGGCGGTTATTGTAAATGAAATGGTCACAGATAATAGTTTCGATGTACTTTGCCTTACTGAAACCTGGCTTAAACCAAATGATTATTTCGGTCTAAATGAGTCCACTCCACCAGGATACTGTTATAAGCATGAGCCCCGTCTGATCGGTCGTGGCGGCGGGGTTGCAACAATCTATAGAGATATTCTTAATGTTACTCAGAAAACAGGTCACAGGTTTAATTCGTTTGAAGTACTTGTGCTAAATGTTACGCTCTTAGATGCAAGAAACAAATCCATATTATCTCTAGCCTTGGCTACCCTATATAGACCTCCAGGGCCCTATGCTGATTTCCTAAAAGAGTTTGCATACTTTCTCTCAGATCTATTGGTCAATGTCGATAAAGCAATAATTGTTGGAGACTTTAACATACACGTAGATAATACAAATGATGCGTTAGGGACTGCGTTTACAGATTTATTAAACTCCTTTGGGGTCACGCAAAACGTCAGCGGTCCCACTCATCGTCTAAATCATACACTAGATTTAATTATATCATATGGAACCAATCCAACTGATATAAATATTATACCGCAAAGTGATGATCTCACTGATCATTACATGGTAACTTGTATAATACGTACTGCTGAAATTTGTCACGTTGCGCAACGTTATCGACCAGGCAGAACAATCCTTCCAACCACTATAGATAGATTCTCAAATAGCTTACCTGATCTATCTCAGCTGCGCAGTGCACCCAAACAAACAGATGAACTAGAGGAAATGACTAGCAGTTTGAGCACCATGTTCTCTAGTACACTAGATATTGTTGCACCAATTAGATTAAAAAAGGTAAGAGAGAAAACTAAAGCACCATGGTACAACAGTGCTACGCATGCAATCAAGAGAGAAACTCGTAACTTAGAGCGTAAATGGAAACAAACTAATTTAGAGGTCTTTAGAATCGCGTGGAAAGACAGTATGTCACGTTATAAAAAGGCTCTAAAAGCAGCAAGGGCTGAGCATCTCCGCAAACTAATAGAAAATAACCAAAATAATCCAAGGTTTTTATTCAACACCGTGGCTAGACTAACAAATAAACAAACATCACCAGAGCAAAATATTCCATTACAATATAGTAGTAATGATTTTATGAATTACTTCAATGAGAAAATAGAAAGCATCCGAAACACAATTGTAAATATACAATCCTCTATGATGTCTTATGATTCAGCCTCAATTATGGCCCCTCTAGAACAACTACACCGATTTACAACTATAGGACAGAAAGAGCTAAATAAACTTATCATTGCATCGAAACCAACAACATGTTTATTAGATCCAATACCCACTAAACTACTGAAAGAAGTGTTACCTGTAGTCGAAGAGCCTCTTCTTAATATTATTAACTCGTCTTTATTTTTAGGTCATGTTCCAAAAATATTCAAGCTGGCAGTAATAAAACCTCTCATTAAGAAACCGCAATTAGATCCAAATAACTTAGCAAATTACAGACCCATCTCAAATCTTCCATTTATGTCTAAAATACTAGAAAAAATTGTGTCCGCTCAATTGTGCTCTTTCTTACAAGAAAATGATATCTATGAAAAATTCCAGTCGGGATTCAGACCGCATCATAGCACAGAAACTGCGCTAGTTAAAATTACAAATGATTTACTTTTAGCTTCTGACCAAGGCTGTATCTCAATACTAGTTCTACTCGATCTAAGCGCTGCGTTCGACACTATCGATCATAAAATACTCCTGGATCGACTACAAAACTACACTGGTGTTCAGGGACAGGCATTAAGCTGGTTTAGATCTTACTTATCAGACCGTTACCATTTTGTCTGTCTAAATGGGGAAAAATCAAAGATAACGTCAGTAGACTATGGAGTGCCGCAAGGATCGGTGTTAGGCCCTCTGCTATTCTCAATATATATGCTGCCACTTGGTAATATTATAAGAAAACATGGAATTAATTTCCACTGTTATGCTGATGACACTCAATTATATATCTCATCACGACCAGATGAAAACACTAACTTATCTAAATTGACAGAGTGTCTAAATGATATAAAATGCTGGATGACGTGTAATTTCCTGCTATTAAATTCAGATAAAACGGAGGTACTACTTATTGGTCCAAAAAACTACCCACAAAATCCCTTACAATACAACTTTAATTTAGAAGGATGTCCTGTTACTTTGTCCACTACAGTAAAAGACCTGGGTGTTATACTAGACCGCAACTTGACTTTCGAAAATCATATTTCATATATTACAAGAACAGCCTTTTTCCACCTTAGAAACATTGCTAAGCTACGCAACATGCTATCTGTTTCTGATGCAGAAAAGTTAGTTCATACTTTCATGACCTCGAGACTAGATTACTGTAATGCTTTATTAGCTGGCTGTCCTACATCCTCAATTAACAAGCTACAGTTAGTGCAAAATGCAGCTGCTAGAGTTCTTACTAGATCAAGAAAATATGATCATATAACACCGATTTTATCATCTCTACACTGGTTACCTATTAAGTTACGTATCAATTACAAAGTATTCCTACTGACCTATAAAGCCCTAAATGGTTTAGCTCCTGTGTATTTAACAGACCTTCTATCGCCATACAATCCATCGCGCTCTTTAAGATCACTAAATTCGAGGCTTCTGGTCATTCCTAGGATATCTAAGTCCACTAAAGGAGGGAGGGCGTTCTCGCATTTAGCTCCTAAACTCTGGAATAGCCTTCCTGATATTGTACGAGCCTCAGACTCGCTGTCCCAGTTTAAAACTAGATTAAAGACGCATCTCTTTAACCAAGCATTCACTTAATGCTTAACCTTTGATACTGCTGAATCGGTTCGAATGCATTAACATTATGAACATCAGCTATGCTAATTATTTCCCATCTGCCTTTCTGCTGTTATCTCGGGACGCTAGTCCCGAGGTAAATAGCGTTCGTCAGCTCCAGTTTGTATCCAGCCTCTCACGGAGACTTCAGATGCCCCAACGCCTGTGAAGAGACGACTCGACGCCTGTGAAGAGACGACTCAAAGCCGGCGATATGTTATGCCATAAATTAATACTTGATTAACTAACTGTATTTTTCTATGTACATTTCCGAAATGCAATTTCTGTAAAGCTGCTTTGAGACAATGTGAATTGTGAAAAGCGCTATACAAATAAATTTGAATTGAATTGAATTGAATTGAATTGAATTGCTTCAGTGACTACTTTGCTCAGAGAACCTGTCAATCACAGCTGTCAATCATGTACGCCACAGCGCCGTTTTTTATAGCATCAAATAACTAACTAAAAACAAACTTATTTTAAAAACAAACACTTGAAATTACATCAGTGTGATGAAAACTACAGTAAATGACAGAAACTATCTTTGGAAAAAAGATATGTGAAGTGTAATTTAATTGTTTATTTGGTCTCACGTCCCATTGAATAACACGGGGGAGGCGGGGTTTATGAGCTATACTACGACCGGCCACCGGGGGGTGATCGAGACGCTTTGGCTTCACCTTTCAGGGCTTGTGCGGCACGCTTGATTAAAACACTTTAAACCCAAATGTCAAAAATGTACACGAATCAATGAATGAAGCTGCATTCTTACAGATCATTAACTAAAAAAAGTTGTTTTAGTGTTTAGTTACCCTTTAAGCTAAAATGAACAACTTTTAATATCACAGACATTTTTATTTTCTAAAGGACACTCTCAAGAAAAATAGTACTTTGTACACACACCACAATTTTGTGAGGGAGGCAAAAAAATCTGGGAGCATCAAAAATAGATGAATGACATCTTATGGACAAGTATGAAAATGTCAGCTCACTTTTGTTTTGCACATGTTTCTATGTATTTGACTGCATGTTCCTGCAACTACGAATGTGACCACTGGGTGCTGCTAGTTTCACACGGAGCAAAGTCTTTTTATTCCAGTTTTGATAGTTCCCTACATAGCTATTTCAAAATGAAATTGTTGTACTTACAAATGATTTATATTTGATAAATACATGTAACATGGTATCATCATTCCAATAATACAATTATTATAGGAATATATAAAATGATTATATATTTATTTTATGTATCTTATATACATCTTATATATATATGTGACCCTGGATGACAAAACCAGTCTTATGGGTCATTTTTTGGAAATTGAGATTTATACATCATATAAAAGCTGGATACATAAGCTTTCCATTGATGTATGGTTTGTTAGGATAGGACAATATTTGGCCGAGATACGACTATTGAACATCTGGAATCTGAGGGTGCAAAAAATCGAAACATTGATAAAATCGCCTTTAAATTTTTCCACTTATGTTCGCGATTGTGCTGCATTCACTCACAAAAATAAATGTTGTATACATTTACGGTTGGAAATTTACAAAATATCTTCATGGAACATGATCTTTACTTAATATCCTAATGATTTTAGGCATAAAAGAAAAATTGATCATTTTGACCCATACAATGTATGGTTGGCTATTCCCACAAATATACCCGTGCTACTTAAGACTGGTTTTGTGATCCAGGGTCATATATTGTAAGATGTTCTTGTCCATTATACTAGACTTGCATCGCAGACTGGAGTTGATATGATCATCCTGACACATCAGCACATCAGAAAATCCCACATGCGACAGTACAGCTGTGCCTGGCTAGTGTGTCTAACTCAAAGTCACGCTTGCTGATGGACAGCTTCAGTCCATGTTGAAGATTATGTGATGCAAGCTTGGCTCAGGCCAGAGGTTAATCTCTCACAGTCATCCTGGAATAGAAGCAGTGGATGCTCTGCTATGGCTCTCCGCCTGCAGTCTGGATAAGTATGATTTTTTGATTTCAGCTGATAAAAATTCTTTGTTCTTTAGTCCCTTCCAGAAAACAGGATTACATCACAATGTAACCAGAGCCGGATTACCCATAAGGGCACTTGGGCCAGTGCCCACCAACCATTCACAACCACTAGGGGGCACCACATGACACAAGCTTTAAACACATTTTTCATAAATTGTTATATTATTAACTTGAAATTATTTAAAAACCATACATAACTCGTTTATATTGAAGTTGTCAGTATTAAGTAGATTGTGTTTAACACACAAAAGAGTGATTATCAGTTCAACACACAGAGTTATAGAAATTCGACTTGATTTTTTTTAAAACTGCGCTGGTATCGGATCGGTATCGGTCAATACTCCGAATTATTGGTATCGGATTGGATCGGTTCAGAAAAAATGGTATTGGGGCATCCCTAATATTTTCTGGTAGGCTATCTTAGTTCCCCTGGAGCTCTGTTGACATATGCTTAGCTAACGTTAGCTACAGATTGATGAATTGAGTCGTTGAACACAGCAGGAGAGAACGCAAGGTTAGCCAGCTAGCTAAAGCTCCGGTGGAAAATTATTAGCTAACGCTACGGAGGCCATCATATTTTTGACTGAAGTTACGTTTCTCCAGCTCTCCCCAGGTTGGCAAAAACATGCATCTCAAAATGCATCAGATTGATGCTTTAAAATATTGAATATTTAAAATTTCCTTACGGGGAACCCCCCTAGAGAGGGAATATCCTTCTCACCTTTTTCACCCCTTACCCGTTTTCAAGCCTGTAAAGGTAAGAAACCTGATAGATTTATTATTATTTTTGGGCAAACGTGAATTGACGCTGTCAATGAATTGATGTACATTTGGATTTGAGACATTTGAATATAGTGCTCACTGCTCATATGCCTACATGTAGTTGGACAAGGGGGGGGGGGGGGATGTAACATAACATGTCTTTATTTTACATGACATTTAAATTCAGCATCACTGAGGCCAAAGGCAGCCGCATCATGCAGATCACTATTTATGACACAGTTCTGACCAAGTCCAACTGAAATCCAACAAAATAAATAATGAACAAATCAAATATAAACCAACATGAATTTCGATCATTGACAGTCTTATATAGTAGGCCTATTAAGAATATATATTAGACCAAAAACGTTCTTTTTTTTTTTTTTTGAAAGGATGTGAATTAAAACAACCACAGCAGCAACAAGTTGATCAATTCTGTTAAATTTAAAATTGACCGAATTATCCATTTGTTTTCTGACAGAAACACGGAACGAATCACCGCTCCACATTTTGATTGACAGCGTCACAACCCACTAGTGTCCGTGTTTACTCCTGCGCTTTCAACCACTGGATAGGATTTTAGAAACTGCTGTTGTATTTGTACTTCTGACGAAGCGCTGTTAAATATAGCTGATAAACTACGCCGCAAAAAGAATAAATAAAATGCTTTCTTAAAAAGGCAAAATAACGCATGCACGTTTTCTTAATATGATCATTAAAAACCAGGGACAAGCGGTGAAAATGCTTTGCGGTGACGCAACGCGGGACGGGTGTCACACAGGTATGGAAGTAAAATAATGTCAAATGTTTTTGAAATAAAAAGCCTGTTGAATTGCACTACTTGAAAAAAAAATAGGCATTGCATTAACCATGCTTGCATTTTAATGCATTGTATTTTTAGGGCTTGCATTTTTATGGGCTGAAATTCAACATGGTTGAATATTTAAGCTGTGAATATTTCAATTAAAAACATTTTCATTATTAAAAATACAATAATCCATATTCACCATTCATATTTCACTTCCAAAATATTCTAACTGTTTAAAAATACAACCTATAATATTCAACAGGGAATTTTCGGTCCATTTTATTTCGCTTTGCAAATTCGCGATTATACTCTCCATCTGCTGTTAGTCGATCTCACCAGCAGGGGGTGCAAAAGCGCTTGTTGTTGACGAAGACCAGCTAAATTAGAGCAAGTCATTCATTCATAAAACTCATTTACAGCAATGTAAGTTTATTTGTGATTATTATGACGGCTGTTTTTGTTAAATTCTGTCCCTTCACGGTTACTTTTCCTGTGTAGCCTACATGCATATTTCTCTACCGTGAACGAGATCATAATTTTATTCCCCGATGCGGATATACAGATCCAATGTTACATTTTTGAGGTTGACATATATTTCTCTTGGTTTTTTAGTTGCCTTAACTTGGCAAAAAATAAAATGGACCGAAAATTGCCTGTTGAATATTATTGGTTGTATTTTTAAACAGTTAGAATATTTTGGAAATTAAATATGAATGGTGAATATGGATTATTGAATTTTTAATAATGAAAATGTGTTTGAAATGTTTTTAATTGAAATATTCATAGCTTAAATATTCAACCATGTTGAATTTCAGCCCATAAAAATGCAAGCCCTAAAAATACAATGCATTAAAATGCAAGCATGGTTAATGCAATGCCTATTTTTTTTTCAAGTAGTGCAATTCAACAGGCTTTTTATTTCAAAAACATTTGACATTATTTTACTTCCATACACAGGCAGCTCTGATAGTAGCCTAGCCTATATTAGTGATATTGAATATTTAGTAAAAATGATTTCAAATCAATGAAATTTTGAGACAAATCATTAATATCAGAGACTCATGAATTAAAGTAACCCTCACTTTTAACAACTGAATGAAGTAGTATCTCGTTCGTATATGAATTGAATGAATGACGCATCTGGTTCAAAATCGGTTATGGTTAAACGGTTAAACTCCTTTTTGACGCATCTTAGTTGATTTATAGAAATACTCATTTTTTATAATCAAGTTTCCGACTCTTTTAACGAATCAGTTGACTGAATGAATCAATGACTTGTTCAAAAGACAGTGCCTTGTCGCCACCTACTGGGATAATGATGTAACCTTTAGAAAGCTGTGGCCAAATATTAAGTGTGTTCAATTTAAAGAACGATTGCGAGAGCGATTTGGAAGCTCACAGAGCCGTCTGCTCTCTAATCGCTCTTGCGTTACTCTGATGTCATGCACTGATCAGTCGGAGCCGTGCTTCAAGTCGAAGACTGTGCCTGAAATCACTATTTTAGGGCATAGTAGTGAACGAAACGACAGTAGACTTTATTGAGTGCACTCATTCAATCCCACAATGCACCACAATAACGACTGTAGGCCTACAACTGATGTATGCTCGAAGGCTAGAGAATACATGGGTTTCAGTCACGTGACTTTTTTGTTGTGGTCGCCATCTTTAGGACCGTAGCGCCCGCGCCATCGACCGTCGATTTCAGGTTTAGCTCATTTTACTGATTCCAGGGGAAATGGCAAACGTTAACGTCAAAGAAACGGGCTCTGTTAACGTTACTCAGACGAAATCGCTCATCTATCTGATAAAGAAAAGCAACGCTATTACAAGAAAATTGATATTTTGGGTTTTGATCCGTAATTACTTCCGAATCAACTACAGAACCCGCTGAAATCTGTCGTTAACTTGCCAAACATGTCTTTTGGTGACATTTACATCTACCTCGTCCACAATCCTTCTCCATACAGCGGGGAGTCCCTCAAGGCATACAAGAGCACTGAAGTATTTTAAATCAGGATGGGTGAATGATCCTCGAGTTTATCATCTGGAGATGAAGAAACGTTTCTTATTTACAGGAAAGGTAAGATTTGTTTACTTAACTTTACTAGCTATGCTACTAGCAAAGCTAGCTAGTTCAATGCTAGGATAATAATTAACAATTGCCAATGGAATTTCGTTTTTTAAAGCTGACTTTACGCATGTTAGCGAAAACATAATGTAGAAAATAGCTAGGAGTCTTAGATAATGTTATGTTGAACTTAAACATCATTGGTTAATCCATAATGGGTAAAATGAACTCCTGCGTCTGACCAGTAGATGGCGCTCACCGCTGATCCAATTTCCAAACCGCTGGCCCAAAGCGTAATTTTTAAATTCCGTGTAAATTGATCATTAAATTGTTTAATTAGGTTTACACATAGTTTCCACGACAGGGTTTAAGATAGGCATCTTTTCATCTTACTACTGGAGCTGCCAGTTTCACAAGTTTCAAATTAATTATTAAACAACAACAACTACGCAAAAGCGGCATCCGGCACACAGTGTCTGTTCACTCACTTGTTTTCATTCACTCCCTCGAGTGAACTATTAGTGGACTAATGTAGACAATTTGTAACTATATGGGAAAATTTCGGCCACAGCCGAACACACCAAGCAAATAAATTAATGAATCTTTTTAGTGAAAAATTAATAATATTCGAGTCACTGAGGTGAATCAAATAGCCGGTCTCAAGTCTTTTCTTTTCTGAGAAGTTGGAGCTGTTGAGTTGAGATGCTTATTTTTTTAACGGTTATAGTTTAAAATGAATTAACAAATAACGTTTTTATGAACTTAAATACAGCACTGATCACAAATACTATGGTTTATTGAAGCGCGTTGATGACGCTTGATCAAGAGGAGGAGGAAGAGGAGGCGCGCGGCTCCTCCCACGGGCTTTGGATCGGATGGATTTACTAACCCGATCTGTACTGAATATCTTCGGTGAATCACAATCCTCCAAACACAACGTGAAAACACGTTGTAGTGCAATATTCATATGAACCATCTTGCTGGAGATCAGGCCAGTGCCAGTCAGATTGGATTTAAAGCGCAGTGCGCGCGCGTCCGAAACTTTAAAGTAGTTTATTTCCATTAATGTCACACACCTTGATGCGTTGAGTGGGGCTGTTTAACATTTAAAGAAAGAGACAGACAGACGACAACACAAGTTAAGAGGAGAACACTGGAGAAAGAGAACTGAAATACCTGCGCTGATCACCTTGCTGACGAGAAGGTAAGAAGGAAAAGAAAAGAAGGAGTCTTAAGCATGTTTACTATCACATGCCTATGTAGTAGCCTTCGTTTACATTTAGTCATTTGATTTATATTTGATGTATGCATCGCAACAAGTAAACGAGGCTCTGTTTTGTTTATTTAAAACTTCTGTTTATCTTTATACAATTGAGTTCCCTTGAAAAGTAGCCTATGTGATAGTACCATTTTGATAATAATACCACACTTTGATAAAGGTTATTCCATGGTTTTGAATTTATGTGTTTATACAGCAAATGCCCAGAAACAATACCGTAAACAAACTTGGTGCTTTTATCAGTAGGCTACTTGTTAGTGTTTACTAAAAGCTTTGTAAAGTAGGGTGAATTAGGTTGATTGTGACACTTTTTGCCATTGAGATGACTGGGGAAAAGTCCCAATCAACCTGAAATCAACCCTTTGTCTGTTTTAACAGTTACTCTTCACTCGAAGTTATGATTACTCCGTGTACAGTATCTGTTTACATAAAACACTGGGCAAGTTGACAGTTTTTTTTTGTCTAAAACGGAGCATTATGGGTCACAACGGAATATTCCTATAAGTTTTCCAACAAAATTTAAGCTGTAAATGTTGTCATTTATATTTTATTGTAAGTTTTTAACATTATATACAAAGCAATGAATGTGAACAAAGCAAAAAATCTAAATAAACAAACAAAAGAACAAATGCATAAATGTGTGGCATCATCACTTTGACCCAAGGTTTCTGAAAAATCCTCTTGTCCTGAGAGTTAAAATCTACCCTGATCAGTCGACTCTTGTCTGATGTGTGGTTTATAGTGTGCAATTGTTTCACAACAGCTATAGAAAGATATGATAATATTATTGCAATTTTAGTTTGGAGAACAGAATTTGCAAACATGTTTTCTAATGATTCTAATTCGAGAGGGTTTTGAATGAGATGTTTGAAATTATTCAAAATCACTAATAGAGAAAACAAGCATGTGTATTTGTACTTTTCACTTCATAGATTACTGAGATAGTTCCTGTGATAACTAGCCCCAGTCTCCTGACCACCAGCACCTTTTTCTGTGCATAAAAGCGTGTATTTTTTCAGTTAAAGTAAAATTACCCTTTCATACCCGGCCAATCCTTTAAGATGCTGCCAGAATCAAATGAGAGCAGATCGTTTCTCTAAAACTTCAAACGTTTTGGGCTGAATGTTGAGGGAAGTGGTGCAGACCGCTCCTCAGGAAATGTCCAAGAGAGAAAAGACTAACAGTGTTGAGCAAGACATGCGAGCAACCAGATGAAGTGTGTTGGATGTTGGTGTCTTTCGTCTTCTCCAGTCCCAAGCTCTTGTTCATAACAAGGCATTTCAGGTCTCCTGAGAAATGATTGCCTGATTTCCCCATTTGTTGTCGTTCAGTCACAAATATGGTCTTCGTATCATGTTTCCCCTTTTCTATGGCATCTACGTCAGGTACCGTCATTATGAGCTCTCCAGGTTTAACATCCAAACTATGAGATTGCTGTTTCTCAGAGCAGGTGAGAAGGTGCCAAAACAAAAGCAGCATAATGAGAGCGATAAATAAGGCTGTCTGTGCTCACATTATCTCAGATAAACCCACAGTGGGCCCACCAGAGGAGTGGGAATACAAAGGGCTCGTTTCATCCATGGGAAAGTAAACCCTTCCTCTGTGCGGGGAATCCATCAAACCTGTTGGATGATTTCCCACAGAAACTTCCCAAAGTAGTTTTACCCATTCTTCAATACGTCACTGCTGTTCTGCGCTGTCTAATCAGAAGCTGTACAATGACTTAATGTCTCTCTATTTTCAGACTTTTGAATCATGCATGAGTCCTTGAATAGAAACGGTGTTCATTTTCTTGTTAATGTCCTGCTGGAGTTAATGAGAGTTTCTGGACTCAAAATCTGAGGTGAAAAACAATGAATCTCATGAGGAATGGAAAACGTACAATATTGTTGCATCCCAAGTGCTGTTGTCATATTATTGTTAGATCACATTTTGGCATCACCTTTATCATGTTGTTCCAAAACTGTATGACTTGGGGGCCTTGTACACGACACTGTTTTCAACTAAAAATGGAAAACTTTTTATGCGTTTTGGCCGTTCATTTACACGACAACACCGTTTTGGCGGCCTGTAAACGAAAGCTTTTGAAAACTGGATACAAAAACGCTAATTTGTGAAAACGGTGACGTCATGTGTATGCGTATACCGCGTTCAGTCTATTCATACTTTGCAGTCACGTGACTGCCATGGATACCTGGCGGGCAACAAACGCTGACAAAATGGCCAATACTACAATCAATTATATAATGAGGCTATATTTTGTTTCCATAGCACATTAACAAAATGTTTAATGACACTAATAACACTTAAAACAATACAATTACTAAATATGAATTATATCACTAAAATGATAGGCCTAAAAAAAGTCTTTAGTTCACGAACAGCACAACTCTGCCATCTGTGAAAATTAAAAGCAGCTTCAAAAACTTGTTTAAAAAGAAATATTCTTCTAATTTTTTACTGTCATTAATGTAGGTCCACAAGAGAAATATTAAGCCAGTAAATTAAGATAGTCGTCGCTATACCGTTATATCCATCGTCGTCTCTGAGAGAATGCGGCGTTAATGCAGCGACAGATGCTGAAAGCTCAGTCCGTTTCTACTTTCACTTTCGTGGGAATGAGCGCGTTTACATGCACGTTCTTAACGCGATTATGCTGAATAATAGTGCATCCAATCGCACAACAACTATCTGGCATGTCGGTTACACCTCAAAACACCAACTTTTGTATATTAAAACTGGCGACGTCCTGGCAAGATCCTTGATTAGTTTACTGGGTTTCGTTGCTAGAGAACGACGTTCTTGCCCGCCAGCCGGTACTTGTGACGTCACGTGCAAAGTATGAATAGGCGCATAGTGTTTCTTTACAATGTGACATCGCCAACTACTGGCCTGGCAGCAGAATACAGAGTTTTAGTGGTTTTTGTAGATACGTGTGAATGAGGATTGTTTTGACAACGTTGTCATCTGTATGCAAAAAGTTTTTCGTTGTCGTGTAACAAACCCTAAATTTCTTCTGTGAAATGCAACTGAAGTGCACTTTTTCCTCTTTTTTTTGTTTGTTTACAAAACAACAAGCCTGATTTGTACTAAATATGCAATGTAGTCATTCTTAAAAATCAATTTTTTTGCTCCAAAATAATAAAGATTGGCTTAAATGATCAACGCTTCAAAAACATGTTGACAAAAACAAGCGCTCTGTGAAGACATGTTTTTGAAGCGCCGATCATTGTAGCCAATCAGAGACATACATATGTTGAGCGCATGAACACAATGGCCAATCAGAGACATGTATGTGGAGCGCATGAACACAATGACCAACCAGAGGTTGGGTACTTTGGGTACTTACTTCGGTACTTTTGACAACGCTAAAAAGTAGGCCTATTAATTTATTTAAGAAAAATCTTACTATCCAAAAAATTTAAATGTTAATGTAGTAGATGAACAAACGATCTGTTATGTCATTTGAAGTCTTGGGTGTGGCGTGTAACGGTATGTTTCAGATTTACAAATCCCATTAACTTTTTCCTTAGAGAAATATTTGTAATGAGCGTCAAAAACAAACTTTCCTTGAGCTCCGGTATTGTTAAATGAGCTTATTTCTCTTTCGAAGTCTAGATTTCAGGTTTGTTTAATTCTCCCAGTGGAAAAACTACATTTTTGTACCTCAATCAAATGAGTATAAGTCAATAATTTTATATTGTCATTTTTTTATCACATATTTTGCAATGCTTCATGTCCTGTTCATAGTTCAGGTTTTCAATTCTGTACGATTAATCTCTGACCAAGTTGGTTTGATTCATGGATCTTAAAACTTATTAAAGATTTTAAAAAATCCAGAAAATGAATGGGGAAAAACACTTTGCTGAAGCTAAGCGCTTAGTTGAATTTAGTCCCTTTTTTTAGTTGAATTTAGTCCCTTTGCTCACTTGAAAAGAGAGCCTGGAGTCGGGCAGGAAATTAAGCAGACAAAAAGTAGCTTCCTGTTTCTGGCGATCATACCTGTCGGGAAAGTGCGTCAGGCGTGGAAGGGCGAGAGCAGGGACATCACTAGGATTGGAAGACGGGGGGGCTTAGGCCCCAGGGTATTTGTAACTTGCATTTGTAAAATCTTTGCACTCACATCTAGAGCTACACTTATGTCAACAACCAGTCAAGAAACTCAATGAATTGAAGGATACGACGGTAATAGCATTAACAGGGACCCCATGACATTTAGTTTTCAGTGACAACAACATTCTATTGGGATTGATATTGTTTTAGAATATGCCTATTATAGAGATAGGTGATATTATTGGCGAAGAATAAAGAGTTGTGATTAGCTTGCTAAGTTAACCATTTCTTGTATTTTGCTTGTTCACTCTAGCTAGACAACAGTTTTCCATTACAGATAAAAATATCCCGTATCCCCTTACCTTTACCTCAAGAAAACGTAGCTAAAGGTAAGCAGGTAATTAAAAACAACTTACAATTTCACTCTGTATCACGACACTTACCAATCGTCCTTTCACCATTAGCGTGTGTATCGGTGTGTGTGGGCAGGATTTCGGTTATCGGTGATCGGTGTGTGTGGGCGGGAGCGTGTGTATCGGTGTGTGTGGGCGGGGGGGTTCATAGCGAGTTCAACTTCAGACCAAACTAGAGTAACGACGAGACGAGACGAATCCTCCAGTTATTTGCAACGCTCTGCCACAGTTCACACCAATGCAACGAGACGGTGCGGTGCATCATATGGATAGAACAACGACTCTGTACTTCTCTCCAACTTCCGACTTTTCGGCTATTTTGTGTAGCTGGATATATATCAATTGTTCAGAATCAGAATCAGAAAGGGGTTTATTCGCCGTGAATGTTTGTACAGACAAGGAATTTACTTTGGCAGGAAGGTGCATACATATAACATACAACGTATAGGATATAATAACACAAAAATGTGCCCACATGGGGTACCTAATAAAGCAATGGTGCAAATATGCCAAAGTGCAAAATGAGCAATGAGCAAAGAGTTTTTAATTTAAAGCTAAGAGTTTTTTTTGTTGCGTCTAATTCTAAATATGAATGAGGATACTCATTCCAATGAGGTTATTGATACATGGAATTGTTATTGTTGTTCTTATTATCATTTAGGGGGGCTTAGGAACATTTTGGAGTAGCTTCAGCCCCCTTAAAATAGGCCTAACGACGTCCCTGGGCGAGAGGGACTGCAGTTCGAGCTGGCGGGAATGGGACTCAGAAAAGCAGACGACTGGTTTTACTCTCCTGATGTTGGAGAATTCAGGCTTTTGTAAGTCTTAAAAGCTCGTGGAGAGCACACTGTCATGGAAACCGGCTGAAGCATGAAGCCCCACACCAGTACAGCTGATACCCACATGCACACACACAAGCACTACATATCCTCTACTCAAGTGTGTGTATACCACTGTAAACATTGAGAGATATGGATTTATGAAGAATCTGTTTTAATATTGAGGTTGAAGAATCTGTTAAGTCATGCATCTGCACTGTACTGCTTCTCAGTGTGTCATAAGGAGACATGATTGCGTCAATAAGGTGAGTTTGAGCTTGAGTAGATATATGTATAGTAATTAAAAATGGTCATCTACACTAGATTTCAAAAGTTTCAGGTCGGTTTTTTATGTCTCTTATGCTCGGCAAGGTTGCATTTATTTGATCAAAAAGGCAGTAAAACTAATATTGTGAAATATTACAATAATACAAAAAAATTCTATTTGATTATATTTTGAAAGGTATATTGATGGAAAGGTGAGTTTTTAGCATCATTACTCCAGTCTTCAATGTCACATGATCCTTCAGAAATCATTCTAATATACTTATTTGCTGCATTTCTTACCATTTCTTATCATTATCAGTGATGCAAACAGTGCTGCTTCATATTTTTTTATGAATAAAATGTTCAAAAGAACAGCATTTATTAAAATATAAATCTTTTGTAACTTTATTAATGTCTGTCCTGTCACTTTTGATCAATTTAATGCACCCTTGCTGATTAGAAGTATCTTTTAAAAAATCTGACGCCAGACTTTTGAACTCTAGTTTATCTGAGGTGTGTTTACACTGAATTTCCCAGGTGTAAAACTTCCTGACTACTCAACCTCCAAAACCCGAAGGAAGTTGGGAATTAACTTTATCCCATTTACTTTCCAGCTGGGAATAACACTGTAGAATAGACCATCTGAATTGATCTAAAGCTCTGACGACTGAAGTTCATGCAAATAGGCCTACACTTAAAGGGATAGTTCACCAAAACTTTTGAAAAATGTCTTTGTTCGTCTCTATCCGTACAATTTTAGGGTCCGTTTACACAACAACGATGTACAAAAATCAGAAAAGGTTTTGCGTTTCGCATACAGACGACAACGGTGCCAAAATGATCCCTGTTCACACGGATCCGCAAAAACGATTAGAAATGAAACGCTTCTCTATGCGCCTGTAGACTGAACACGTAATACGCATGCACATGACGTCAGCGGTTTCACTAATTAACTTTTTTGTAGTTTACACGGAGACTGTAATGGTGTCGTTTTCAAAAAAGTGCACTTTAAATCCTGTTTTAAAAGTTTGTTTTCAGGCCCCTAAAATGCTGTTGCCATGTAAATGAACAGCCAATAAGCATAAAAAGTTTTCTGTTTATAGTTGTCTTGTAAACAGTGTGTGGGGTCTCGTTGTTTATGAAAATATTTAGTTCTTCACAAGAAAGTTCTATAGGTTTGGAACAACATTAGGGTGAGTAAATGCCGATTTCTTTTATTTTTTTGGCTTAACTGTCCCTTTAAGAATAGGGCGTCAGATGCAATGTTAACATCAGGTGTGTGTGTGTGTGTGTGTGTGTGTGTGTGTGTGTGTGTGTGTGTGTGTGTGTGTGTGTGTGTGTGTGTGTGTGTGTTACCTCGCTCATACAGGGCCATTTTCAACAGGAAGAAATGTCTAAAAGAGATAATGACTTCTTTTGTTTGACGCAGGACAGGATGCATGTGAATGATTTAAGTGACGCATTGCACATCTTTGAGGCGCTGTAGACATTGTACCAAGTGCCGTACACAAAACCCTCTGATTTCCAAAAACAAAGGATAGTACATCATATCTAATTACCAATACTGAAGGGTTACACTAGCCTTGATCATGCAGAAGAAATTGTGGAAAAGAAGAACACAGATGCTTTTATATTCTCATCTACATTTTTCTTTCTGATTAGTAACAGGTCCATCCATCGTGACTTGAAGAACTGCGGTTATGGGATGGCTTGTGAGGAATCATATGTTAACGCCATAGCATTTGTTCTGAATGACTCAAAGGAATGTGATTATTGTGGAATATGAAGCAGGAAATGCCCAATGAAAACTCTTAGTAGCTTGTTTTTTGAATGTGAGTCGGGTTATTGAAGATGCTAATGATATGCTAATGTGTCTGTCTGTGTGGGCGCTTCTGTTGGACAGAGATCAAGTCTGCACTCACTGTGTCTTGATAGCCCTCTTTAATTATTGTCATTGAAATCTGTTGTTTTTCGTTGGAGCATCTGGTGTGGTAATGCTGGGTCAGTGGTTGACTTATGGGTTTGTGATGGTTTTATTTATGATGCATTTGTGGAAACTATCTATTATGCTTTTATGTCTTTCTATAATAAGTAGAAATTAAAATAACCTCCGGTTTTGTTTCTGTTTTCAAGAGTGCTATTGTGGATGTGGCAGTTTGATGTGGTTTAATGTCTCTAAAGAAAGTGTACTGTAAGTCATTTTTTGTGTGTGGATAAATCTAAAAGACACATTTGAAGTCAATATACCAGTTACAAAACTTACCTTTTGGGTAACTTTACATAAGGTCTCATTCATTAAGATTAGTTAATGCATTAGCTAACATGAACTAACAATGACCAATATATATTTTTACAGCGTTTATAAATCCTTGGTAATGTTAGTTAAAGTCCCCCTGTAGTCAATCATTTTATCCCTTAAAACTCACCTAAATTACATATTTAAACGTTTCTTCATTGATTTTTTTTTGTCATGCCTTAAAATAGCTTAGATGTAACTCGACACTCTTGCCTCATTTAGTATGCGTGGCTCTATGAATATGCAAATGAGCCCCGCCTTCACTCACTCAGAGATCCACTCGTTGACGATCACACGTTGATCTGATTGGTTACAAGGTAGTTTGTGACGTCAGAAACACCAGCGATTTCAAAGCGTGTTTTTGAGACTGTCTTTGGTTCACTGCAGTTTTAAGGAGAAAATACTCAGCAATTTGCTTATGAATTTACACATGGTTTGTTTAAAAGCGTATTAAAAACACCACATAGACATATAAACAACATTTAAAAGCTTGATTTTCACCACAGGGGGACTTGAATATAAAATCAATTCTTCATTGTTTGTTCAAGTTCTTTTGATTTGTTTTTGAGATAGGCTATTTATTAAAAACATTTAATGAATGTTGAAATGTACATTAACTCAGGGTGCATTTACTCGACGTTGTACTAAAAATGGAAAAGTCTTTATTTTGCGTTTTTCGCGTACAGACGACAATGTTGTCAAAACGATCCCCGTTCAGACAGATCCTCAAAAATGATTACAAATGCTGTATTATGCATCACTAGCCAGTAGTTGGCGATGTCACTTTGTAAAGAAATGCCACGCGCCTATAGACTGAACACGCATTGTGCATGACATCTCTGTTTTCACAATTTTGCATTTTTGTAGTTTACACAGTCATAATTACACGGGTATAATTTTCAAAAACGTGCACTTTTGAAATGGAAACACATTTTCATTTACATTGTCGTGTAAATGAACGGCCAAAATGCATGTTATCAAAAGTTAATGTTATCAAATGAAACTTTATTGTAAAGTGTTACCAACTTTTGTTTCAGCTTCACAGCTGCATATGAGGAACTGTATTATTCCTTATTCCTCAAGCTGCAAAGACTTGTGAGTGTCAGTCTGGTGGTGTCTGCTGAACTGAGCTTTGGGGAATATGATGACCTGTAGACTGACAGAAAGGTGCTTTCATTCCGTCGGGTCGCATCTGAATATCTGACTCCGTCAAATCTGGAATTCTGTACGTGTGTCTCAGCTCATAATCAAAAAGCTGCTATCACACAGAGTCCTGTAGGATCTGTTCTCAACCTCAGACGGGCCGCTCACAGTCCGTTCACTGACCATCCGATGCAAATTGCACACAAAACTGCCACGAACTCTGTTGATCCAGGATGGTGGAATAACTGCATATTCTTCATTATTTCTTAGTTAATCATATATCCAAAATGATCAGTACTTTTCACTTTTGGATGAATAGAAATAGAAAATCTACACATACATTTCTGCAAAAAAATTTTTTATTAAGAATGCAACAATATTTACATTTTTCTTGAGACTGATAAGGTGATAATTATTTTTATTTTATGGCTGATAATCGATAAATGCTGCATTCACACGGGGCATCAGCGTCAACGCTTGACAGAGGGCGTGTCTGAAGCTTGGTGCTGATCATAGATATATACACTAGATGTCGCCTTGGGCTTCTAAGCATGCGTCAAAACCGCCGCCATCTTGGAACAGGGCTCTTGTCATAGGAAGTAGCTGGGTAACGCTGAATTCATGGATGATGCCGGCCTTTTGTGCTGCGTATGGATGTTCACACGAACCAAATCTAAAAACCAGACAGCAAGGGATTACATTTCACAAGAATGTGAAATTTTGTACATTTTTTTAAAAATTTCTCTGGACTCAATGATAAATGCATGTTTGACCGTTGGAACGAACCAAAACAACTAGAAAATCGCATTCATGACGATTTATGGTGATTTTATTTGCGTTAGAGCTTTTCCTACATTGACGCTAACGCATTAAAGAGGAGGCGCTCCCCTTTTCCAAGATGGCGGCTCTATTGACGCATTCGTTCCAATGAACTGCCGTAGCCAAGGCGAAATCTAGTGTATATATATCTATGGGTGCTGATGTTACCATCATACTGACAACAGCCAATCACATTACTTTTCCGGTGTTGCATGAATGCAATTGGCTAACGTTTGCTCCAGGGTATTTGCATAGGTGATCTGATTGGCTGACGCCTGCGTTGGCGCTTGAAAAGTTGAAAAGTTGAAAAGTTTTCAAGAGCAACTCCTGTGACGCGCCGCAGTGGAACCCACAATTCAGTTCGGCAACGCATGACGTAGCCCATTCAAAGTCAATGAGAAGCGTTAACACAGACACCCCGTGTGGATGCACTGTAAATTAATAAAAAAATAAAACACATGAAAAATTTTTAAGCTGCCAAAAGTGAATTTAGGTGAATCTCAAACATTATAATGCACAGTATGAAAAAAAAAGATAAAATTCGCTCAATTCGCGTTTGGTCTGAACGCAGCATAATGAACAGACTGCGATGTAATTGCAGCTTTTTTATTGCACAATTCTGACTTCTTTTTCACAGTTGTGGTTTACGTCTCGCAATTCAGATTTTTTTTTCTCCAGAATTGTCTGATATGAAGTCACAACTGCGAGTAATAAAGTCAGAATTGTGAGATATAAATTTGCTATTGCGAGAAAAAGTTTATTTTAAAAGTTTATTTTTTGCAATTGTGTTTATATCTCGCAATTCTGATTTATAACACGTAATTGCAAGTTTGTATCTCTCAGAATTTCGAGATGTAAGTAGAAATTATCTTTTTATTCTGTGGCGGAAACAAACTTCCACATTAGATGACAGCAAAGGTAGTCTAAATCTAAAAGTACATTTAAATATCCAATAACAATGGAACTATAAATGAAAACAAACGGTCCATCAATGTGTTTTATAAACATAATTGTTTGTAATTTAGTCTTAATTTTATTTTTTTGTGAAGTGCTGCCAGTTGCCATTGTCTTCAGCTGCTGTTTGATGTAATTTCCTGTATTATCCATGATGGTTTCATTATGAAAAGATTTTGTACTTTTGATTTCACTTGACATTAAATGGCACGGTTAACTCGCTTTACTGTTGACCTTCAGATTCCTGCAATTAATACTGACGCATTGTTTATGCTCCGGCGCTGTAGGATTTTCTCTGGTATGTTTTCCTAAGGCAAGTTTCCCAGACTCAAAGCTAAATGGCTAAATCCTCCACTGGTTCTTCAGTGCAATGTCAACACTGACAGTATAATTTAGTTTCATCTCAGTGTCTTGTTACCAATACTGCCGTTTCTCACAGATGTGTCTCGTCCCTGCAGGTCTGCAGTGTGTGAGTGGGATGACTGCAGATCAGCTGTGGCCTGACTATGGTGAAACACCAACCGTTACAGGTGTATGAGAGACAACTGTGTTTGTCTTGTCTGACCGGGATCTACGGCTGCCGCTGGAAACGGTACCAGCGTTCCCATGACGACAGCTCCAAGGTAACCGCAGCATCATCCAGCCATTGTACTCTAACCGAATAAAGACTGAATGAGGATGATGGAGGCGAAAATTAAACTGACCTGTTGAGTATTTGACCTTTCGCCATAAAACTTTACAGACCAATCATGTCTTCTAATGTAACTCTATGGGGAAACTATGTGTCCTCATTTACAAATGAGAGCATGCCATCAATATAAGCACACCTAAATTTGACCCAAGACAAAGTAATTATTTGACATTTATTTATTGAGGAGGAATAACCCCTTGAGATGAGCCATCTCGTTTTTGAGGGGGTCCTCGAATCCAGATACAGAAATTGACATTGACCTTACAACAGCAATTGACCTTACAACAGCAGTCAAATAGAAAATAACAAAATAAAAAACACATACACATACAAGACTCTCCGCACTCATCCCTAAACAAAGGAAACACATATAATATGTATGTACCGAAACACACAACTAGACACCAGTAAGCACATATACATACAAAATATTTCATGGTATCAACTCAATCAGTGGTAGCCACTATAGAGTGTAGTAGTGACCACCGATAATATTTCAGTAATGTTAATAACTTTTCAAATTGATTAAGGTTGTATCAACATTGTAGAGTATGTGTTTTTCAGTGTTGTGCCTGAACGCGTTCATTGAACGATCGTTCATGAACTTGTTCATATTTTGGGCGAACGTGAACTGAACGTACTGTATTACTGCCTGATGAACGTTACTGTGAACTCGTTCATTCTGGTGTCTGTGAACGACACGCTCTCTCAGTTTAACTTCATTCAATAGAGTGCCAGATTTCTATAGAGCGAAAACACGGATAAAACACACCGTAAACAGGCCTTAAAGGGATAGATCCCCCAAAAATGTAAATTCTGTCAGTATTTACTCTCCCTCATGTTGTTCAACCCCGTTCATCTTCGTTCATCTTCGGAACACGAATTAAGATATTTGTGATTAAATCTGAGAGCTGGATCACTCCTCCATAGGCTTCTAAGGGATTGACACTTGTTCCCCGAAAAGTTATTAAAGACATCGTTAAAATAGTCCAAGTGACTACAGTGGCTCAATCTTAAGTTTATCAAGCGACGAGAATACTTTTTGTGCGCAAAAACAAACAAAAATAACGACTTTATTTCAACTATTGATTTCCTTCTCTGTGGGCGTCGAGTGAGTTCACTAGTGTAACAGCGCAGCGCTTCTGTGTTGTACGTCACATGCATCATCACACACATGACCAGCGTCGGCCAATAGTGAGCAAACGTGTGACGTAGCTCTACGCTATCACGCTACGCTAACTGACTCGACGCCCACAGAGAAGGAAATGAATAGTTGAAATAAAGTCGTTATTTTTGTTTGTTTTTGCACACAAAAATTATCCTCGGCGCAAACGATTGAGCCACTGTAGTCACTTGGACTATTTTAACGATGTCTTTAATAACTTTTCGGGGAACAAGTTTCAATCCCTTAGAAGCCTATGGAGGAGTGATCCCGCTCTCAGATTTAATCACAAATATCTTAATTCGTGTTCCGAAGATGAACGAAGGTCTTACGGGGTTGAACAACATGAGGGAGAGTAATTACTGACAGAATTACATTTTTGGGTGAACTATCCCTTTAAAGGCTGACAGCAGAACCGAAGGGCAACTTGGTAGTCTGTAATGAAGTCCCTCTCCTTTCTCCTCTGCTGTCGGACTGTCTCTCTATCAGACAGAGAGAAACTCAAGCTAGGGTTTCAGATTCCCTGGAGGACGTGTTGTAGGTCAATTCCAATCTGTATACAACAGCGAGAGGCTTACTCAGGTCTCTCTGTCTCTCTTTGACTTGTCCGTTCAATGTCTGGGGACACCAAACTGGATACTGACATTATTTCGCAAAGTTATTCAACCTGAAATGCCCATTATTTTAACCAGGCATCCATTCCTGCGCAGCGATCAAATGTTCTGACCCGGACTGAGCCGCAGTCAGATTGGAAATCACACCTTATCTAATCTTTACAGAAAGTCTTCTAATATTCATAGGGTATCAAGCTTAAATGTTGGAACAATAATTGATTTAAAGATAAAAATCAAGCTCAGTTTCATCCAGCGGTTCTGAAGTTGATCTGGGACCGTTCTGAACTGCAGAAAAACATATATACTGTAAATTAAATGTATAAAATTGAATGTGCATATACATGCATTTTTTTAATTCAGTTAATTTATTTCAATTAATTGTAATATATACAATGTATAATAAAATTACATTATTAATTATATTGAAATATATATAATATACATTTTTACACATATACTGTGCAGTTAGCAGTATTCTAGTATTGTAACATGAATTAATTTTTATTTTATTTCCATGTTCCTGTTTGGTTTGAAGCTTGCAAGGATTCAGTTTGTGGGTTTTTGTTCTTTGTTTTCACCTCCCCACAAAAAAAAATTCTTAAACACACACACACACACACACACACACACACACACACACACACACACACACACACACACACACACACACACACACACACACAGTCATTAGTTCATCCTTTCATTTGAACAGACTCTCTGAAGTAACACCTTCGCATTGAGAGAAAAACTCATCAGAAGCCCTGTGATTGGCTGGCATACCGCTGGCACCGCCCACTCTATAATTAGAGCACGGTAACGATGTGTCCTACTCGATCTGCTCATGAGCAGGTCTGGAGGAGCTGATTGGATTGAGGGATTAGCAGCTGTCAGCTGTGCAGAATGAATGAACAGAACAGTGAAATGTGTCCTTTGCTTTAGCGTGACAAAACAGTAGAGTGTTGGCGCTTGCAACGCCAAGGTCATGGGTTCAATTCCCAGGGAAAGCAAGAACTGATAAGAACTTATAAGAATGTAAATGTGTACCTTGAAATGCAATGTAAGTCGCTTTGGATAAAAGCGTCTGCCAAATGCATAAATGAAAAATGCAAATAAGTCAGTCCATTTTTAATTTCTCTATAAGGCTGTATGGAATCATTAGAAAACCACATGCGAGGTGTTTATGTTGGGAGTTGTATTTAAGGGGTCAGATGACTTATTGGGGCCTTTGAAATGTTGGTGAAAAACTTCATTGGTTAAAAATAAGATAGTTTAATGCTACAGAGAATGAACCTATAATCTTCTCATCTCTCTGTTTACAAACATGCATACCATAATGCCCTGTCCTCTCCCAGTCTGCACGCTAGTATTGTTAAAGCTGTTAGATTGAGGTCATCTGGGACACTGGGTTCTGTGAAATGCTTAGCTCTGTTTTTGAAAGAAAGAAACGAATACTTTTATTCAGCAAGGATGCATTAACTTGATCATAGGTAACAGTAAAGACCTTTATAATGTTACAAAAGATTTCTATTTCAAATAAATCATGTTCTTTTGACATTTCTATTCATCAAATCAGGGACGTGCACAGGGGGGTTGCTCAGGTTGCCCGGGCAACTGCCCATATGCCCTTCTCGACTCAAGTTGCCCTTCCGAGAAAAAAAAAAAAAAATCGTACAATGGCTGCAGAATTTCACATAGGCCTAGATACATTTTTTATTTATTTTTTTTTAAATCGCAAAGCCTCATTCACTTCCATTCGTGCACCGAACTTGAAAGTCAGTAAGGGAAGGGCAAACTGTTTACGTGGCTGCAGCGCTGCACGCGACCGGTGCGTAAGACCCCACAAATTACTTAAGGCCCCGCCTCCATCTCGTGTCATAGCGTGTCAATTAATGTGTACAACATCCATGACAAAATGAAGCGAAACTATCCTTCTGATCACGAAAAGAGGAAGAATTAAAAACCCATGAGAGTGAATTGCGGGAACAACAATCAGGTAAACTTGTGTTCTCTCCTCTCTAAGTTTGATGTCAGCAAAGTTTGATGTTTTTCGGTCTTGCTAACCTAGCTGGGCAGGCAGTGCATCTCTTGCATCACTTTGTGCCTGACAAAAGTGAGAGTAAAATAAAAAAAAATTATAACGTTTGTTTTTGATAAACGACAAAGTGCAACGGTGTTTGTTTACTGCAGCTCGGAAAACATAACCGCGTCGCGTGTGTTATCGTGCGTTCATATGCGCGTGCACGAAATGAAACTCGCATTTTTCACGCAGAAATATGTGGAGACCAGACATACTGTACAATACATGCACGTGAATGATGGCACTCCCAATCAAAGTCACATTTATAAAACAAGAAACTGATGATCTAGTCTCAGTGTAGTTAAAAACTCTAAACAACTGCACTAATTATGCAAGATAGAAAGCAATGTATTGACAATTTGACATTGATTGACTATTGATTTATAGGCTATATTGAATTTAAAATGTTGATTAGCTGGACATACTGGTCAATATGGATGCACATCCCTCAGTAAATAATAACCATAAATCAAGAATTGCTTCAACATGCATAATAATAAATAAATAAAAATCATACTGATGCCGAAAATACCCAGGCTGTAGAGAGAACCAAAGTTAATCCCAAAAGCCAAAGCTCAGGGTTATAATTTATTATTTTCTTCTTATTTATGTTTACGTTAATATTCACTTGTTATGTTAACATTCTATAGAAAATACTCTATTCAATAAATATTGTTTGTTTGAACCTCATTCTGTTCTATATTGTTGTACTTATTCTTTGACTGTTTTGTTTACCTTAATCATTATCTGGGGTCTAGTAGACCCCACTGGACTTTTCCTTCATTTTTTAAAAATGTTACCTTCATCTCAGGGGCATGAAACTACGTGACTTTTCCTAAATAATCTATCGAAACATGCACAAAAAAAACTGGGCTTGATTTGGTTGTTCTAAAGGTGTGTAAAAAAAATGTTACCTTTTAAGGTCTTTGGGGTCAAAATGACCCCACATTGAAAATGAATGGGAAAATGAAAAAAATGACTTTTTTTAATTTTGTTTGTCAAAAAAATAAAAGTAAATCCATTATAAATCTGTAAATTTCTACAAATAAACCAAGGTCTGGTCCTAGAGCATAAATAAAAAGTAGAACGAACTTTCTATCTCACACACACACGCACACACACACACACACACACACACATGTATGTGACTGCCAATTTCTGTAAAAATGCTCCCTGTTGCAAATAAAAAAACAAAACTGGCATACATCTAAAAAAAATTACATTTAAATCAAGGTCTGGTCCTAGAGCATAAACCCAAAGTGGAACGAACTTTCTATCTCATACACACACACACACATACACACACAAACACACATTTATGTCACTGCAACAGAGAGCATTTTTTAGAAATTGGCAAATAAAATCAACTAAACTGGCATAAATCTAAAAAATGTCACATATGCAACATGGAACAAGCTTGTTCACACACACGCACGCACACACACACACACACACACACACACACACACACACACACACACACACACACACACACACACACACACTGAGAGAGAGAGAAAGAGAGGGAAAGGGCATGATCAAAGAAAGATGAAATGCAGCTGAACTTTTGCACTCTGAGAAAGTTTACGGTTAGATGAAAGAGCTGCAGCAGTATTTTGAAAACATCCCAGTTAGAGTATAAAAGTGGCAGTCTGGGTCTCACACACAGCTCATTCTGTGACAGCACCATGGACAAAAGGTACAGTCTTGAGGAGACCCTTGATTTCATACTGGATGAAAGTGACAATGAAGAACCCCTGGAAATCACTGACCCAGATAATCCTGAGGACTTTACCACTGACACAGAAGATGAAACAGAGTTTCAAGAGGATTACCAGGAATCTGAAGAGGAGGATTATGAGGAGGAAGGCCATGCAGATGAAATGTATTTGTCAAAAGATGGAAACATAGTCTGGAATTCTACTCCACCTCCACAGAGGCCAGGACGAGCTTCAGCATCAAGAATCATCAAACTAACACCAGGACCGACAAGGTATGCGTGCTCTCGCGTCGATGACATAAAGTCTGCCTTTTTATTATTTTTTCCAACTTCAATGCAGAACATCTTGATTGAAATGACTAATTTGGAAGGCAAGAGAGTGTATGGTGACAGCTGGAAGGATGTAGATTGGACAGAGCTGGAAGCTTTTATTGGATTGATGCTTCTTGCCGGTGTTTATCGCTCACGCAATGAGGCCTTGACAAGCCTTTGGGATGCTGAAACGGGTCGTTCAATTTTTCGGGCTGTCATGTCCCTGAAAAATTTCACAAAATTGACAAGAATTATCCGATTTGACAACAAGGACACAAGAACAGGTCGACGTGAGACTGACAAGCTTGCTGCAATACGTGACATCTGGGATCTGTGGGTTGAGCGTCTCCCTCTTATGTATAACCCAGGCCCAAATGTTACTGTAGACGAATGCTTGATTCCGTTCAGAGGAAGATGTGCTTTCAAGCAGTACATTCCCAGCAAACCTGCTAAGTACGGGATCAAAATCTGGGCTGCATGTGATTCCACAAGCAGTTATGCGTGGAATATGCAAGTGTACACTGGGAAGCCTCTGGATGGAAAGCCTGAAAAAAACCAGGGTATGCGCGTGGTCCTCGACTTGACAGCAGGTCTTCAGGGCCACACAATAACTTGTGACAATTTTTTTACGTCACATGCCCTGGGCCAGGAGCTCCTAAAAAAACCGCTAACAATGGTTGGGACAATAAGAAAAAACAAACCTGAGCTTCCACCTGCTCTTCTCGCAACAAAAGGCAGAGATCGTTTTTCTTCTCTCTTTGCCTTCAGTGACACACATTGCCTTGTATCTTATTGTCCCAAAAAAGGCAAAAATGTATTACTGATGAGCACCTGCCACAAGGAGGCGATAGTAAGCGACAGGGAGGACAAGAAGCCTCAAGTAATCTTGGATTACAATGATTGCAAAGGAGGAGTTGACAACTTTGACAAGGTATTTCCATATTTGATATTCATATACATAATTTGCTAAATTTATAATGCATTTCTTTTGTCAGCAAATGTACTTATCTATGTGTCTTTGTAATATTGCAGATGATTGCAACCTACAGCTGCAAGAGGAGAACAGCTCGATGGCCAATGGCTCTTTTCTCAGCCATGATCGATGCGTCTGCCATCAATGCTTTTGTGGTATGGAATGCGATCAATCCTGCATGGGAGGGAGGAAAGTGTTTCAAGCGAAGGCTGTTTATTGAACAGCTCGGAACAGCTCTCGTGAGTCCGCACATGAAGAGCCGAAAACGCCTGCCTCATACACCAGCCTCAGTCAAATTACTGAGGCAAATGCAAGATCCTCCGTCTGATAGTGAAGAGGAAGCTCCAGGACCTTCCATCAAACCTCCATCCTCTAAAAGAAAGCGCTGTGAGGTGTGTCCAAGAAACAAAGACGTGAAGTCTGGAAGGCAATGCACAAACTGCATGAAGAACATCTGCCTTGCTCATACTCTCAACATCTGCAAGATGTGCATGGACTATAGTTCATTCGTCCACAAAAAGAAACAGCACTGAGAGGTGTGTCCATGCAGCAGAGACGTGAAGTCCAGATGGGACTGCAAAAACTGCAAAAATAACATCTGCACTGCTCATGTTAACATCTGCCAGATGTGCATTGACAAGTGCTTTCACTTGTTTATTAGCCATGTGATTTGATTTATAAAAAAGTTGTATTGTTCTGTGAACCCTTCACTCCTGTTCATTACAGTTTATTGGTGCTGTTGTTTTGTATTATATTGGTTTATTTACTTTTTAAAATTCATCTTGTTCTAAAATATCTTGTTCTAAAAAAATAAATAATTGTTAATAAATAATTTTCTGAAATAAATAGTGTGTGATTAGTCATGTCATAGTGTTGACTTGTAATGTTTCTGCAAATGTATGTATAATAATTTGCAAAAGCAGATAATTCAAAATATATCAGAAAACATCAACAAATTCTAACTCTGACAAAACTACAGATTTTTTATGTATTTCAAAATGTTTAAATAAATATTCACAAAATATATATCATAAAGTTGTGAGGAGAAGTTGAATCATCAAGAAAAAATAAGTGAAAATGAATGAGTCTCTATGGCCCTCTATAGGTACATTTGGTCATTGCACTTTAATTCCTTAACTATAAGAAATAAAGTTGTTCGACTAACCTTTAGATGACATTATTGTATCCCTAACACATAGAGCAATGTCCAAAAACTATTTAAATTTAATTAATATCATAATTTAAGTGATTTTTTCTTTAAAAAAATATTTTTTATGATCCAATTTATAGCCTAGTTATGTAATTATGCAGTAAATAGGTACAAAACTTCAAAATTTCCACAAAAACACAGTATAAATGTATAGTTGAGAAGTAAAAAAAAAAAATGATATATAGTTTTCCATATAAAAAATGTATATTTCCTTATGCAATCGCTCTTTAAAAGTTTGGGGTCAAAATGACCCCAAAGACCTTAAGTGTTGTCCTTTTCTAGGAGTAATTAAGGGTTAAAGGAGGGAGGATTGTATTGGGAGCACTGAAGTGTCAGGTGTGATTGTGTGGCAATGGCAAATGGTTTACATAGCTCACAGCGTCACAGGTCAGGTAGAGGGCCCCTTTTGCTTAGGGCCCCAGGGGGAGTTCAGGATCGGCCCTGGGTTTAGCAGTCGATTCTGTTGCCTACCGGAATTCCTGTTCCCTTTACGCAATCATACCTCAAATCATGCGTAGTTGCCCGTAGCCTACCATCAGAACTGAATACGAGCAAGAAGCACAACTGAATGTAGGGGAAGCCCTTTTTTCAGGTCAGAGCAACTGCCCCTCATAATTCCTGTGCACGTCCCTGCATCAAATAATCCTTAAAAATCATAGTTTCTACAAAAAATATCACGAGACGGCCACCAGTCAACCCGAAAAAAAGTAATATAACCATTCCAATAACCCCAAAGCTGTTCAGTTAAGCTAAAAAAACTGTATAGTTCCC
>NW_027508964.1:0-7500 GCF_051911475.1 Siphateles boraxobius | reverse complement strand
TTGCTCTGGGGACCTGCTGATTATATTGTTTGACTCCACTAGGTGGCAGTTTCCACCAGAAAAAAAGATTTTTTCTCTATCACATTCTGAGCAAGAGTTATTCAAATATAACCGAAGGGAGGCAAAGTGTCATTTTTAGTGTATATACGTGTCCTTTGGAATTTTCTAATACTCAAATGCAAAAAAAAATTTTAATCAAAACGCTCGAAAAATACAAAAATATCCACAAATTTCCTGTCAGTCGTCTTCGTCACTTGTCATTCACTTGTTACTGTCTACTCGCCTATCATCAACAACGTCGTGATACAACATACATTAAAAAAAACCGGTCGTGTTCCCGCCCACCTACTCCACTGATTCGTTGGCTGATTCAGCATGTGACTGGACTAGATACATGATTGACATGTGATTGGAAAGCTGTCAACCTCAGCTTTCAACATGTGCCTGATATGTATATCATCGTCATGATTAGAGGACGCTTGCACGTTTTGATGATGATGTGTAGATCGCGTGTTTCTCCGGTCGAGTGCTTTTTGTGTTCTCGACATCCGCGACATAACAGTGGATTATTTACCAAGAGGAGCTCACAGAAAAGTACAAATGGGCTAATTTGAAAGAAAACATCCTAAGGTAAAAGATGATATAGAGTTTGTGGCTGATTTTAGCTTAGAGCACCTGTAATCGAAGTAGAAATGAGACGTTTGTCTTTGTTTTTTTCACTGAAATCATATTTTACTGCCCGATTCTTTTGGAGATAATGTGAACTATGATGTTAAAACAATAAAACAAACTACACAGTCACATTTCTTAGAATGAGAGCTTTCTTTTGATGTATGATTTTCCTGTTTTGTGAAATACTTAAAAAATACATAATCATATTTACATTTCTGCATCGCCATTTTGGGGGAGGAGCGATTTTGTGACGATTGTTTTTTAAAGCTTTATATTAATTATTTGTGTTCCATATACACACATACAATTATATTCTGTGTAAAGATGAGATTTTAAGATTTAAAATGATACTATATATGGGGTGATAGTATCTCCAGAAACATAAAAAAAAAAAGTTTAAATATAATGACGTAGCTCTTTTGCCCGCCCACGGGCGATCAGAGTGGAACAGGTTAACGTTGCATTTACCTCAGGAAAGTTATCTAATGTTCACAGTTCGTTGGTTAGCTATAAAAACAATTATGTATGCATGTTTGAATAAATTTGTCATGAAGACAAGTGTTTATAAAAACTACCTTATGTGCAACTGCGTTGTATACAAACATTTCAGATTTATTTGAGTTTAGTTATTATATCTGAAAATAAATAGCAGTTGAATATAACAGTTTGGGCCCTGTTGTTCATTTTAACCTCTAATATTATTGTAATAATGTACCAAATGAGAGGGTTCCCTGTATAGTTTACGGCTTCAGTTGGGAGAGATTTTTTTCCTTAATGAAAATCAGTCATAATTCTGAATAATCTGATATCGGAAAAGAAATGTAGTGTCCATACATCTCTAGTTTATACAGTACTATACTTCACTTTCTACTACAAAATGGCTTAGAATAGTGTAAATTGGGACGCACCTTAAAGGGATAGTTCACCCAAAAATGTAAATTCTGTCAGTAATTACTCTCCCTCATGTTGTTCAACCCCGTAAGACCTTCGTTCATCTTCAGAACACAAATTAAGATATTTGTGATTAAATCTGAGAGCTGGATCACTCCTCCATAGGCTTCTAAGGGATTGACACTTGTTCCCCGAAAAGTTATTAAAGACATCGTTACAATAGTCCAAGTGACTACAGTGGCTCAATCTTAAGTTTATCAAGCGACGAGAATACTTTTTGTGCGCAAAAACAAACAAAAATAAGGACTTTCCTTCTCTGTGGGCGTCGAGTGAGTTCACTAGTGTAACAGCGCAGCGCTTCTGTGTTGTATGTCACACGCATCATCACACACATGACCAGCGTCGGCCAATAGTGAGCCTGCGTGTGACGTAGCTCTACGCTATCCCAATACGCTAACTCACTCGACGCCCACAGAGAAGGAAATGAATAGTTGAAATAAAGTCGTTATTTTTGTTTGTTTTTGCGCACAAAAATTATCCTCGTCGCTTAAGATTGAGCCACTGTAGTCACTTGGACTATTTTAACGATGTCTTTAATAACTTTTCGGGGAACAAGTGTCAATCCCTTAGAAGCCTATGGAGGAGTGATCCAGCTCTCAGATTTAATCACAAATATCTTAATTTGTGTCTCGAAGATGAACGAAGGTCTTACGGGGTTGAACAACATGAGGGAGAGTAATTACTGACAGAATTTACATTTTTGGGTGAACTATCCCTTTAAGTGTCGTCTCCTGCAGTGCACGCGTGGGTACATCACTTCCTGTTTTTGCTTTTCAGTGGGAATGCTCATGGTTCTTCCTCCTCTGCTGTTCGTTTCTCCTCCTCCTCATCTGGTCCTACTTCTGGTTGGAGGCCCGTAACGACTATAATGAGTTCAACTGGTGAGGACGCTGCTGTTTCGGACGTGACTTCAGCTGCTCATTAACTCTGGACCCTGCTGTGTGTCCTCGCCATGAACCTGACAGCAACCCTATGATTACACATTTCATTACTAGAGCATGTTTTATGAGTTTACTCTGAGTTACTAGTTTAATTGCATGGTTTACACTCCATTATATTTGCTAAAATTGGATTGCATATGAAGTTTCTGAAGTCATTTTACATACAAAGGGTTGAAAAACATCTTTCTTGTGTGTAAAGCATGCTTTGTATCCCCCCCGTTGGTGTGTGTGAACCACTCTAATTGGTTTCATTTCGCTGGCAGGTTGTTATATAATCGTTCGGCTGTTTGGAAGGATGGCACAGTTCCTATTCTCGCCACAACACTCACTGGATTCACTTACACTGCATTTTTAATGGTGAGTGCTCTTCACACAAACACACATGTGACAGAGCAAGTCTTTTTGTTACCTTTTAATTGTCGCAAGCATCACCATTGTGTCCTTGATTATATTAGTATTTATGTTTGAAGAACTTAACCACAGGTTGCTTCTTGGGTCGGGAATTAATTGGCACTTACACAGTGGTGGCCAATATTATTAGAACAGTAAGATTTTTCTATGTTTTAAAAGAAGTAGGCTTCATTTATTTGATCCAAAATACACAAAAAACAGTAATATTGTGAAATATTTTTACAATTTAAAATAACTTTTTTTCTATTTGAATATATGTTAAAATGTTATTTATTTCTGTGATCAAAGCTGAATTTTCAGCATCATTACTCCAGTCTTCAGTGTCACATGATCCTTCAGAAATCACTATAGTATGATGATTTGATGATCAAGAAACATTTATGATTATTATCAATGTTGAAAACAGTTGTGTACAATTTCTTTTCAGGATTCTTTGAAGAATAGGAAGTTCAAAAGAACAGCATTTATCTGAAAAAGAAAGCTTTTGCAACATAATACATGTATATACTTTTGATCAATTGCATCCTTGCTGAATAAAATTATTAATTTCTTTAATTTCTCAACAAAAAAAAACTCTTACTGACCCCAAACTTTTGAACGGTAGTGATAATGTTACAAAAGATTTCTATTTCTGATAAATGCTGTTCTTTTGAACTTTCTATTCATCAAATAATACAAATTATTTTATTTTTATTTTTTCATTTATTTTCGTTTTTGTTTTCGACACGTGCGCTGTACGCGGTAAACCAATCACAACAGACTGAGCTGTCTGGCCAATCAGAGCAGAGTATCTCGCGGAAAGGAGGGATTTAGAGAGATTGATTAATCTGACGAGTCGTTTGAGAAACATTGAAAATGTGTTGATGTGTGCCACAAATGTATATTATGAGAAAATGAAACAGTTTTTTTTTACCTTTGATGCATGTAAACCTGTTGTAAGAGACTCCAAAACAATATTAGGAAACTTTAAAATAGCATAATAGGGACACTTTAAAAGGACTCAAGTACTAAAAGGAACCTGATACGAAAAATGAACAGCAAAAACAGTGGTCCTCAAATACAACGCCAGTGATGCGCGGGTCAATGTATAAACAACCCGCACCCGACCGACGTTTTCAACTAACCCGCCCGCAACTCGGACCGCAAAAAAAGAAAGAAAATATTGTACCCGACCCGCTTCCTGACCCGCGTTTTTTTAAAGTAGTAATGCACATCGTAGCGTCGTTGGGCCATAGACGTAGGAACTAGGGGTGCGGTGCGGTGTGCGACGTTATGTTTCGACCCTGCTTGAAGAATTCATCAGCAGCTCAACTGAGAGAAAAGAGTGAAAGCCCTTATGAGTGCAAACTGTTCTTTTTCTGAATACTGTATGATATAGCCTAGTGTTATTTAATAAAGGCTTGATTTATTCATTTATTTCGTTTCATTTTCTTAACAATTAAGATGCTGCATGTGTTTATCAAGTCTAATCGAAGTGTTCGTCTCTCCCCGACTTTCCCAACAAAAATCCCGCCCGCTCTCAGAAAATACATTAAACTGACATTACTGAGCTACATGCGTTTAAAAGTAGCCTATTAAAATGGTACAATGGCATTGCTCAGTTCAACGTGTTGGGAAATCGGGCATTTTGTCCTGCGTTTAAAGGTTTAATTGGCATCTTTATTTCAAACGACCCGACCGACCGCGACTCGAATATCATTTAAAATATATTTGGATGACTCGTAACCGCGGGTGACCGCTCATTTTGGATCAACCCGCGCATCACTGTACAACGCATCAATAAGCATGATTCATTCCTGACTTCAAAACAAGAAATTGCAAACATTTTAGCAAAAACGTAATCAATTGAGAAGGGGTCCTTCATTTCAGAGTCACACTCAGGACCTTCGGGTCCAAATGGGCCGGAAGGGTGGGATTCATATTTATTAAAAGAAAATCATATTTATTTTTTTTACTTGTTTTTTATAATATTTTTTCTTTTCTTTTTTGGTGTTTTGAGAATTTTATGATTTATAATTAATATTTATGCAATAAATATGACCCATTTCCCCCCAGTTTGCCCCCCATTGAATATAATAGAAAATTATTTAAAAAAAAAACATATATATATATATATTTTTTTAAGCTGTATTTCATTTTAGAGTCAAGCCTAGACCTCATAAAAGCAATTTTTGAAATGAGATGGATGCCATCTGGTGGACAAACTGAGCATTTTAAAAATGCAAAACGCATAGGTAATCTGAATTTATTGGTTTGTTTATGTATAAAAGTGTGTGTGTGTGTGTGTGTGTGTGTGTGTGTGTGTGTGTGTGTGTGTGTGTGTGTGTGGATGTGTCTGTTTTGCACTCTTGATGTTTTATAGATTCACCCCTTCAATGTTGTGTACTTTTTTTCTGGATCGTGGCTGATTTGTAGATTGTACGCACAAAAAAACTCTGTATTTTCACATTTTTGCCAATTTGCCATTGATTTCCTATCCGGGTCCATTTGGACCCGAAGGTCCTGAGTGTGACAATTTTTTTTACAACCACTTAGATTATTCAAATCCTGTCCCAAATTTTTTTGGATGTTCATATACCAAGTACCAAAAAAGTCACCAAATTTCAGACCATTCCGATGAAAAAAAATATTTAAATGCGTCGGGTCCATTTGGACCGAAGGACCCCAGGGTGCTATACGACTTTTCGTGCTTCAAGGGAAGGAGAAAATGTACTTTAGTGCTAATCATATAGTCAGAGCCATACAACCAGCTTTTTCCAATGGAAGAGCTACAATGAGCTATTAAAACCCCCAGCTGTTGGACCGGATAAAATCCACTACCAGTTTTGAAAGAATCTCACCTTTTTCTGAAAATGCTTCTCAGAATTTTTAACACTTGTCTTGGATATCGGGAAAAATCCTGGATACTGGAATCTGAACATCACATAAGTAATGCCCAATGTGGCTTCAGGAAAGTCCGAAGCACTACACACCATCTTGTCTGTCTTGAAAATTATGTTTGTGATGCTTTTATTTATGTCGTAGCTGTCTTTTTTTTATTTGGAGAAAGCCTTTGACATTTAGAACATATAACATGCTAGAAACATAATCACTGCAATAATAATCCAATTTTAGACTGTTATTTGCCTATATAGTGTATACTGCACACACACACACAATGTTTACATACAGTGTGTGTGTGTACTGTATATATATATATATACAATAAAAAGTACGTATATATACCTAATAGATATATATATATATAGTCACTGTGCGTGTATGTATATAAATATACAAATATATACTATATATATATATATATATATATATATATATATATATATATATATATATATATATATATGTGTGTGTGTATTTTATAGAATTTTTTTTTTTTTTCAGATTCTTGCACTTTGTCACATTGCACTGGGACAGCAGCTTAACTTATACTGGATCCATAAGGTGAGACGGAACCTATTTTGTATGTGTGTTTAAGTCTAGAACCAGACCAAGGTTATACATGTAAACTAATAAAAGTCTTATTTCCCACAGATTGTAGTTTTGGCTGTTCTGCTCTCCACCATAACAGGAGTGGTGTCCGTTGATGATTTCTGGCAGGATGAATGGGACATTGTCATCATTTCTCTGCAGGTTGGGTCAACATCATCAGCACATTACTGTCCAATGTCTTGACGTCTTACTTGACGATTCATTTGAAAGTGTGTTCTGTCTCGTGTTGTTGCTGGTGTAGTTCACAGGGCCGCTCCTGCACATCGGGGCTTTAGCTGTGGTCACAGCGTTAGGCTGGGTCATCGCCGGTCAGGTGGTACGCGGAGAGAGATCAAGTGAGTTGAAGGTCATGTGAGGGGAAATGGCTGATCGGGTCAAAGCTAGGACGACTGTAATTTGAATCAGCCATTCCTGCACCAATAGAATTTTTTAAACATTGATAATAATAATAATACATGTTGCTTGAGCACCGAATCAGCATATTCGACTGATTCCTGAAGGATCATGTGACACTGAGGACTCGAGTAATGATGCTGATAAATTCAAGGAATAAATTAGATTTTAAAATATATCAAAAAAAGAAAACCGTTCTTTTAAATTACAATATTTCACAGTATTTAACAGTATTATAATATTTCGCACTGTATTTTTGAATGAATAAAAGCAGTCTTTGTGATCATAAAAGACTTCCATATACATGAAAAACATTGTACCGACTGAACAGTGGTGTATTTGCTTTGATGTGTTTGCTCAGGACTCCAGGTTGTAACGCTGGTGCTTTATGTGAGCGTTCTCCTGGTTTTGTATCTGGTTCCCCTCTTCATCTCTTCTCCCTGCATCATGGACCGGTCCAAGCTCGGTCCTCGTCCTGCTGTCATTGGCCGTCGTGGAGCTCCAATGGTGAGTTTCATAGTCCTGGAAAACCAAGGGCTGTGACATGGCTTGCTTCTGGTTTCTTTCTGAAATTTAGCAACAGATAGAAAGAGCTGGAAAGACTGTGTATCCCACTTACACTTACTCTAAACATTAAGCT
>NW_027508963.1:72500-87500 GCF_051911475.1 Siphateles boraxobius | reverse complement strand
CCAGAAGAAGAGAGAAACGTAATCTCTCCGGCTTTCAGTGGCATCATCTCATCCGTGAGAGGAGGAATTCTTTCTCTCTCTCTCCGTTCCAGTTGATTTCACTCTTCCTGTATTAATCGAGCTGTTTTTCAGTCCGAGTCGGTGGATCTCGGTGTTTAACGCTGTGTGTGTGTGTGTGTTTTGTCCTCAGGGTTCACAGGACTCGATGGGAGCTCAGGAGGGTGTCGTCGCCCCGTTCTCCTCGTTCCCCCCCCCTCCACCTCCCCCCCCTCAGAACGGTCTGGCGCTGGAGTTCGGGGGCGGCTCAATTTACCCCGCAGGGGGTCCGAGCGAGGCCCCGGCAGGAGTTATCAGCAACACCCCCATCTCTAACCCAAGCACTCAAGTAAGTGCTAAAGCTCTTCTGAGCAAACGCTGACATCTGATCACTCGCACCATCCGGCCAGCTGGAAACACACAAACGTGTCGAGCCACTTCCTGTAGAACTGTCGCAAACCAGTGCCATTTGTGTGTTCATTCGGGTTGGGTGTCGTTTGAATTGTAATGATATCGATTCTTTTTGATTCGTTATTCTGATTCCAATAAGGTAAAAACTTGGATATCATGAACACAAATCAGCAGACTGAAGAACACTTACAACGAGGAGCGTTTGATGTGGTTTAAAAACACCATAGAAAAACAACAAGCCCAACTAATATAAATCTCAAGCATTATTAAACACTCAGTCATTAAAAAATAACAAGCAAACAATTAGCAATCGCAAAAAAAAAAGTTACAACTCAACAAAGATACGATTGAAATAAACAGTGTTTTAATATTATCAGGTATTCAGATACAGAAACTGAAATCACATGTAAAATAACACCGCAGTTTATAAAGAAATCATACATTACTAAAATTCTTCAGTCAAAAACGAGTCTGTCTTTTGTTGTTGGATTAGTGTTATTCGTCAGTCGTCTCGAATTGAATTGCTTAAAGTCACATATTGAAATGCTCACAAAGGAACCTCAAAATTAAAATTTTATAAGAAGTATCCGATTCTATAATATAATATTCGTGTGTTTGATATAATGATGTTGTGTGTGTGTGTTAATGATGATGATGTGTGTGTGTGTCAGCTGTCAGACGGCTCTCCTCAGGCGGACGGGCAGTGTGTGTCCGCCGGTGGTTCGGGCAGTGACGACTCCGAGGCCAAAGGGACCCCGAAACGCCTCCACGTCTCCAACATCCCCTTCCGCTTCAGAGACCCGGACCTGCGGCAGATGTTCGGGGTACGGCACGCTTCAGGCCTTTACAAACAACAAACTGTGACGTGTAAAAGGGACAATTCTGCCCCCTGGTGACGACATTGTTAGTCAAGTCACCTTTATTTATTTATACAGCGCTTTTTACAACACCAGGTGTTTCAAAGCAGCTTTACAGAGATAAAATAATGCAACAGTTTGTTTTTAGAAGAAAATAGCGTCGCAGTCCAGCTTAAGTGAGTTACGGTCATTTCTGTTGTAAATGCAGCTCTTCTTTTATAATGGCATGACTCAAACAGCTGTGTGTTTATGTTGAGCATTCTCTCTCTCTCTCTCTGTGTGTGTGTGTGTGTGTGTGTGTGTGTGTGTGTGTGTGTGTGTGTGTGTGTGTGTGTGTGTGTGTGTGTGTGTGTGTGTGTGTGTGTGTTTGGTTTTTTAGCAATTTGGAAAGATTCTGGATGTGGAGATCATTTTCAATGAGAGAGGCTCGAAGGTAAGATTTTTTTTAATCGAATGCATTTAAATATGATGTAGAATATAGTTAGATGTTGTTACACTTAAAGGTACAGTTCACCCAAATGAAATAAAATCATCATTTGCTCGTCGTGATTCTGGATGATGTTTAGAAGAATGCTCTCATTTTGTACATGTACTTTTATTTTTTTTTGGTGTAAGTTTGTTTTCATCGTTGTATTTATTAAACATTTAACAACATAATATTATATGTATCTGCTATGTAATAACTGATGATGCTGATATAGCAATAAACTCAGTTAACAATACAATTACCTCAGATGGTGACTTATAGCTCCAACCTCCAAAAATGATTAAAAACGTTGACGGTGATACGGCACTTGTAGCCGTTTCCAATGTTGTGAATTTAACTTAAGAACAAAATTTCAATGTTGCACAAAGATTTTGCAAATAAAGCCGCGTTTCCATCTCAAGTGTTTGAGAACAAAATCATCAATTCCTGGGTAGTTGGTGCAAGTAGTCAGTAATAAACTGTAAGTTTCTGCAATCTTTCTCTTTTTCCTCCATCATAAACGAGTGTGTGTCGAGCGTCAGACGAAACACAATAAACGCTGTCATGTTCTCTAGCGTTCGGATGCTGGTGTTCGGGAACACACTCGTGTGTGTGTGTGTGTGTGTGTGTGTGTGTGTGTGTGTGTGTGTGTGTGTGTGTGTGTGTGAGACGCTTCTGGAGGGAATTAAACACAATCATTCTGATCACACACTTTCAGAAACACCAAACCAACATTAGAGACGCTGCGATGCCATTGGTCCACTGCTTACTCCAGTTATCCAATCACAGCTGACGCTGAGCCAAAGTCACACGAGTTTATCTTGAACATCGAGGGATTCATTCAGTAAATGTGTTTCAATCGTAGTTTATGCGCATGCGGTCTTATAGGACAAAAAAAATATTTGTTTCAGCTAAGCGCATTTTTAGAGTTTTTGCGTTTCCATTTTTTATCCCAAAATTTGCATAAAAATGTTCCAAGAACAATAATAACCCATACCAGTCCATTTTAATGTTTTTAATGAATTGTTCCTTTAAGCTGAGTGTTTCAGAGGTCATACGCTTCATGTGTATGTGTGTGTGTGTGTGTGTGTGTGTGTGTTCCTCTCCGTCTGGCTCCAGGGCTTTGGTTTTGTGACGTTCGAGACGAGTGCGGATGCAGAGAAGGCGCGCGAGCGTCTCCACGGGACCATCGTGGAGGGACGCAAGATCGAGGTGAGTGTCTCTGTCCTTCTGATGTTCCCATCTCACACCTTAACTGACCTAATGTGTCCTGGAACTGCTCAAGATGCTCAGCTGTGTGTGTGGCATTGTGGGAAATGTGTGTGTGTGAGCTTAGCAATGCATGGTTGCATCTCTACTGCAGTCCACTATAGATCCTGAGTTTCTCGGCTGTTTTTGGATTGGTTGTTGTCTGGCTGAGTGTTGGTTATTAACAGCATGTGATTATTTGTTTGTTTTGAGTTGATGTTTTGTACTGAGCATGCTCACAGTTAGCCAATCACATGCGTGCGTTTGATGCTGTCTCTGTTTCTCCTGGTTTGAATGGCTTTTTTGTTCATAAAACATTTGCTTGGATTCTTACGACACTTGAGGACTGTCCGATGATTCTGAATGCTCTTCACAAATTTGGTGTTGTACCCTTTTATATGGCATTCGTGTGCATACTGTGAGAAAACGGCTCACTTTTCAGATGCTTGTGTACTTGTTTTTTAGTGCATTTGTAGATTGTTCTATGAATCTGGGAGATGAGAAGAAGCTTGTTGCTTGCTGTGTGTGTGTGTGTGTGTGTGTGTGTGTGAGCGGTCGAGTGCTGCATGGAGCCGCGTGTGTTTCCCTCGTGAGGCCCAGCGTGTAGCAGTGCTGGTTTTTCTGGGTGTTTTAATAGTTCTTGAACTCCTCCAGGGGTTTCCACATGCATGACCTCTGAGACGCTGCCTGTGTTTGTCTCTCATAGGCCGGGAAATCATTCGGTTTGTTTTTATCCTTTCTTTTTTGTCACCTCAGGCTGAGTCATTTTTATTTCTAAATCAATTGGGGAGTGTGTTTTAATTAGGACTAATGGTAATGTTAGTGTGTAGATCAGGGGTGTCAAACTCCGATGTGCCGGAAATGTTGGGTCATGTGGGTCGAATGTTTTCTTTGTTTCAGTGACCGTCGTCCAGTGCTGTATAACTGACCGCTCATCTGGGAAACCCGTTAGTAAAGCTGCGCTCGTTCTGTCTCTCTGCCGTCTCTACAAGTATGATCATAAAATAATACAATATTGCACATTTATCTTATTTTTACATGGTAAGTATCTGTTTATTAAGGGGCTAATGTACAGTCAGCTACTTCAGGGTTTATTATGTGGCTGACACTACCAGTCAGAAGTTCGGGATCGGTAATGTTTATAAAAGAAGTCTCTTCTGCTCATCAAGACTTCATTTATTTGATTAAAATTACCAAAAAAACAGTAATATTGTGAAATATTATTCCAATGTAAAACATCTGTTTTCTATGTGGATACATAGTCAAATGTAATTTATTCCTGTGATAAAAGCTTTTCATTACTCCAGTCTTCAGTGTCACATGATCATACAGAAATCAGTATAATACGATGATTTGATGCTCAAGAAACATATATGATTATTATCAATGTTAAAAACGTTTTTTATTTCAGGATTCTTTGATGAATAGAAAGTTCAAAAGAACAGCATTTATCTGAAATAGAAAGCTTTTTAACATTAAACACTGCCGTTCAACAGTTTGGGGTCAGTACTAAATTTTATTTTATTTTTTGGGGGAAAGAAATAGAAGAAATATCAATACATTTATTCATCAAGGATGAATTAAATTGATCAAAAGTGACAGTAAAGACATTTATAATGTTACAAAAGATTGATTTCTTCAAAGAATCCTGAAATAAAAAACGTTTTCAACATCCTGAAAAAAAATGAATCACGGTTTGTACAAAAATATGAACTTTTTCCAACACTGATAATAATCATAAATGTTTCTTGAGCATCAAATCATCATATTATAGTGATTTCTGAAGGATCATGTGAGACTGAAGACTGGAGTAATGATGCTGAAAATTCAGCTTTGATCACAGGAATAAATTACACTTTACTATATATTCACATAGAAAACAGCTGTTTTAAATTGTAATAATATTTCACAATATTACTGTTTTTTTTGTATTTTTAATTAAATAAATGCAGTCTTGATGAGCAGAAGAGACTTCTAATAAAAACATTAAAAATCTTACTGATAAAAAAACGTTTGACTGGTAGTGTACATTATCACTTACTTAATAACCAGTACTGTGATGAAACGAGTTATTAATCCCATTTCAAATCCCTTTTTAATGTAAACAGACATTTGTACTCTTGAGATGTTTAGTTGAAGTATCTGAATGTGTTTTTATAATTTCTGTTTAGTTTTCTTGTTATTTGTTCGATAACCCTGCATTCAAAAATAATAAAATGCATAAATACTAACTTCACTCCCTAGAGGCCTCACATGTGAAATCAGTAATTAGGAAATATAAACCGAACAACAAAAGTGACAAGTCAGCTTAAACATGAGAAATCATATCCATGTACTGCATGCAAGAATCATTCAGCAGAGGATTTTGTGAGATTCTCTGCTCGTAACATTTTTCATTTGTCGTCCACAGATTCGATTTCAAATGTGCACATGAACCAAAAGCTGCATGCAAATAAAAAGGTTCTACACGTAAGCGCTCACATGTTCTGCTTAATTAGCAAGAAAAGGAATATTCTACCCATATAACCAAAGCTGTGTTTTCAAGCGTAGCATTGGTTGTGTTTGGCACCCCTGGTGTAGATGCATGATGCCTGTTGCTCTAGCGCCCCCTGGTGTCGTGGCTGTTTGCATGGGAGCGCAGCGGCGACGGCTTCATTTGGGTTTGCATGAGTCTGATTAGTTTCAGACCATCAGATTCATTGGAAAGCGGGACACGGGTTCCATAGGAAGCATTACTACATATAATGGAATCAGTTTCATTTGGATTTGCTTTTTTTGAATGCCATTGAAATATATTCATCATGATATTTTGCTGTATGTAATGACACCCTAATGTTTGTTTGTGTTTTCTGGAGAGCAGATCTGTGGAGAGAGCGATGCACAATCATCAACCTCTTCACTCATCTCTCTCTCTCTCTCTCTCTCTCTCTCTCTCTGGCCAGTCTGCACTCTCACTGTGTTTCCTGTCCGTTGCATCACTTCCTGTCCCTGTGTCTATTTAAAACCCTCTGATGTCACTGTATAGGCCCCTCCCTTGGGTGATGTCATTAGTCCGGCATGTTAGACTCACAAACTGCTCTCTTAGACGTACGTCCATGTCAACTTGCTTCTATTTTGGCCCGTAAAGCTCCAGCTTTTTTGACTCAGTCGCAGATTCGCTCTGTGCTGCATTTCACTACGTGTGTGTGTGTGTGTGTGTGCTTGTTGAGTTCCTCTAATCATTCGTCCCTTTCTCCTCCTCCTCTATGACACAGACGAATGCGGCTGCAGGCTCTTTAGCACTCCTAAAGCAACAGATTTGATCACCTGAAGATTTGTCTTGTTGTTGTTTTTAAGTCCGTGTGAATGTCTGCTCAGAATTTCCCCACGTCCAGTGAAGAGTTTTGAGTCTTCACTGGACTTTGCTGTTTTGTTTTCCTCTCCTCTTTTCTAGTTGTTCACTCATTCTTTGCATTTGGTTTGTTTCTCTTTGGTTTGCTCTTCTCTTTTTTTTTTTTTTTTTTGGTTCATTTTTCTCCTTTTTCCTTTCTGTTCCCTTGACGATTTCTGTGTTGTTGTTATTGTTGTCAGTCTCCACGGTAACTGCTCGCGTGTCGTCACGCCGTTTCCTGGCTCATGGTAAGTTTGTGTATGTACGGCTTCATCCCTGATCAATCCCACCAACTCAAACCCCCTGAGATCTAAACTCCAGCCCTCCCCAGCTTTACAAACTGTGGTCTTTCGCTCTTTTGCACTGATTAGCTTGTTGAGGGATCAGAGATGCATTAAAGCCCTTGCGGAGACGACGGCAGCCCTCGTCCTCGTTACGAAGTTTGGCCGAGCGCATCCAGCTAGTGGCGTCTGTTCGCGGCTAGCGCAATCGCATCTGCTCCCTGAGGTCTGTCCTGATATTCTGTTCATCAGAGGCATGGGGGAAAAGAGCTTTATGAAATCATGTCTATTATAGTCGCTAAGGACCACAGAGTACTGACAGAAATGATTTCCCTCCCCAGTGCTCGCCATTGCTCCTCTTTTCTCCATCGCTCTCATGATCATTAGCACTTTTCCCACGCACTGACATGGCTGATATGAGACTGTCATACTAAACCCCTCCATTTCTCTCCTCCACATCATCCATCCATCCATCTATCCTGTGGTTCTAATGAGCTCTCGTTAGGGGGCGGGCGTTATGACCAACCGTATACATTTATAATATGGGTCACAAATTTTAGTTGGGAACTTAATGGGTCCAAACCAACATATCAGGTCATTTAACAGACGAATGATGTAGAATCTGCGTCACTTGACTATAACCAGACCTGAGGCCGGTTGCACCAGCCGTGTTTAAGCACTGAGTTATAACTTGCGCAATGCTTAATATTTTTTTAGATGCACTATTAAACTTAGTCCGTGTTCAGACTACACTATATCAGCCTGATTTTGCCACTGTCCTCGTAGGGTGTCGTGATTTCATAAACGACAATGGCCGTTGGGTAGGCGTGTGTGATATAGGGCTTTGATTTTTGCCAAAAAATCATATTCGAAGTTCGTTTGTTTATTAATATTAATATTCGAATATAGGGCTAAGGGGGCTTAAGCCCCAAATGTTTTAAGTAAAGCCCCAAATATTTTGCTACCTTGTCTTTCTCATAGAGCAAAACAATTAAACAGAAAAACAAATGTGAATAAGATTACAGCTGCCGCGATTAACTAACCTAATCATGAAAAGTGCATAGGTTATTAGTTTTATTTATATTTTTACCACTGCATTAAAGGTACTTGCAAAGTGCTTTTGCAGCGTTGAGCATTGTAGCCAATCACAGACATGTCTGTTGAACGCATCGGCCAATCAGATGCGTTTAAATGAGTTCCTGTGCTGAAGATGCGTTTCGCGCGAGCTCACCGTCACCGAGTTCTACACTTTTCTCAAACCTATCATTATTATTGGTAATAAACTTAAGATGCAAATAAGAGATTCTCAGCAATGTATTTGATGTTCTTGATGCTGCTCTGATGCACTCCATTACGCACCGCTGTGTTTGTTTTCATGATGACTAAAAGTTCAGCGGTCTAGCTCATCGATGTCAAAATGATTAAAGAAGCCGGGGCTTACCGTTCACAGAAGGATGTTAACAGTGAACGAATACGTGGTAAAATGTAAGTAGCGCCACACGCTGCTTTTCAAATTGTCAGGAGTGTAGATTTCGAACTCCTCGTCAGGAGCTGTTGTTGTAGGCGTTGGCGCGGCCATTGTTTTGATATACAAAATATGCGCTGCGCTAACCAGGACACTAACGTCACCTACAGGAGCCCACATGACCAATAATTGCCTTGCTAATGAGCTTGTGATTCACAACTTCACCAGGCGTGAAAAAGCCTCGGAATCTGAATCGAAAACAACGTTTACAAGCAAACACATTTACACAAAATAATGCCCATAACAGGTTCGAATATTAAAGGCTGCCTAATATTCGTTCGAATATCATTATTTTTTTAAATATTCGAATTCTATTCGAATAACTAAGTTGGGAGTCAAAGCCCTAGTGTGATATTGACAAATTATAAAGCTAATTAGACTATTTTGCTGAGTGTGTTTGTGTTGGTACCTTTGCAGGTTTGGGACTGCCGTGGACAAAGACAAAAAGTTTTTGAAATTCTTCATGTTCTGTGTGGTGCAGCAGTGACAGAAATTATATTTTCCAATAAGTTTAAATAGATTTTTAAAGTCCCTCTGTAGTCATTAATTTTATTCCTTAAAGCTCCTCTTTGATCACCAAAATTTCCGTGAAACAAATCGTCATGGCTTAAAATATCTTAAATGTAACTCGACACTCTTGCCTCATTTAGGATGTGCGGTTCTATGAATATGCAAATGAGCCCCGCCTCCACTCACTCACTCACTCAGAGATCCACTCGTTGACGATCACACGTTGATCTGATTGGTTACGAGGTAGTTTGTGACGTCAGAAACACCAGCGATTTCAAAGCGTGTTTTTGAGACTGTCTTTGGTTCACTGCAGTTTTAAGGAGAAAATACTCAGCAATGCTGTCGACTTATGAATTTACACATGCTTTGTCTTAAAACATATTAAAAACACCACATAGACATATAAACATTAAAAGCTGGATTTTCACCACAGGGGGACTTTAACTTTTACCTTAATAAAGCCATGTTTTTTCTAACCAAATTAAATGTATCAGTAATGTGATTTTTCGGAATTTTCCGACCTGAAAATGTGACCTACGTTAATCATGCAGATCTGTCAAGAGCTGCCGGAGTGAAAAGGAGAGGATATGAGGACATAACAGGCTAGCGTGCGTACAGATTTTTTCTTTCCTTTCCAAGTATCAACAAGGACGTATTTGCGTTCGGCTTGTTCACCTGCTCACTTTCGTACCTCAGTCGCTCTCGCGCTACAGTGCTATCGTTGTCAGTTGACAAGAACATCGCCGTTAGGCCACCAGTAGGGATGGGCGATATATCGATATAGTTCAAATTTGCGCTATGATCCTTGCTCCAAGCAAGCTGCTGACTGCTTTTGTAGAAATATGAATATCGTGCATTCTATCAGTTGCCGTTCTGGCGCCTCCGTCACAACAGCATTAGTGTACAACGCGACAAATACTCACATCAAATATTAACGCAGAGGAACGGGACACATCAGTTCAGTGAGTTCACAAAAGTTCATTATTTGCATGTGCTTTAAAGCCTTGCCGGTTAAACACGTCATTCACTGCTGATGCGCTGTTCTCACATGCGCTTTACTGAGCGCGAACACCCGACGCGCACACGCACTAAAAGCCTGTCTACAGCGCCGGGTTACTGGACTAAGTCATTTTTTGAGTCTGATTTTGCTAATACTCTCAAATACACACAAGGTTTACATAAAGAAAGCTGGATATGTCTAAACTGAAAGCAAACCGAGAAAATTGAGAGAAATCTGCTTGTCAAATGCGTGTATATTAGACGCGTCGCGTACAGGTCTTAAAGAGACAGTAGCCCTAATAGTAAACATGCAGCCGCTTGTCCTTAAAGGGATAGTTCACCCAAAAATAAAAATTATGTCATTATTTATTCACTGTAATGTTGTTCCAAACCTGTATGTATTTATTTCTTGTGCTGAACACAAAAGTAGATATTTTGAAGAATGTGGGTTTCTGGTCCCCATTGACTTCCATAGGGAAAAATAAACTATGGAAGGGTTAGGCTTTTTTGTCCTTAGCCAATCACATGCCTGATGTATGCATCATCTTTTGTGTCAAGTTATTGCTTTGCATCAAATTCAATTAGAATAATAAAACACAATAGAGGTTTTACCAATCATATGAAATCCGTATCAACAAAATTAATCTTTGCAATCCAGAGGAAACAGAAGCTGTATCTGAAGTGGCATTTAGATGCATTTTACACAGTTACAAACACATAATGTTTTGATGTTTTAAACATTCAAACGTTGAATATTGATATTTGATTTGAAAAGATACTTTAAATTTGAAATTAAAACTGTGGGTAGCAGCAAGTCACAGTTAATGAGTCATTGAATCATTAATTGAGCCGATGCATTCGAACGGATGATTCATTCAGGAACGAAGTATTTAATTGAGTGAGTCATTGAATCACTCATTGAACCGATTCATTCAAAAAGCTGATTCATTCAGTAATGAAACCCATCTGTGTGTTGCTCAGAGACGCAAAGCAGTGGGAAGAATTTTTGTCCCCATATCTTGAGTTTTAAGGACATTATAAATGTATTTTAATAGACTAAATCATACAGTGAATGTGTGCGCTTTCTAGGTGTATAATGTCTGAATAATGTCGTATTGCACATCGTTAAAACGGCAGTTAGGATATTATCGTAGACTACATACAAAACCTCTAGCATCGTCATGCAATAATTGATTTTCATCTGGTATAGTGTGTCATAGTGTACGACAGCCAACGCCGCGTCTGCAATGCAGTGTGCGACATCACAACAGAAAGACTAGCCTGTTTAACTTTTTTTCGGTCTTCCACGACGGGTTCCAGCACATGGGTGACGTTGACCAATAGGAGCACAGAAGCTGTTCGGTACACAGCTCTCAGACATGCCGAAACGAAAGAGCCGGTGGTATCTGTGCTTCTAGGTGGAATTATGCGATGGACGTCGGTGGGATAAACACTGGCGAGCAATAGCGGAGGCGGTGAGTACTTGAATTAGCATTAGGCTAGTACAACCATTTTTGTTCACACTCTAATGAAGTCGGACGCTAGTTTCCATCGCACATCGTTTAAAACGGCTAGCGATGATTGATTGGTCGGGAAGCAAAGTGTAGTCTGACACATTTCTTGTCCGCGACATGACAAGGATTCGAAATCGCATAATTTGACACGGTGATTATCGTAACAGACAAAAATATTGTGTAGTCTGAACACGGTATTAATTTAAACGTATAAACGTAGTATTTCTGCACGCCTCTGACCAGGAGTAATGGCTGGAATAAAACGGTTCGCAGTGCTGCAACGCTTTTCACAATGCATATCATTTCAAAGCAGCTTCTCAGAAAACACCATGTTAATGTTCATAATCTCTATAATATCTTCATCCCTTATAGTTGCGTTTAGCAGATTAGAGCCGAGCGGTAATATAGTTTACATTTTGCATCAATGCAAGCAATCAAGGAGTTTAGATTTGTGATTTGATGTCATTAGTTTTTTGTATCAGTATTTTTTCCTCGCTAATTTTAAATAGTGGCTGAATGTTATTGAAATATAATACTTAATCATGAAATAGCATTGTGTTTTTGTGTAAACCTATTTTTACCAGTTATGTGAGGCAAAATAATTCAGGATAAACAAACATTTTCTTCTCATTAATTTGAAGGCTGCTGTTGGATCATTGAAGGTAATGGTATATTTTGTGACTTAGCTACACTCTGACTTAAGCACTAATAGTGCAACTAAATTCAGTAGAGAATGAGTTATACTATCTAGTAACTAATCCTCTAATGTGGACTTAACATTATAATGTAAGTGATCTTACAAACAGCGGTGCAACCCGATCTCTGAAGGATCATCCGGGAAACCGCCTGAGATCAGGCCACTCGCGTACAGGGTTTATTTTGGTATAATCTCCACCGATTGACACATTTCTTATGGTCATAGCGCCCGGCCCTAACATGCATCTTTCATTTCATTTGTGATTGTTTGAATCACTCCATCATGCTTCCAGTTCAGGCCCAGATATCTGCTGATTATTGCACAGCCTATGAGCCAAAAACGCCCCTAAATACACGCACATCGAAATTGTTCCTCAGACGATATTTCTGCCCTTATATTCATGTGAGGATGAGCCGACTCAAGCTTGTTTTGGTCTTTGGTTATGGACAGTGAGTGTGTGTGTGTGTGTGTGTGTGTGTGACGGTGTTTGCATATTGGTCTTCAGCGTGTGAAAGAACCGTGTTGATGCCTGCCGGTGTTTTCCGTCTTCATGATTTCATTTATTGTGACATGTAGCATATGCATCTCTCTCTCTCTCTCTCTCTCTCTCTCTCTCTCTCTCACCCATAAACTCCGTCACTCCTCACAAGGTCTGACAACAACCAATCACAGGCTTCCTTTCATTTGACGCACTTTGGTGTTCTTGTTCATGACAAACTGGATGGCTTTTTGAGTTTGACGTTTCTGATTGGATGGATTGTTCTCTCTCTCTGTCTGTCTCCCTCTTTTCTTCTCCCGTTTTTGTGGTTCCATTGAATGTCGACTGGCTCTTTTTTTCTTTTCTTTCCTGCATCCCTCTGTTTCTGAACATCCCCCCTTCTCTCTCGGTATGATGTGTTGTTTTCACGAGGGGGCGGGATTAAGCTGCAGAGTTTTTGGATTGGTCCATAGGCTGCATCTGATGCTTGCTGATTGGCTGATATGCTCATTTCTGGTTAATGGACTGTAATTGGCTGAATGTGATTTTGCTAAGAGCTGTGCACAGTGTATTGATTTTGTCATGTGTGATCTCTTTGTTTCTCTCTATTTATCTCTCTCCTCCATTTTAGCAATGGAATGCCCTGTTTTTCATTTTGCTTTTACGCATTGATTTCTGGGTTTTTGTGTTGAATGTTTGAAAATCAGTGGGAGTTTTTTGATGCATGAAGCAATATAAGGGAATATCAATGAGTCCACAATTTCTGCTGTAAATATAGTTCAAAGAATTGATTATCGAATGTCTTTTATTTTGAGATTTGGGTGATCTGTGAAATTCACTACATGTAAATATCGTAATTCTCAGTGATCTTCACATATTTAGTCCTCTAACTGTTTGCAGAATGACGTTTGGATTAACACAGCTCTAGTTTTGAATGCACCAGTGCTTTTTCTTCTTAGTCTCTGATCAGATTCTCTTTCTGTCTCTGTCGAACAGGTCAATAACGCTACAGCTCGAGTGATGACCAATAAGAAGTTAGTTAGCCCGTATGCTAACGGAGAAGGTCTCAGTACACTGCCCTACGGTAAAACCACCTCACCACGGTTTTTGAGTTCTTCAGTTGTTAGCAATGAAGCCAGGCAGATAATCGGAGGCTTTTCTCTGTGTTTGGGTTCAGCTGGGTGGAAATTGAGTCCCATGATGGGCGCGATGTACGGACCGGAGCTCTACGCAGGTGAGATGTTCGGCCCCGTACCAATCGATGTTTTTTTCCTGTTGAAGTGTGGCATTTCTCCGTGCTGGTGAACGATCCGAGACTACAGCCGTTTCTCCATATGCAATATTGCCTCCTTGTGTTCTCGTACTATCACCAACCTCCAAAGATATAATCAAAATCATTCCAATAATCAAAAACGCATGTATATAGGATAGATGTGCATGAACGTTATTTAATAATAAACGAGCCTCAAACATCCATTTTGTAACAGAATGCGTGTTTGAAATAAATATCAGAAAAATAACGGTAACTTAAATACTATAATAAAGTTAAGGCGAGACACGACAGGCAAAAACATCGTTGTTTTTTTTTTCACTGGTCAATTTTGAGATATTTGTCTTTCAGAATTGTGGTGAAAAAAAGTCTGACATTGTATTTTACTACATTTTGTCTGTTTGCGTGTGTAGATTTCGCCTAAATTCATCAGAAGTTGCCGTTTCTAAATCGTCCATTAATATGGTAATTTCCTTTTTTATCAGCAACCAATCGTGAAAGTAAAAGGGGGGATTTAACTCTAAATGCGCAATCTCATTTTACAATATAAATCTTTAAAGCCCGTTTTCTCAAAATGACTGTTCTCTAATACTCCAAGTCTGAAATCTCCACTTCAGTAGCACCTATATACACCAAACTGTCCAGTCTCGTACCTAGTTATATTATGAAGACATTTACTGAGGGATTTGTAAATGTATTATTCCTAGGCTGATTTATAAAACATTTTATTCCAAAAAACATGACGAAAATCAATTTATGTGTATTGACAGTATATTCTGATTTACAGGAGAACAAAAGTAGATATCCATAAATCCCTCTGTATTTTTTTCCCCATCTAAAATGTGAACACAATGAAAAAAGAATTTTGAACCTGGCTTTGTCCAATACTCAGATATTCTTTTTTATATACGTATATGCAAATTAGTGCATATTTAATTAGATAATTTGCATATTTAAACATTAAATTACAGAAAACTTGTAATACATCTTAATGGAGGTAATCAACTGGGAAAGTTTCATGGTGATATCTGCTAGTTAAAAATCTTACTCTATTCACCTGTAGTGTCTCGTCTTAAATATATTTAAAAAAATATTCGTTTTATATTTCCACACAAAGACGCGTCGTGCCGCTCTGTGCTTGGAGAGGGATGTGGGACACGATATCTTCATGTTTTCTGCTTGTTGTAAAAGGTCTGAAGAGTGTATTTTATCTTCCACAAGGGCAAGACTTTTAGGCTATGTTTGAATTTTTTAATTCGGGGTGTAACGATACCCTCATGTCACGATTCGATACATATCGCGATACTGAACTCACGATACGATATCATTGCGATACTT
>NW_027508963.1:45000-67500 GCF_051911475.1 Siphateles boraxobius | reverse complement strand
TTCAACTATTCATTTCCTTCTCTGTGGGCCTCGAGTGAGTTCACTAGTGTAACAGCGCAGCGCTTCTGTGTTGTACGTCACACGCATCACACACATGACCAGCGTCGGCCAATAGTGAGCCTACATGTGACGTAGCTCTAGGCTATCACACTACGCTAACTCACTACGCTAACTCACTACGCTATCACACTACGCTATCACACTACGCTATCACACTACGCTATCACACTACGCTATCACACTACGCTATCACACTACGCTATCACAGTACGCTAACTCACTACGCTATCACAGTACGCTATCTCACTACGCTAACTCACTACGCTAACTCACTACGCTAACTCACTACGCTATCACACTACGCTATCTCACTACGCTATCTCACTACGCTAACACAGTACGCTAACTCACTACGCTAACTCACTACGCTATCACAGTACGCTATCTCACTACGCTATCTCACTACGCTAACTCACTACGCTAACTCACTACGCTAACTCACTACGCTATCACACTACGCTATCTCACTACGCTATCACAGTACGCTATCTCACTACGCTAACTCACTACGCTATCACAGTACGCTAACTCACTACGCTATCACACTACGCTATCACACTACGCTATCACACTACGCTATCACAGTACGCTAACTCACTACGCTAACTCACTACGCTAACTCACTACGCTAACTCACTACGCTATCACACTACGCTATCTCACTACGCTATCTCACTACGCTATCTCACTACGCTAACTCACTACGCTAACTCACTACGCTAACTCACTACGCTAACTCACTACGCTAACTCACTACGCTAACTCACTAGGCTATCACACTAGGCTATCACACTAGGCTATCACACTAGGCTATCACACTAGGCTAACTCACTACGCTAACTCACTACGCTATCACACTAGGCTATCACACTAGGCTATCACACTACGCTAACTCACTACGCTAACTCACTACGCTAACTCACTACGCTATCACACTACGCTATCTCACTACGCTATCTCACTACGCTATCACACTACGCTAACTCACTACGCTAACTCACTACGCTAACTCACTACGCTAACTCACTACGCTAACTCACTAGGCTATCACACTAGGCTATCACACTAGGCTATCACACTAGGCTATCACACTAGGCTATCACACTAGGCTATCACACTAGGCTATCACACTAGTTTATCACACTAGGCTATCACACTACGCTATCACACTACGCTATCACACTACGCTATCACACTACGCTATCACACTAGGCTATCACACTACGCTATCTCACTACGCTAACTCACTACGCTATCACTCTACGCTAACTGACTAGAGGCCCACAGAGAAGGAAATGAATAGTTGAAATAAAGTCGTTATTTTTGTTTGTTTTTGCGCACAAAAAGTATTCTCGTCGCTTGATAAACTTAAGATTGAGCCACTGTAGTCACTTGGACTATTTTAACGATGTCTTAAATAATTTTTCGGGGAACAAGTTTCAATCCCTTAGAAGCCTATGGAGGAGTGATCCAGCTCTCAGATTTCATCAAAAATAATCTTAATTCGTGTTGCGAGGATGAACGGGTAAAACAAAGGGAAGCTGGAGCGCTGCTGGTGTCCCTTGTATCCTCTGGTGCTCTTGGAAGGGTTAAATGTTCATAACAAATTGGAAAAAAATCCAAGTCCAGGCACTCAGTGGGTTACAAAAGTAAAAAAGCCTTTATTATTTAGTCGAGGGCTAAAACACTAAAAAACACCAACGCGTATCGGCCCACCGGTCTTCATCAAGGTGTTGGTAACAAACAGACGAAATCAAGCAATACTTATAGTTGCATTGGTGTCAGGTGTGCCAGTCTGGCGCTTGCAACACATCTTTGGCCACTAGAGGCAGTAGTTCAGGTCATGTCTAATGCCAGAAGTTAAATCATACAAGTACAAGACAAAATAAGTGGAATAAATCTCCAAGTGGAAAAATTGGAGTGACACCACTACAAACATCTAGTGTACTCCACACAATATGTACCAAAAGCCAATAAATGTGAATTAGGCTAGTTACCCATCATAATTCTAATTTCATAGTCAAGATGGTTCTGAAACAATATTGACAAAAAAAAAGGGCATTGCATTCAAAGACTAATCAAAACACTGACCATTGAAACACAACAATTACGGGGTCTTATAAGAGGGAGAGTAATTACTGACAGAATTTACATTTTTGGGTGAACTGTCCCTTTAAGTAGGACTACACTGCAGTGCATTCTGGGTAAAATAAGACAAATTTCAAAAGAAAAAAACATGGCGGATGGAGTAAGCACATTCAACCGCTCAGTGCCGTTTACCCCAGCGGAAAACACGTGTGTTGGAGGAGTATAACAGTTACAAGGACATTTTACTTGGGAAAGTTAGCGAAGAATGTAGTAACAAGAAGAAATGTTTAATTTGGAAAAAGAAACGACAGTTAACAGTGTCAATCCGAGCGTTGCGCGGAGCGTTAAAGACGTACAGAAAAGATACAAAAACATGGTACAAGATGACAAAAAATAAATATTTAAGAGGAAATATCCTGAAAACCCTTTCACTTCCGTCAGCAAACCACAAACTATGAGCATTTTCCCTTTTCTTTTGGCTGTTTGTTATGTAACTGATTGTTACTGCTGGTTGGCATGGTAACAGAGTCTTAGACCTGAGTTAGCCTGGGTTAAGGTGTCTAACTTTTTTAGTCTAAATTAAGTCAGTCTTTATTTTTGTGAAACAGTCTAGCTTGCATTAGACTAGTGTATGAGCAGACTTAGACTTGTCTAACACTATAGACCGGTCTAAAACAGCTTTGTGAAACCGGCCCCAGTGAAGCACGAGTTACGGCGTGCGGGAAACGGCCCGTTGGGAGAATATAAAATGCCAATATGAACGCTAAAGCGGACCAGGACTTGAAACATTTTTTATATTTTGTTGAACCAAGTGAACCGAACTACAAGTGTGAACACACGGCAGTATAAACACCTGTATAGCGTACGACCGCGCGAGGCCGCCCAGCTCTCCGCGCCGCATCATTCACTCTGAGACTGTACATTATTGTCTGGCTCTGTTTTATAACCGAAGGACTTTCTGCGGGTCTTCTCTTGTGCATCACAGACGTCTGAGACGATAGCTTTATAAGGACTCTGGATGTTTTGGGTTTTGTCAGACTGGATCTGATTCTGTCCCCTTCCCAGAGTCCCTGTCTCTCTATATGGCATGTTAACTCGATCTGTGTTGGCATGCAATCACACTTAATTCCCTCGTAGATCTGTCTCTCTCTATCTCTCTATCTCTGTCTCTCTCTATCTCTCTCTATCTCTCTCGCCCTCTCTCTCTCTCTCTCTCTATCTCTCTCTATCTCTCTCTCTATCTCTCTCGCCCTCTCTCTCTCTCTCTCTCTCGCCCTCTCTCTCTCTCTGTGTCTCTCTCTATCTCTCTCTCTCTCTCTCTATCTCTCTCTCTCTGTCTCTCTCAATCTCTCTCTATCTCTTTCTATCTCTCTCTCTATCTCTCTCTCTCTCTGTCTCTCTCTATCTCTCTCTCTCTCTGTCTCTCTCAATCTCTCTCTATCTCTTTCTATCTCTCTCTCTATCTCTCTCTCTATCTCTCGCTCTATCTCTCTCTCTATCTCTCTCTCTCTCTGTCTCTCTCTATCTCTCTCTCTCTCTCTCTGTCTCTCTCAATCTCTCTCTATCTCTTTCTATCTCTCTCTCTCTCTATCTCTCTCGCCCTCTCTCTCTCTCTCGCCCTCTCTCTCCCTCTATATATATATATATATATCTCGCCCTCTCTCTCTCTCTATCTCTCTCTCTCTCTATATATATATATATATATATATATATCTCTCGCCCTCTCTCTCTATCTCTCTCGCCCTCTCTCTATATCTCTCTCTCTCTCGCCCTCTCTCTCTATCTCTCTCTCTCTCTCTCTCTATATATATATATCTCGCCCTCTCTCTCTCTGTCTCTCTCTCTCTCTATATATATATATATATATATCTCGCCCTCACTCTCCCTATCTCTCTCTCCCTCACTCAATTTTTTTTTTTTTTTTTCAAATTCAAATTCTCTCTCTCACTCTCTCTCACTGTCCCCCCCCCCCCCTTCTCTCTCTCTCTCTCTCTCTCTCTCTCTCTCACTCACTCTCTCTCACTTTCCCCCCCCCCTTCTCTCTCTCTCTCACTCCCTCTCTGTCTCTCTCTCTCTCTCCCTATCTCTCTCTCTCACTCTCTCTCACTGCCCCCCCCCCCCTTCTCTCTCTCTCTCTCTCTCTCTCGTGGATCGTGGGAGAGTCCTCTGATTGGCCGTAGTGTAGAATGCTGAGGAGAGAATGGCGGAAACGGCTTGTTATTTTGAGTTTGGGGAGCATGCAGTCTGTGTGGTCGTGTGGATGTTCTCTAATCTCACTATCTGTCTGTCTGTCTGATTATGGCACCAGTAATGGATTTGATCACCCCTGGTTGCGTTTGGGGGGTGGAGATGACACTGACGCTAATGCACTCACGATCCCCATTTCTGCTTGTGTCTCCCTCTTTGACAAACAAACAAATGAATCTTAATCATTAGAGAAATAACTCCTCTTTCACCATGATTGTGCATTGTTTGCCACTGAGGAAGATTCACAGTGCGTAACAGAATTACGGTTCTCCGAATGCGGTTTGTTTGACTGAACATCAGTGGCAGATTGCTTGTTAATGGATTTTAGGTTTGCTTTCCTTAAACGTTTTCATGTCCTTTTCCCTGCTAACTCACCCTCCACCTGCCTCCTCTTACTGGTGTTGATTTTAAACAACTGTGTGTTTCTGTGTTTGTAGAGCGGCTACACTGCGTACCGCTACACCCAGCCGACGGCCGTAGCGAGCCCGACAGCGGCGGCGGCAGCAGCGGCGGCCGCTTACAGCGACAGGTCAGACATTCACCACCCGATCGCTGGAGGACACTGATGAGCACACTTTATTATGAGCGGGGTTTGAAATTAACACCCGCAAAAACCAACAAATGCTGGAATAAATCAGCTGAGGCGCGTTACGCGGTCAAATCACGAGCCAATTTGACGTGTTACTTATTATGTTTACTCCCTTTGCTGGGGAAGTCCGTGTGAGACAAATCTGCAGATTTAGCTCAGATACTCATCAATAGTCATCAGGATATATTAAATACAGCATATAGTGCAGAATCTGCTCGTATCTGGCCTACTTAAACACACACGTCTAATAACAGCGCGCTTGGTCATTTGCATTGAAGCAATAGCGAAGATTAAAAAGCATTTGATTAACAGAAAAGACATTATTTACCAACATCCTATATTTGTTATGTTCTTTGTACTGTATCGATCTGTTCATCTAAAATACATTTTTTGATGAAAGAGGAAGAGAGGAGATGCTGGATGACAGGATGTTGTTTGAATAAGAAATGGATGTACAAAATACTAATTTTATTTCATATATACAAGTTCTGACGTAGTTAATCTGATTTATTTATTTTTGGCTAGTAGAAATTCTGATTGGCCAGGAACTTAATAATTTAGAAACCAAATTGCCCGGTGAGTGAAAGTTAATTTCAAACCCTGATTATGAGCAAAATCAGACCATATCTTGAACATGAGTGTTAATATTTAACCCTTGTGATGTTTTAAAAATCCTTTACCTAATTTGTAGGCAACAAAACCTTTTAAACTGCATGTGCAGATGCTGGCCTCTCTATCTTTTGTTGTTTGATTAGTGTTATTATAGAGACGGCACCAGGTTTATTAGGCTACTGTCACTTTAAGAGCTGCACTGATCCATTATACTGTCACACATGCGTTTCTTTCTCAGCTGTTTACATTCACTTAAAACAAAACTGACTGTTAATTAGTACATTTTTTGTTTGTGTTTGTCTGTTCAAGTGCAAAAAGACGTGAAAGATTACTCCGTTTAGTATCGCGCACTATTCAGTATCAGAGCTTGAATGGTTTATTCATATTAAAATGAACACAAAGTAACAGATAAGAGGAATTGAATTTTTAATTTCATTACAAGTGTCTGATTCCAGAATTGAAATTGATTCTCGATTCATAAAACCACAAGTGTAGCAAGGTCGAGAAAGCACAAAACTGATGATAATAGTTTTGGACAGTTGTTAACCCAGCAATAGCATTAGCATTTTCAGGAAAAAGAAACTCCTCTATGGTAAAATAATCAAATCATTAAAGGATTTAAAGTAATAAATGCAAAATGTTTTTCATCCTGTCACCTTTTATCAGTTATAAATCATGTTTACCATGATTCGCCAGTTATGAATCATATACATCAGTGGTTCTCGAAGTGTGGTACGCAGACTCCCTCTAGTGGTACGCAGAGGAATCACTGAATTTCGCATGTAGGATCAAAACCTTTTTTACAGTCTACGGATCGAACCGGTGTGATCAGCCTTGGCTGTCTGGTCCCGGAAGCGTACGGTCACACCGATGTGAGTGGAGCGTTCAGTGCATCATGTGATCAACTGCTAAATTCAAACGTGCTTTCGCGCGCTGAGCCAGAGACGGACGCGCTCGCGCTGTCATATATCACAACCATTCAGTGTTTTCAACCATATAATGTTCATTTAAGGTTTCAGAAATTTAAATACACAAGAACTATCAAAACAACACATTTAGAATTTGTACAATACACACAGAAGTCTGTGGAAGCGGCAATAATAATAATTTCCATTATAATTAGACGACATGTTTTATTCATGTCAGATACACACATTGTGTAAGTAACTTTCAAGTTTGCTCTATTCTACTACCAGTTCACCGCCCGCTTACTTTCATAAAGTTCGGGAGAAGTGGATGAATTCACGTGTTGTAAATCCAACCGTTGCACAAACTAACATGGTGGCGCCCGTACAGCTCAACTAACGCGGTCATTATAAAGGTGTTTAAACTACAAAACACTTCCACTTGACAATAGGAATATCAGATATTTCATGCCATAGCGAACACATTTCTGAATATTTTAAAGGTACATGTAAAAAGGTTAAATAATACACAGCCTGTGTTAACTTTTTTGTAATAAGTACAGTACTTTTTTTACTTAATTTTAGGTACAGTGCAGTTTTTATTTCACTTTTAGGTGCAATGCATTTGAATGTAACCATTAAGTTTTTTATTTACCTGTATGTAAGCAGCACAGTGCAGTGTTAATATTCAAAATGTGTTTTTACAATGTTTAAAGTTGCTGACAATAATAAATATTCTTATTAGAAATAAAACTGCCTCGTTTTTGAGCTGTGCATAACGGTAGCTGAATAGTTAGGCCTACGCTACTGTATTTTCATATTGATCATTATGGTGATAATGCCAAATATTTTCTGAGGTGGTACTTGGTGTAAAAAGTTTGAGAACCACTGATATACATGATTCAGCCAATATTTCCAATGTAAAATGGCAGATTTTGATCAAATAAATAGCTTTATCACTGGATATTACTGTTGGTTGTTTAAACTGGTGTAATTTTTTATTAATCACATGATTACCTCAGTGTCTATGGTGGTTATGGCCCTGATTATGAGATGTAATTGTTTTTTCTCTCTGTGTGTGTGTGCAGCTACGGGCGCGTGTACGCGGCGGATCCGTACGCGGCAGCATTAGCGACTCCGGCGGCGGCGGCGGCAGCGGCGTATGGAGTCGGAGCGATGGTGAGATATACGCTGCTTTATAAAACGGATAGTTCTAGTCCTTGATTCTGATTGGTTGAGCCGCGTTCGAAGCGGTTGTAAATGACCGCGCACATTCGTATTCCTGCGCAACCGCCGTTTCTGTTGCTTTGTTGCTGCACGTGTTGCTTGGCAACCTCTTTGGAACTACATTGCTTGGCGGAGGAATACATGTGTTTATAACGTCACATTTTTTGTTGTTGCTGATGTTTATTTTATGAATAAAATAAATATTAAAATTAATGTTGTTATGGAGTAACCGTTTCAGTTTCTCGCTCGCGGGTTTCTAACTTCACTCTGTCTTCCACAGGCCACTCTCTACAGAGGAGGATACAGCCGGTTTTCGCCATATTAAACTCCTTTAATACACTTCCAGATTTCCGGTCTCTCTGATACTTCACCAACAGCTGCTGACCTCGGAGCGAAAAACCTGATCACACTTTTGGACAAAAAAAAATCTAAAAAATCAAGCATAACGCGTCTGTTACGAACTTTGAAAAAGGAATGCAACTCTAAATCAGTTCAAAGAAGGTGGATTTTTTTTTTTTTTTTTAAGGAAACCTGACATCATTGAACACTAAATTGTAACAGATCTCTGACTGAAACTGCTTGACTGAGAAGCTCAAATCATTTCTTCCTTCGGCTCGTCTTTCTGCACATATGCATGCAGTAACGGCTCTAGACTGCCTCTAGTGGCCATTGAACTACATGTGCACAGAGCGCCAGGACCGCAGTGAACAAGTCTATGTCACCCTTCACTGTTTCACACTACAATAATGATCAATATTCTTTAAGAAATCTAGACATTCATCCGGACGGCTCTCGTCTCGGTTTTAAGGATCATCTTGAAATACGTGGATCCCATCAGCTCTGTACGGGAGGACGATGCTATTATCCCAAATACAGCAACATGATGAGAGACTACATCATGCTTTTCCTTTCTTTGGAAAGATCATGGATGAAAGGAAACTCCGATCGCTGTTACTAATCAGTGAAGTGTGACGCGCAGGAACGGGACGATGTGTCATAATAATCCGTCTGGCTGAAAGCTTTGTGTTGTTTAAACAGTACCTCCGTTCAGACCATTTTCAAGAGGCGTACCTTTAAAATTAAATAGTCATTATATGCAAGTAAACTAGAATAGACACAAAATTTTACCAAACATTATTATTATTATTATTATTATTAATTATTATTATCGTCATTAGTTTCTCATGGTTGTGTGTTGGCTTTGATGAAGAGCAGGACATCCTCTGAATCCACATTAGTACACAAAAGACGGCATAATGACTATAGCAAGTATTTAAATATGCTATGAAATACTTTTCTTTCTTTTTTTTCCTCTCCTTCAGATTTTGGGATTGAAAAGCCCTTCATGTGGAATATCGACAAGCTCTTTTATTAGCATAGTTTTGTAAAATATGCAAGTTTCAGCCCAACTTTCTGAGAAGCGGATTAAAAAAATGTCGTTTTTTTAAGGAAAAATTAATAGTATTTTTTTTTTTCGTCTTGCCGTGCGTGTCCTCTTTCCCTTTAGTATATTGGTATTTTGCTTTCTTTGAATTTTGGTTCCAAAGAAGAGTCAAGCACATTTTTGATTTGTGTGTGTAAACATATTTGTAATTCTATTGTTTGGTTTCTTTTTTCTTTTTTTATCAATAGGTTTTTGGTATCGTTTGAAGTGGCTCGTTAATTATTTCAAAAAGGCTGGAGATGGACTTGCAGAATCCTCTTATTGCAATCCAAGACCACAGCGGTTTCTTTATCTGTGAAAACACATGCATTTCTTTGTTTTGTTTGCAGGACATGCGTTTCAGTAGATTCTAGCTGCATGTAATTGTAATCGGGTCCAGGACTGAAAACGTTTTGCCATTTTAAAGTTTGGGAGTTGATTTGACTTCGGCTGTTTTGTGTGTGTGTGTGTGTGTGTGTGTGTGTGTGTGTGTGTGTGTGTGTGTGTGTGTGTGTGTGTGTGTGTGTGTGTGTGTGTGTGTGTGTGTGTGTGTGTGTGTGTGTGTGTGTGTGAGGGGTTTGAGTTTCATTGACACCAAGAGAATGAAAAACTGACCACAGTCTGAACACTAAACCAGACTCTTTTTTTTATTTTATTTTTTTATGTTTAAATGGTACTTGCAGTCTATGCATACACTTTACACAGTATTATAAGAGATTAAAATATCTCAGTACCTACATTCTGATCTTCTGGCTTTTAAAGATGCTATTGGAAAAGATGCGGTGGATTTGCTTGTTTCTCTTTCTCTCTCTCTTGTACGTTTCTCCCGTAGCGCCGAGAGCTCGGAGATCTTTGATACGAGGAGACCGAATTCTTGCATGACGTTTGTCTTCTGATGATGGAGTGAGAAGTTTGAAATCCCCTCCATTCGTGCAGTAAAGGATTAAAGATGGCGTCTCTTTTATTCTCCATTCTCGCACCTTATGAATATGATACCTGTCCCACATACTCTCCTTTGGTTTACAGTGTAACCGTGTTTTTGAGTTGAACTATTTCTCTCTCTCTCTACATATTCTGATTCCATTTGTGATGTAATTTGTATCTGAATGTCCATATAAACTGTTTTTTTTAAACAATCACTCCATGGTCCTTTGATTTCAGTTGTGTATTAAAATTGTAGTTGGCGTTAGGAGGGGATATTAAATATTATAATACAGGTGAATATTGTGAGAGGTTACTACTTATACTCTTGATGTAAAAGCACTCGGGAATGAAAGTGGCAGCAGAAAGACTAATTGTGAGATTGTAAATAATCGACCCTTTTCAGAAGTAATCATAGGGTGAACTTCTATAGCGGTGAATGAGAGAATTCATTAAACGTATAGATTTGCTCAAATAGCAAAAGAAGAAATCCACAAGAGCGTTTTCACAACTTTCAAATAGAGAGAGATTGATAATGGCGTTCAGAAGAGAGAAAGAAGTCAGTCTGTTTTGGAAACACCCTCACAGCAGCGTAACTACTGTAGTTTCTTGTTTTTGATGCAGAAGTAATAAAATAAAAACTATAGTGTTATTTATATATAGTATAAGGGTGTAGGTTTGATTTTGAGATTGGTGGGAAAATAAAAACATTTGTGAAAGACCTTTGCATAATCTCAGATCAATGAGGCCTGATCAATCAGATCCAAAAAGAAATACGAAACCTATGCTATGATTGAATCTAATATTTGGCAATAACAGCATAACTAAAGATCTTTTTTGTGAGTAGTTCATTTTGACTCGACTCATAACGAGGTGGAAAAATCCTCAAAAACTACAAAAATCATTTAAAAAAAATGTTTTGAGGAAGTTATTATACTCTCTGTGAGCAGATTCAGTAAGCTTGAGTCCAATGCAATAACATTAACTAGTATTTTTGTGGAAAAGTAAATCAGAATCACCGGCTCCCAGAATGAGGAACATTCAGATCCTCTCCCTGAAATAAACACACATCGCTTAAAAAGAACAGAGCTTGTTGTTCAATTTATCTTCTCAGGTAATGACAGTGATGTTAGATGAGGCCAAAAATACAACAGCAGTGATTACATTAATATATTTTAATAGTTTGATCAAAATTGGTGCGAGGGACAATTCAGTAGTGGCTGGATATTGGTAGGGATGTGATGTATCAAATTTTCATACCATGATAATTGCTGAAGCTTTTATCACTATCATATTAAGTTACAAAAAAGGTGTTTTTAAATGAACATTTAAATACAATAAAACTATACGCGAAAAATGATAAGGTAAACAAATATTTCACAGATTAAACTGCAAAAGAACAATAGGAAACACTTTACAATAAGGTCTCATTAACTAACAATGAGAAATAGTTATATTTGTTACAGAAGTTACGAGGCCCCTGTTGTATTGTTAGTGTTATTATTCTTCCGCTCTTGAGTTTATGTCAGCACATAGAACCGCTAGCGGGAAAGTTAGGATATTCGCCACACAGATAGAGGACAGTCTGAACATTAACCACAGCCATTTTGGAGTCTTTAACTCAATCCATCCAGCGTAATACATTTTGAACAATAAGGGCTAGAAACCAAATGATTTTCCATCTGATTCTTTAGCTCATGACGATTCGATCTTATAACGTAATTTTCCATCATGAAAATATTTCTGCCATTTTAATTTTCTGAAGAATGTTTTTTTTTTTTAACTCGTCCTAGACGGTTAGTCCGATTTTCACCAACATTGGCTTAGGTCGTCTTGAGACCATGCTGGCAAAAAGTTATTAAAAGATTTTTGACAAACTTTTTCGCTAACGAAAAACGCGTGAACTAGTTTGACGAAGATGCAATCGGGGCATTCATACCGCGGAGCGGTTAACGAGCTCTGATGACGACACACACAACTGATCCCCGATTGGCCGGATTCATCGCATGACAACAATCACGGTTGTTTTCATGTTTATTCCGACACCTTCAGTTCCACTAATGCTCACAAATCAGCATTTTTATAACAGTAAAATCTCTTTACATGTTAGTCGCGATATGCTGTATTAACCAGTAAATAAAAAGTATTGAATGGAAACGTGTCTGAAACGTCTATGTATTTGACAAATATTGCGAGATTGGTCGAACTGCAGAACTGCAGATCCATACGTCATAGCAGTGTGAGGACGACAGTCTGATGCCGGAAGTGGGCGCGGCAAGGCATTGCGCTACTTTCGTGTTTTGGAACGTTTTAAAGTTTAAAACAACGTTATTATAAAGACTTTTTTAAAAACGATTTAATTGAAAGGATTGTATATATATATATATCAAATAGTATAACAGATAAAAATTATGTTCTGTCCTATTAACAAAAGACAATATAGCCTACTAGTACTATTAACAAATGTTAATCGGTTTTTAAAAGTTAAAATGATACTTTACCCGTTTGCTTTGTTGAGTCAAATGACAATGTAAATTGAACAAAGCCTAAAACAAAAATAAAAATAATACAATGAAAACAAAGCTTGAGCGTGTGAACATTTGATTTTAATTGAAAATGATTTTTAATGCTCAACCAACATTTTTTTTCATAGACCATACACAACAATTATATGATGAAATGTGAAATATGACGGGAAATAGGAAACACTCAGTTCCTGTGCTTCAGAGTGTAACTCCAACCCTACCCAAACTTATCCCTGTTGTGTGTTTAAATGTTTAATTGGATGCCTTCGTAGATATGAAATATTATTATAACAAAATACAAATATATATATATTTTTGTGTTTTGTTAGCTTTAGTTTCAGTGTGCATTGTTTGTGCAACCTTTAGACGTTAATGAAGCTAAATTATTTTTCTATGGCTAAATCATGCAGAAAACCATCTAATTCCAAAGGGACTAGGCCTACCTTGAAATGCAATGTAAGTCACTTTGGATAAAAGCGTCTGCCAAATGCATTAATGTAAAGTAGTATCTATTGCCACTGTATATTAAAAAATAACTCCAGATGTTCATACCTCCATGAACAACAGCCTTTTTAAAGTGGATTTTAATGTGATTATTCAATTTGTCCCGTCTCGTCGGTTTAAAAATACTGCTATCACAAAAAGGGCAGTGAGTATTTCTGCAGCATGTTGTGCATTGCTCCAAAGTTGGTAGTGCTGAACCTCTCTGAATCATTATTTACTTCTATAGGTGAAATAAAATACAATTAATGCAATTCTCATGGTCAGAAAATTTAACAAATGCTGTAAAATACAACGCCAACAACAAATTAATTCACAAATCATGAATATGTAACCTAACAAAGTGATACAATCCAACTGTAAAATAACAATACGTGATCAAGTGCCTTCGTCACAATTCTCACTTAGTCAAATTTATTATAGCACTTTTTACAATACAGACTGTTTCAAAGCAGCTTCACAGGGATAATAGGAAAATAGTGCAACAAAGTTTGTCTGTGCAGATCTAGAACAAAATAGTGTCATAATACAGCTTAAGTAAGTTCAGTGTTGATTCATTTATGTTGTAAAAAAGTTATTAATTCAGTTAATTAATCTATATAGCCATTCTGGAGAAAACAGTGATGTCATCGTCCAGCTCAGTTCAGTTCTCATGTAATGGTGTCAATGACAGATTTAACTTAGTTAAGTTTTATTTGGGTCAACTTCAAAAGAAAAGGGAAAAGAGAAAAACTATTTACAAACAAACATGTAAAAAAGATCAATGGTATTGTTGAATATTAACTTACAAAATACTTAGAGCCGTTTTGTATAAGCGTATAACGTTAAGTATGTTGCATCCATCAAAGATAGAACCGTTTTTTGCTCCGCCACATAATTAAACATGAACTCCGCCCACTTCCGGCATCAGACTGTTAGGCTCGCGCTGTCGTCCTCACACTGGTTCTGCGCTTCTGCAGTCGGTTACTATTGAATATTGCAGCTCCTTCACACGCAACTCTCGCCGATCGGTTACATCAGAGAATGTCTAATAAGGGGAGAATTGGCACTGTCTGGTTACTTCCGGTTTCTGGACTGGCTGCAGTAACACGTATCTGTCCATGCGGGGGCGCTCGCAGGCGAGTGCAGAATGAATGGGAGTCTATGGGGTTTCACCCCCAGAAATCCACTTTTCTCAGGATGTAATTTTTTGTCAAGTAATTTGAAGGTTGCATTCAAAGGGGGGGGGGGGGGGGGGGGCTAAGATAATACACTCAGCTGAAAATTGCATCTTTAAGTTCTCTTATCTGTTCTAAAAATCCGTTCAAAAATGTGATGACGTCACATAATAGCAGAATGCTAGCGTGTTCCGGCCAACAACGACCTAACCTGTAAGAAATCGAAAGGGCATAAGTACTCGTTCATTCGACTTTTGGTCTATAATCTATATTGAACTTGCGGAATCAACAATAAAGTCTACGTTGATTCAACGACAAGCAGGAGAAAGGGATACATTTAGCCGTCTAGCTCCACAGAGTTGTAATGGAACTGCAACCAAGATGATATACAACGGGGCTAATAGGAAGTGCCGAGACTCTCCATAGACGGACTCTGGTTACATCCAGCCGCAGCCGATTTCCAACACACCTTTCCACAACGCTTTAGCGACACACAGCGTTTCGGCACAGCGCCACCTACTGGCCTGGAGATATGATAAATGTCTATTTGCTTATAACTTCTGAACGGGTTATTATTACAAAAATCATAATCTCGTTAGTTTTGGGGCGACATACTGAGTCGAGTGATATCTAATTATTAATTTCCCATTCCCTTTAAAAGCCAGTTCGCTATTTACATGCGGAATTTAATTTGCAAGCGGAAAAACTGAACGCTTTAGCGAGGAAACTGATCTGCTCGTGCGCGAGGTTAAAGCTGTGTGTGTGTGTGTGTGTGTGTGTGTGTGTGTGTGAGAGAGAGAGAGAGAGAGAGAGGGGTTAAAGCGCAAGCAGAACATCTACGGGACAAGCCGGATTCCACCATATCTTTATGTACAAAATATTAATATTTTACATTGTAATCCCTTTATTTTTAATACTTGGCATGTTTGTGTGCATCGGTACTTGCGTATGTATGATAGAGCCCGATAACAAGTCAGTCTGGACCAATTACTCAGTAGAGACCCCCGAGACCAGCAAATAGAATTATTTTTAATTTATACTATTTTAATATAGGCCTAATATATACTATGTTAATACCCTGGTATTTCTCAGATTGTATTTCGTTGCCGATGACTATTATGACAAATAGATATAAAATCAATATTTTTAAAAAAGAGAGACTTTTTTGAAAAATGAAATTATTGGACTTGTTTCCAAATGGACCCAGTTTAAAGATTCTCTATCAGTTGTGAAAGAGAAAAGACTAATCACACAAATTTGGGAAAAAAGCATGTTTTATTGTGTTCTACTGCCAAATCGAGGATTTTAATGATCGAATGAGTTGGTTCTGACACAGACACAATCTCCATGTACAGCTCAAAGTCGGTTTGTACTTGGTTCATGTGTGATGTTGCGTCTCTGAGATGGATTCCTCCTGCTGAGAGTTTCAGAGACGCAGTGCTGGAAGAGTCACTGTGCCATTCGTCCTCTTTTCCAAAAAAAAAAAAAAAATGTGTTTCCTCTATATTACACACACCAAGACTACAGATGCGTTCAGCCCGACACACAGGTTTGGTGAGTGTGATATTACGTGATCAGGAGGAAAGATCTACAAAATGCCATATTTGGCCAGATCGCTGAGCTCCATGTCTCCAAAAGCTTCCCAGGGGCAAACCACAGTGATGTCTGTAGAAAACCCAGAGAAAGAAGGAGGTCAGCTTCATCTCTGCATGTCAATCAAAACACTGAAACGATATTTAGGTGACGAAGGCGACTGAAACGCCAGGCTTTACCTGTGCCGAGACCCTCCATCCCAGGGATGTCGTCTCCGAAGCCTTTCTGGCCCGGTTTAGGAGCCTTGCTCTTGAAGGTGCGAGTGGTCCTCTGCTTGAACTTCGGTGGCCCTCTCTTCTCGACGGGTGCTGGCGCGTCCATCGCTCTCACTTACTGAAATATAAACAGCTTCACTTTAAAAGTGTCTCTATCGTCCCCTTTACTGATGTCCTCAACAGGTTAGCTGTTAATCTACTCATTTTGGGTTTGTGTTAATCCTAATCTGCTGGTTACACAATGAGTTGGTTAATTTACCAACATCTGTTGCTCTTTACATAATCTTGCTAATCTCGTAGAGGAGATGCCCGGTGCGCTAAATCACATTTATCCTTGCCTACTTCTAGAATCCTGGGAGAAAAGCTTCTGTTTTTAGTCTGTTTTTGCCTAAATTGGCTTTCGCTGTTTGTCTACTGTATATTTCAGCTTCATCTAAAGAAACGTAGACTAAGATCGAGTCTTTCAGGCTGTAATCTATGAAAGATTGTTTCCGCCATGGAATAAAAATAAAAAATGGTACAGAAATGGAAAGAGTATATATTTATACTTTTTTTTTCTCTTTTATTTTTTTACTTAATTGGAATGGTACGAAACTTGGTTATGGTTTTGGCACTTGCTGTGTGAACACAAAAAATCATGGACATTATTCAAAAAGGTTAAAAAATAGTGACACTTGTATTGTTCACCAATTTCATCTAGTGGAAGATATCAACCTCACATTTGAACACAGCTTGTTTAGATTTATGGCTTTGATTTTCTCGCCGTTTTAGAGCAAAATGTGTTTTGGAAAATATATTTTTCATATAAAAAAAGAATAACCTCGAATAATTTTCTAACATTTTCCAAATCACATTTTTAAAACGTTTTTCACCTCAGCAATAATCTGCCAATAAATATAATTTAGTTATAAATAAATAAAACATTATTGAACTAAAATAGAACAATCATTTCATTTTTGACCAAGGGATGATGTTCAACTGAATATCCAGATTGTAATTTTAACTCGCATTCTGCTTTTCCTTTTCATTGATTTCCTCTCCGTCACTAAATCTGTCTGTTCTTTATCAGTCCCTGAAAGTCTTTCTCTCTTTTTGTTATTATGTTCAGTCTGTTTTGTGGTTTTCTCCTCCTCCAGAACTCCTGCTGTCAGTAAATGGTGTTGTAAATGAAATGCCGTATACTTGAGCTGACTGTTCCTCAGTGTGTGTGCTGTAAGTGTGTGTGAGTCTCTTACCGTGTGCTGGAGTTTCTGGCTCTTCTGCTGCTTCTCTTCTGCGATGTCTCGCTTCAGCTCGTGTCAGTGTTTCTGCGGGACTCTTTATAGCGCTCCGCTAATCTTCTGATCCTCAAACGCCTTCAACAGAAGCAGAGAGAGGGATCAGGAGATTGACACATGGAGTATTTTAAGGACAGCTGAGGACACGTGTGTGGTAACAGTCATAGTTTATTCACAACATCTGCAGTTTGTCTGACAGACACAGACATGAACACCAGATATGATGAATGTGTGTTCAAACACCTTTATGGCCATTAGTTGATTAATATGTAACACTTTCTCTATCCTCAGTTCTAGTCTAATTTTCATATTATCAACACATCCCAGCTAACAAAATATATTAGAAGAACGTTGTGCTAACGTTCCTATTAGGTTACGCAAACATTTCCTGAATTTTCTCTGAAAATGTTTCACAAACTTTAAGGGAACATTCAATTATCATTTTTTCAAACATTATGTTACTTTTGAATGTTCTCTTAACAACTTTTGTGCTAATGTTTTGAGAACATTATTAAAGACCATGCAGATAACTTTGAACACAATCCATTAATGCTACCGATAAAGTTTGTTCATAACTTTGAGAGAACTGCATCGTTCATTTTTATTTTCCATATTAAATACTTCATAACCAATTAAATGAATTGTAAGCTAATTGTATCTAAATCTAAAAATAAATCAGTATTATGTTTTATTTTGATGCTGTGCCTATTCAACTTCATGAATGATTAAATAGCATCAAATGCTTCTTGTCAACCAACTCAAACGTCGACTGGTGAGTTGATGTTGATTCATGTTTGTGATCTCAGGTCAAGCTCTTTAAATCTTCTCGAAGCTGCGACTGCTGATGTGTAAAGATGATTCAGCGAGAAACACACTCCTGATTTACCCTGATCCTAAACATACGGTTATATCTGACCTTTACTAATTAAAGATTAAGCCGCTCTAATCCACAATCCCCATTGGCTGTACTGGTTATTACATAATCTGCTCATTAACATATACTGTAATATGCTCATGTGTGTTTGTTTATTCTGTGACAGGTATTCAAACACATCTATATCTGATGAGGAGGAGTTTATATACAGCTTGTAATCATGAGTTTGTTGCATTCAAGTGATTTGTTTTTGGCAAAAATATGAATAATGGAGGACACCATGTTCATTCCTGCCTTTTTTTGGGGGAAATCTTAGTAAAGCCAAAAGGTTTTGAAGTAATGAGTCAATATCCAACACATTTTATATAAAAATTAGCGTCCTAATCATTGGCAACCATACAAACATTCACCGTGTCTTCTGATTCTGGAGTTTTAGTCAAATAAATTGTGTTTTCACTGTGTAAAATACATGCAATATGCATCAAATGGTTATTTATAATACTCAGGTATTAAAGGGTTAGTTCACCCAAAAATGAAAATGATGTCATTAATGACTCACCCTCATGTCGTTCCAAGCCCGTAAGACCTCCGTTCATCTTCAGAACACAGTTTAAGATATTTTAGATTCAGTCCGAGAGCTTTCTGTCCCTCCATTGAAAATCTATGTACGGTATACTGTCCTTGTCCAGAAAGGCAATAAAGACATCATCAAAGTAGTCCACGTGACCTCAGTGGGTTAGTTAGAATGTTTTGAAGCATCGAAAATACATTTTGTTCCAAAAATAACAAAAACTACGACTTTATTCAGCATTGTATTCTCTTCCGGTTCTGTTGGGGATCCGCGTTCACGGGTCCGCAGTGACGCTGCTGACCTAAGACGAGCTGACGTGTATCTGGTGCGTCCGTGTATTCGGGTTCAAATAAATATGGCTGGGCAAAAAAATGCAAGTCTTCCCCTGTGTGGAAATCCTTAGACATGTTTGCAAAGATTGTTTTGTTTCCAGCGTGCGTCTCCTCAGACTGTAAACGAAGCTCGGGCGCACCAGACACACGTCAGCTCGTCTTACGTCAGCGGACTCGTGAACGCGGATCCACAACAGAACCGGAAGAGAATACAATGCTGAATAAAGTCGTCGTTTTTGTTATTTTTGGAACAAAATGTATTTTCGATGCTTCAAAACATTCTAACTAACCCACTGATGTCACATGGACTACTTTGATGATGTCTTTATTGCCTTTCTGGACAAGGACAGTATACCGTACATAGATTTTCAATGGAGGGACAAAAGCTCTCGGACTAAATCTAAAATATCTTAAACTGTGTTCTGAAGATGAACGGAGGTCTTACGGGCTTGGAGCGACATGAGGGTGAGTCATTAATGACATCATTTTCATTTTTCGGTGAATTAACCCTTTAAAATGAGAGTTTCATAAATTTGAATTGAAAGGCAATATTCATGCACTTGACTTTCATGAGCATCTTCTGAAGCTTTGTGGCAAATCTAGAAATGCACATCGCTGTCATTACCAGAAACACACACTCTTCTGCACATCTCTGCCGTGACCTCTGACCTTTCCTCTAGGTTAAATGTTGCATAACTCGTGACTGTAAGAAAACAGTTTGTTTTAAACTCTTAGCTGAGCATTAGCTCTATTTTAAATCCTGACCCATAGATCCCGTATTGAGAAGAAACAGCAGCTCTTAATCTATCCTGATGTGAACCGGTTTAACTGGATCAGGGAGTGCTGAAACACACCGCTTTAACCAATCACACACGAGCACATGCATTCACAGCACAACAACGAGGAAAACAACAACAAAACGTTTAGCTAATGTTCCCATTAAGTTAGGCTATGAAAACTTTATTTCTGAATGTTCTCTGAACGTTCAAAACGTCCATTTAAATTTTTTTTTAAAAAAAGATTCTTGTTTATGTGAACATTGAGGGAACATTCAATTTCATCATTCTTCAAACATTATGGAACGTCACTTTTGAATGTTCTCTGAACGTTCTGAAACAAGTAGTGTAACATAAACATCCAATTAAAACGTTTCAGAAAAAAGAAGCAGTGTATAAGTGACATTTTTGTGCTAATGTTTTGAGAACATTATTTTAACCTTGAATGAACGTTCTATTAACGTTACTGGAAGTATGTTTGTTCATAACCTTGCCAGAATCTTTTTATTTGCTGGAAATAGTATTATTTCACATCTTGAATCAACTGTAAATAGTTGAAACACATCCGTATGTTCTTCTGCTGGACCCACAAAGATTGAACGAAACACACACACTGTTTGTTGGGGTTTTACAGCTGGTATACTGTTTTACGTATCTTCTTTATATCTGTTTAATATTGTGAAATAATTAGGGCTGGGAAAAGATTAATCGCATCCAAAATAAAAGTTTGTGTTTACATAATGTGTGTGCACTGTGTATAATCATTTTGTATATATAAATACACACACATGCATGTATACATATAAGAATTTTTTTTATTTATATATAAAATATTTATGTTTATATATAATATAAATTATAAATAAATATATACAGTATATACATGAAAATATTTCTTAAATATATACATGCATGTGTGTGTATTTATATATATACAAAATAATTATACACAGTGCACACACATATATTATGTAAACACAAACTTTTATTTTGGATGCGACTAATCACGATTAATCTTTTCTCAGCCCTAGAAATAATATCATTTTGAAGTAAAATTTTCAAATTAAATGAGGGGCTTCGTTCATCTTCGGAACACGAATTAAGATATTTGTGATTAAATCTGAGAGCTGGATCACTCCTCCATAGGCTTGTAAGGGATTGAAACTTGTTCCCTGAAAAGTTATTAAAGACATCGTTAAAATAGTCCAAGTGACTACAGTGTCTCAATCTTAAGTTTATCAAGCGACGAGAATACTTTTTGTGCGCAAAAACAAACAAAAATAACGACTTTATTTCAACTATTCATTTCCTTCTCTGTGGGCCTCGAGTCAGTTAGCGTAGTGTGATAGCGTAGTGTGTTAGCGTAGTGTGATAGCATAGTGTGATAGCGTAGTGTGATAGCGTAGTGAGTTAGCGTAGTGTGATAGCGTAGTGTGATAGCGTAGTGTGATGGCGTAGTGTGATAGCGTAGTGTGTTAGCGTAGTGTGATAGCGTAGTGTGTTAGCGTAGTGCGATAGCATAGTGTGATAGCGTAGTGTGATAGCGTAGTGTGATAGCGTAGTGAGTTAGCGTAGTGTGATAGCGTAGTGTGATGGCGTAGTGTGATGGCGTAGTGTGATAGCGTAGTGAATTAGCGTAGTGTGATAGCGTAGTGTGATAGCGTAGTGTGATAGCGTAGTGAGTTAGTGTAGTGAATTAGCGTAGTGTGATAGCGTAGTGTGATAGCGTAGTGTGATAGCGTAGTGTGATAGCGTAGTGTGATAGCGTAGTGTGATAAGCGTAGTGTGATAGCGTAGTGAGATAACGTAGTGTGATAACGTAGTGTGATAGCGTAGTGTGATAGCGTAGTGAGATAGCGTAGTGTGATAGCGTAGTGTGATAAGCGTAGTGTGATAGCGTAGTGAGATAACGTAGTGTGATAACGTAGTGTGATAGCGTAGTGTGATAGCGTAGTGAGATAGCGTAGTGTGATAGCGTAGTGTGATAGCGTAGTGTGATAAGCGTAGTGTGATAGCGTAGTGAGATAACGTAGTGTGATAACGTAGTGTGATAGCGTAGTGTGACAACGTAGTGTGATAGCGTAGTGAGTTAGCGTAGTGTGATAGCGTAGTGTGATACCGTAGTGAGTTAGCGTAGTGTGATAGCGTAGTGTGATAGCGTAGTGTGATAACGTAGTGTGATAGCGTAGTGTGATAGTGTAGTAAGTTAGCGTAGTGTGATAGCGTAGTGTGATAGCGTAGTGAGTTAGCGTAGTGTGATAACGTAGTGAGATACCGTAGTGTGATAGCGTAGTGTGATAGTGTAGTAAGTTAGCGTAGTGTGATAGCGTAGTGAGTTAGCGTAGTGTGATAGCGTAGTGTGATAGCGTAGTGAGTTAACGTAGTGAGTTAGCGTAGTGTGATAGCGTAGTGTGATAGCGTAGTGAGTTAGCGTAGTGTGATAGCGTAGAGCTACGTCACATGTAGGCTCACTATTGGCCGACGCTGGTCATGTGTGTGATGCGTGTGACGTACAACAACAGAAGCGCTGCGCTGTTACACTAGTGAACTCACTCGAGGCCCACAGAGAAGGAAATGAATAGTTGAAATAAAGTTATTTTTGTGTTT
>NW_027508963.1:30000-40000 GCF_051911475.1 Siphateles boraxobius | reverse complement strand
AGAGGGCGCGCGGACTCAGACCCGCTTCAGGAGCGCTTCAGGGATCTCGCGCCAAAATACACTGGCAAGGTAATAAATAAACGAGCGATTTTCCCGCGTTGAACCGATGGAGAAAGTGTTATTTAAGGGGATGATGGGGTAAAGTCGCACTGTTTTACTCTCTAATGGGATTAAGAGCTTCTGAACTGATTACTCAAGCGCTCCGCCCACTTGACCCTAATATTCTCCTGATATTCATGCCAGATCATTCCAGGATTATTCCAGAACTTTCAGAAATAGTGGAAAGTGTATGAGACTGATTTGAGGAAAATCTTTTAGTTTAAAGCGACTGACTGTTCACTTTATAAAATATACAGTAATCAACATTTGAAGTGGATCGAAACCTTTCATCAAAGTTATAGGAATACATGAATTTTAAACAATACCCGTTCGTGTCTTAGGACAACTTTGATGAACTTTTTGATCCACTTCAAATGTTGACTACTGTAATTACAAGATAATTAGGGCCTACATTTTACACTCAGAGTAATATTTATCTGGCACAAAAACAATTGAGGATCTCAGTCTGGAATACTGAACAGATACTGAACATAAACATGCAAATTAATAGGCAATAGCTGAGTAAAAAACAGCAGTAGGCCTATTAAAAAAAATAATAATAATTCGATATCCTACATAAGAATAACAAAATGAATCGTGACCTCTCATTTGATTTGAAAGAGTTTCAAGACTTCCCGAAACGACATGAGCTAGAGACGTGATCACTGTTTGTGATTTTAGTGCAGATTGTTGAATGTTTTTTGTGAAATGCAGATGTTGTTTGTGCTGGTCAACGGCAGCGAGAAATCAAACGCCCGCGTGCTGGAATACTTCGGCCTGAAGTCACATGACCTGCCACGGATCGGCATTTATGATGGCACCTTGGACAAGAAATGGCTCATGCCGTCTGATGAAATCACTACTGAGCGCGTGCAGACCTTCTGTGACTCTTTCCTGGCTGGAGAACTGCAGGTGAGGCCATAAACTGAAGTATTTCACAAGATGTTATCAACACTGTATGAACACACACTGAGTGTCTTCTTTCTAACAGAAGCAGAAAGAGGCTGAAACACCTGAAGACAAGACTGAACTATAATAGGATCCTTCATTTCTTTCAATAAAAATATTAAATGAAATACAGTGGATCCTGTTTGGAGTTCATTATAGGACCTTTTTATCAGTGATCATCAAACTGTGATAAACAACAGGACTCCACTATTAATAGCCATTTGTTTGACATTTAGTCTTTTTTTAATTTCTGATCTATGCACATTTATAATGGAGCTCAGTGCGTACTTAATTAACAAAAATATGTTCTAAAAATGTTTTTTAATGTTCCATTATGTTACGAAAACGTTATTTCTGAATGTTAATAGTGTCAGTCAGATAGATGATCCACACAGACGGCGAGAAGAACCTGCAGACACACAGCCAATGCATCACCCGGACAGAATGAGCACCAGAAACTCATTACAAGTAACTTGGGTTATGTAATCAGATTACTTTTTCAAGTAACTAGTAAAGCAACACATTACTTTTAAAATTTACAACATACACAGACACACAGCGGATGCATTCACCTGGACAGAATGAGCACCAGTGTTGGGGGCAGGGTTTGAAACTAACTTTTTCACTCACCGATCAAAAAAGCTGTGATGTAGTTAAACTGGTTTGTTTTTTTTCTCCTTTTTATATATATATACTTATATAATGTTTTCTTTTTATCTTATATATATATATATATATATATATATACACAGGGTTTGAAATTACCTTTGATCGACTTTATTTCAACTATTAATGTCCTTCTCTGTGGGCCTCGAGTGAGTTCACTAGTATAACAGCGTAAGCTTCTGTTGTTGTACGTCACACGCATCACACACATGACCAGCGTCGGCCAATAGTGAGCCTACGTGTGACGTAGCTCTACGCTATCACACTACGCTAACTCACTATGCTATCACACTACGCTATCACACTACGCTATCACACTACGCTAACTCACTAGGCTATCACACTACGCTAACTCACTACGCTATCACACTACGCTAACTCACTACGCTATCACACTACGCTATCACACTACGCTATCACACTACGCTATCACACTACGCTAACTCACTACGCTATCACACTACGCTATCACACTACGCTATCACACTACGCTAACTCACTACGCTATCACACTACGCTAACTCACTACGCTATCACACTACGCTATCACACTACGCTATCACACTACGCTAACTCACTGCGCTATCACACTACGCTATCACACTACGCTATCACACTACGCTAATTCACTACGCTAACTCACTACGCTAACTCACCACGCTATCACACTACGCTATCACACTACGCTATCACACTACGCTATCTCACTACGCTATCACACTACGCTATCACACTACGCTAATTCACTACGCTAACTCACTACGCTAACTCACTATGCTATCACACTACGCTATCACACTACGCTAACTCACTACGCTATCACACTACGCTATCACACTACGCTATCACACTACGCTAATTCACTACGCTAACTCACTACGCTATCACACTACGCTATTACACTACGCTATCACACTACGCTAATTCACTACGCTAACTCACTACGCTAACTCACCACGCTAACTCACTACGCTATCACACTACGCTATTACACTACGCTATCACACTACGCTAACTCACCACGCTATCACACTACGCTATCACACTACGCTATCACACTACGCTATCTCACTACGCTATCACACTACGCTATCACACTACGCTAATTCACTACGCTAACTCACTACGCTAACTCACTACGCTATCACACTACGCTATCACACTACGCTAACTCACTACGCTATCACACTACGCTATCACACTACGCTATCACACTACGCTAACTCACTACGCTAACTCACTACGCTATCACACTACGCTATCACACTACGCTATCACACTACGCTAATTCACTACGCTAACTCACTACGCTAACTCACTACGCTATCACACTACGCTATCACACTACGCTAACTGACTCGAGGCCCACAAAGAAGGAAATGAATAGTTGAAATAAAGTTGTTATTTTTGTTTGTTTTTGCGCACAAAAAGTATTCTCGTCGCTTGATAAACTTAAGATTGAGCCACTGTAGTCACTTGCACTATTTTAACGATGTCTTTAATAACTTTTCAGGGAACAAGTTTCAATCCCTTAGAAGCCTATGGAAGAGTGATCCAGCTCTCAGATTTCATCACAAATATCTTAATTTGTGTTCTGAAGATGAACGAAGGTCTTACGGGGTTGAACAACATGAGGGAGAGAAAATACTGACAGAATTTACATTTATAGGTGAACAATCCCTTTAAAAAGTGCGAATTTTGTAAAAAACAAGTTTCTATGAAAGCTTGTTACTTTCCACTTAAAAAAAGTTTTAAAAAGACTGTGTGTGTGTGTGTGTGTGTAAGTGTGTCTGTGTGTGTGTGTGTGTGTGTGTGTAAGTGTGTCTCTGTGTGTGTGTGTGTGTGTGTGTGTGTGTGTGTGTGTGTGTGTGTGTGTGTGTGTGTGTGTGTGTGTGTGTGATTGATACCATGTGTGCAGTTGTCCTCATCACTGCCATCAATGCAGTCTCAGTGTTGTTCACACACTGTATAGTAGTCGACACACTGACTGTCCTCTGAGCACTGGAACTGAGCGATACACACTTCACAACACACACACACACACAGTAAACACTGTACAGTAAAACACTGATGATCTTTCAGAAGCTGTAGGGATGTTTTCTTGTCACCAAAAGAATGTGAAACACGTATGTGGGTTATATCATTTTAAATATATTTTAAAGATAATTTAAGTTTATTTTACACACTTTGAGCATTATCGTATTGAATATCGCATTATTTAATGAGTTATCGCATATCACATTTTTCTTCAATATCGTGCAGCCCTGACACAAACACACACACATACACACACACACACACACACTCACTCACTTACTCACACACATTCACACATGCACACGCATACTCACACACACACACACACACGCACACACACACATGCAGTGAGACGTTCTTACCACAGTATTTCTCGTCAGATTCATCAGGACAGTCGGTGATGAAGTCGCATTCTGGGTTTGGCTTCTTCAGACACGTTCCATCTCCACATTCATACGTCATATCAGAACATGGTACACCTGAACACACACACACACACACACACACACACACACACACACACACACACACACACACACACACACACACACACACACACACACACACACACACACACACACAGAGTTACAGATACAGTTAGGCTTTATACTGTATGTAGTAATTATAGACAGCTTCATTAAAAAGTGCGAATTTTGTGTCAAAAACAAGTTAAGTTCTATGAAAGCTTGTTACTTTCCACTTAAAAAAAGTGTGTGTGTGTGTGTGTGTGTGTGTGTGTGTGTGTGTGTGTGTGTGTGTGTGTGTGTGTGTGTGTGTGTGTGTGTGTGAGAGAGTGTGTATTTGAGTCTGTTTGTGTGTGTGAGTGTGTTTAGCCCCTTTCACACAGCGCGTAGATCCCGGGAAATTGCCAGAACACCTTCTGTGTGAACACAAACACGACCAGGGATTGATCCCGGGTTGGGGATCTAGTAACATTGCCGTGTTCAGTCCCGTAACGCGCGCTGTGTGAACAAAAGCCGTAACCAATGCCATGTCGTGATGATGACGCTGAAGTGAAGTGAAAGCAGGGTAGTGAAACGCTACGTAATGCGCTAGTTTATAATCCAATCAGAGAGAAAAATGCCCAGCGTTGTTTCACCAGAGAGAAAGCAAACTATAGACGCTGCTGAGACATTACATGTCACATCGATGTCACGTGTCTTTTCGGGATTTTTACGGGTTGTGTGTGAACGCACTCTCTGATTCCGGAAAATCACTGGCAGTGTGAATGAACCAAAATCAAACGAACCCGGGTCAAATCCAGGGTCACTTTATCCGTGTATTTTCCGGAATCTCTGTGTGAAAGGGGCTTTCGTGTGCTTGAGTCTGTTTGTGTGTGTAAGTGTGTCTGTCTGTGTGTGTGACTGTGTTTGAGTCTGTTTGTTTGTGTGTGTGTGTGTGTGTGTGTGTACTGACGATCGGACTAGTTGAAGATGCTGTAGTGGACCTGAAGGCCCGGGCCGGTGTGAGTGTGTGTGTGTGTGTGTGTGTGTACTGACGATCGGACTAGTTGAAGATGCTGTAGTGGACCTGAAGGCCAGGGCCGGTGAGTGTGTGTGTGCGCGCGTGTGTGTGTGTGTGTGTACTGACGATCAGACTGGTTGAAGATGCTGTAGTGGACCTGAAGGCCGGGGCCAGTGAGCGTGTGTGTGTGTGTGTGTGTCTGTGGGCCTCTAGTCAGTAGGCCTATTGTAGGCCTGTAGTCACTTGGACTATTTTAACGATGTCTTTAATAACGTTTCGAGGCTGGCAAGTGTCAATCCCTTAGAAGCCTATGGAGGAGTGATCCAGCTCTCAGATTTCATCAAAAATATCTTAATTCGTGTTCCGAAGATGAACGAAGGTCTTACGGGGTTGAACAACATGAGGGAGAGTAATTACTGACAGAATTTTCATTTATGGGTGAACTATCCCTTTAAGTTGACCAATCAGCTCCTTGGCCAAAAGAGGGCTTTTTTTTTTTTTTTTGCATATGTAGAGTTAGCAGATAACTGATCACCAGCACTGCAGTTGGTCTTGCAACAGGTTTAGTTGCAACTTTTTGTGAGAAATTTTGTGAGAAATTAATGATTTGCATTCTTTTGACACAATAATAAAATACTTCTCACAAAATATAATGCTATGCATGACTGAGTTCAAGCTTGTTGGCTAATATAAATGGAAGCCATATAAAAATTCACTCCCATGGTTCAGCTGTTCACCTGTGAAACACACTTTCCCTTGCTTTTAGTAATATGTATTAAGTTCCTCACAGAGGTTAATGCAGTTTTAAAACTGACTACAATTATTAAACAACACATTTTCATCTGATTTATCTTTAAAAACACTATTGATTAAAATATTCACTCAGTCATTCAAATCATAATACAATCACCTGCTCCAAAGATGCAATAAACGACCACTTCAAGGCCACCTATAGTGACTCCATCAGAGAACAAACGCTGGGTCCATGCAATGCGCTGATAACACCACCAGAGCCTTCATCAGACTGCGACCTGAAGGAGCCCTGCCTAAAGGAAGTGGAGGAAGTGGTGAGGAGAGCAAGATCGAGCTCAGCACCAGGCCCAAGTGGAGTGCCCTACAAGGTGTACAAGAACTGCCCAAAGCTATTACATCGGCTTTGGAGGACCCTGAAGGTGATCTGGAGGAGAGGGAAGATCGCCCAGCCATGGAGGTATGCGGAGGGAGTGTGCATACCAAAAGAGGAGAAGTCTGAGAACATCGACCAGTTCTGGGTCATCTCCTTGCTCAGTGTGGAGAGTAAAATCTTCTTCAGCATCGTGGCCAAGAAGCTCTCCAACTTCCTGTTGAGTAATAAGAACATCGACACATCTGTGCAAAAGGGAGGAATACCAGGAGTTCCTGGTTGTCTGGAACACACGGGCGTGGTAACCCAGCTTATCAGGGAAGCAAGAGAAGGCAGAGGGGACCTGGCTGTACTGTGGCTGGACCTCACCAATACCGATGGCTCAATACCCCACAAGCTGGTGGAGGTCGCACTGGAGAACCGCAGAAGGTGAAAGATCTCATCCTGGACTATTACAGCAAGTTCAGCTTGAGACTCTCCACTGGCCAGCTAATATCTGACTGGCACCAGCTGGAGGTGGGGATAATCACTGGCTGTACCATCTCAGTGACCCTCTTTGCGCTGGCAATGAACATGCTGGTCAAGGCAGCTGAAACAGAGTGCAGAGGCCTCCTCAGCAAGGCTGGAGTAAGGCAACCTCCCATAAAAGCATTCATGGACGACCTCACAGTGACAACAACGGCGGTACCAGGAGCTTGGTGGATCCTCCAGGGGTTGGAGAGACTCATGTCATGGGGAGCCATGAGCTTCAAAACTGCAAAGTCCGGGTCTCTGGTCCTAAAGAAGGGGAAGGTTACAGACAGATTCCGTTTCAGGCTGGGAGAACACCAGATCCCGTCAGTCACTGAGAGACCCGTGAAGAGTCTTGGGAAGGTCTTCAACTGCAGCCTGAATGACAGAGACTCCATCAAGGCAACAGGTGGTGACCTGGAGGGATGGCTGAGAACAGTGGATGAGTCTGGGCTCCCTGGAAGATTTAAGGCCTGGGTCTACCAGCATGGAATCCTCCCAAGAATCCTCTGGCCTCTGCCTATCTATGAGGTTCCCATGGCAGTGGTGGAAGGTTTTGAGCAGAAGCTATCTACGCAGATGGCTGGGCCTGCCGTGTAGTCTAAGTAACATCGGGCTATATGGGAACACCAAAAAGCTCAGGCTCCCTTTTAGCTCAGTGAGGGAGGAGTTCATTGTTGCACGGACACGGGAACACCTGCAGTACTCTGGATTCAGAAATGCCAAAGTGTCCGGCACAGGGATTGTTGTGAGGACAGGGAGGAAGTGGAAGGCAGCCAAGGCAGTCCAGCAGGCAGAGACGCGGCTGAAGCACTAGGCCATCCTTGGAACAGTGGTGCAAGGCAGAACCGGACTTGGGAGTCCAACAGCGACCGATATGACTCTGCCAGCGGAAAGGAGAGGCAGAGGCTGGTACAGGAGGAGGTGCGAGCTTCAGTCGAGGTAGAGCGAACCAGCAGAGCAGTGGCCATAGGGCAGCAAGGCGACTGGGTGAAGTAGGAGCAGGCGATGGAGCGGAGTGTCATCTGGAGGGAAATCTGGAAGTGGAACCCCCAGAGAATCAAGTTCTTGATTCAGTGGGTCTATGACATCCTCCCAAGTCCATCCAACCTGTGAACATGTGGCAAAATACTGTAGAAGCACCTGCATGCCCTCTTTGTTCCAAATTAGGGACATTAGAACACATCCTGAGAAGCTGCTCCAAGGCGCTGGGTGAGGGCCGGATTCGATGGAGGCATGACCAGGTCCTCAAATCCATCGCTGAGGCAATCAGGAAGGGCATCAAGGACAGCCAAGGCCATTCACTTCATCAAGGAAGGACAAAAGCCAGAGAAAACATCAAAAAACTGCTCTGTAGGTTTGCTCTCCACGGCCCGAGACTGAGTGATGACAGTCGACCTGGAAAGGCAGCTGAAAATCTCAACACACATCACCCAGTCCAAATTGAGACATGACATTATCTTAGTCTCTGAGGCCACAACACATCTGATCTTGTTAGAGCTGATAGTGTCATGGGAGTAGAGGATGGAGGAAGCTCAAGAGAGAAAAAGGAAGAAATACCAAGAACTAGTGGAGGATTGTCGGAAGAACGGATGGAGGACCAGGTGTATGCCAGTAGAGGTGGGCAGTAGGGCATTTGCTAGTTACTCCCTGAGCAAGGCCTACGGTACGCTGGGCATAACAGGTGCTAACCGAAGAAGAGCCATAGGCAACAACGTGGAGGCAGCAGAAAAAGCATCCAGATGGCTCTGGTTAAAGAGGGGAGAGCAGTGGGGGCGGTAGAATGCCACGAGGACACAGGCCGGGGTCTGATCAGCCTTGGTCGGGTCGCCTGGACGAGGATGTTTGTTGTAAGACCTGAAACACCCAGTGACTCCTGGAAACAACACTGATGATGTGTCCAAGGTTGTCCATCAGAAGATGTTTCTGTAAACTATGAAATATTTTTTTCTCAATTTTATTTATTTATTTCACTTATAATGGTTTAATTATATTTCATAGGAACATCAATTAATTATATTTATTTATTTTAATTTTTATGATTTTTTTCCAGAAATACTGTGTTGTGTATTTACATTTTTATGACAATCAAATGAAGTCATAAAACATTAACTTTTAATTTATCTTTTAATCAAATATAATTAACTTTTTTTTTTTTTTACAATAATAGTGCTACGCAAGTGCTTTACTGTTTAAATTAACACTTTTTTGTCTATAAATTATTACATAATTATTATAAATTACATCTTCAGTGCTGGGAATCGTGCAGCTGTGTGTTGTTGAACATTGTGTGTGTTTCAGGGTAAAGGCGGCACTAAGACTCTGATGAACACTATTATGCAGCTGAGGAAGATCTGTAATCATCCCTACATGTTCCAGCAAATTGAGGTGCGTTAAAGGGGACATATCTTGAAAATCGGACTTTTCCCGTGTTTGAGTGCTATAATCGGGTCCGCTGTGCTTCTAACAACCCTGAAAACTTGAAAAGTGAAACCCAGTAACTTTGTTCTGGTGAGCATGTCAAAATATAAGCCGATCAGATTTTGCTCTCCTTCTGAGGTATGAAGGGGATTTTATTATAATATTACCGGCACGTTTACACACACCAGCCGACAGTTCTAACGCAATGGCAAAAGTTCGAGCAAAGCATGAAAACTGTTCGAGAACTGAACACTATTGACCAGAACATGTCACCGCTGTCTTATAAACACCTCAGGAACTGTGGACACTTGTGTTGAAGTTCAACATGATGACGAGATGATCAATGTAACTCCACAACAACTACATAAATGTCTCCACTAACATTCAGAAACTCTTCCTGAGTCTCTCCGTAAGGCTGCACTCGCTACTGGTTATTCTGGGATTCTGGATGAGTGAGATTGGCCTGTTCTGGTATTGCCGGAGTTTCTGAAGCTCGTGTAAAGACTCCGCCCTCTTCTGAACGGAGGCGGGGCAAAAGCTCATTTGCATTTAAAGGAACACACAAACATGGCGCGTTTTTGCTCACACCCAAAAAGGCGCAAATTTAACAAGCTATAATAAATGATCTGGTATTTTGAGCTGAAATTTCACAGACACATTGTGGGGACACCAGAGATTTATATTACATCTTGTGAAAAGGGGCATTATATGTCATCTTTTCATAACTTTTAG
>NW_027508963.1:20000-22500 GCF_051911475.1 Siphateles boraxobius | reverse complement strand
TTTAAATAAATATCATACAACTTTATGGTATGTTCTCAATCACACAAACATCCGTATATATTCCATATATATCGGGCCCACAACTGAAGCGGAGCATTATGGGGGATCCCTGTAAATCCTAATGACATGTTTCGTGTGATGTAACCCACATTGTGTTTACTAAGTCTGTGTATATATTTAGATAGAAAGGAAGCAAATGGGTATTTTACTTTAAACCTGCCCGACTAATATCTGCAGAATTGACTCTTACATAACAGACACACAGGGATCCACAGGTTTTTTCCCGTGAGATTTTCCTCGTACACTAGTGCTTTTCAATCCCAGCGTGTCCATCTGACCTGATCCTGGAACATTTGGACCCTGGAATGACCATAGCTTAGAGTTTGGAGGAAAAATATACGTTTTACATTTAGAAGCATCGCCTACATTTCCCACAGATATGGCGAGCGTTTCGTAAAACTCAGCCAGCGACGGGTCACTGTGTGACGGGCTGTTCAGGGCATGTTTGTTAGTGGTTTGGCTCAGTTTCCCAGGTTTAGATGCATGTGTGTCTGTTTGCCAGCCTGCGGTTGCTGGAACACACGTGTGTGTGTGGGTGGGTGTGTGTGTGTGTGTGTGTGTGTTGGTATTGGAATGCAGAAAGGGGCAAGGACGTTACTCAATTCTCAAACCAATCACAAACTCTAGCACCCGTGTGTGTGGGTGACAGTGAGAGTATAAACACACCGGCGAGCGGACGGATGACAGACACAGAAGAAAACGAACACCATCGACTGAGAGAAGAACCCGAGACCTGAGGAACCATGAAGACTCTGGCGCTCCTGTCTGTCTGCGCTCTGCTGTCTGTCTGCACGTCTATGGGAGGTGAGACACGCTCATTATAACCTCTCGAAGCTTGTTGTATAGGTGAGCCCTTAACAGTGTGTTCTGCGTGTGTCTAGTGTTCACAGAGCCTGAACCTGCAGATGTGGTGGTTCCTCCATCAGTATCTCCAACTGAAACTGCCTCTTCATCCTCATCCGCCTCAGATTCCTCTTCATCTTCATCTGAGTCCAACTCTGCATCCGATTCCACATCCGATTCCACATCCGACTCTACGTCTGATTCTGCCTCAGATTCATCCTCTTCCTCATCTGAATCAAACTCTGTCAGTGCTGAAGGTGAGAAATAACCCGTCTTGTGTCTATATGTGTTTATTATTCAGTCAATTTGGTGAAGTAAAAGTGTTTTTGTGTGTTTTCAGGCACGCCTGCCACTCATGTGCTGCTGAAGAGAGACGTGGCGGCTTCACTCCTGAGACACCGGAGAGCAGGAGCACCGGCGGCCGATCTGAGTCCTCAACAGCTGGAGAGGTGACACACACACACACACACGGATGGACACACACACGGACGCATGCACACACACACACACGGACGGACACACATACAGACGCATGCACACACACACACGGACGGACACACACACGGACGCATGCACACACACACACACACACACGGACGGACACACACACGGACGCATGCACACACACACACGGACGGACACACACACGGACGCATGCACACACACACACACACACACACACACACACACACACACACACGGACGCATGCACACACACACACACACACACACGGACGGACACACACACAGACGCATGCACACACACACACACACACACTGACGGACACACACACGGACGCATGCACACACACACACACACGTGGACGGACACGGACGGACACATATACAGACGCATACACACACACACACACGGACGCATGCACACACACAGACGCATGCACACACATACACGGACGGACACACACACGGACGCATGCACACACACACACACACACACACACACACACACACGGACGGACACACATACAGACGCATGCACATACACACACACACACACACACACACACACACACACACACACACACACACGGACGCATGCACACAGTCACACACACACACACACATGTACGTACACACACGGACGGACACACATACGGACGCATGCACACACACACACGGATGGACACACGCCTGGACGCATGCACACACACACACACACACACGGACGGACACACGCCTGGACGCATGCACACACACACACACACACGGACGGACACACACACGGACGCATACACACACACACACACACACACACGGACGGATGGACGCATACACACACACACACACACACACACACGGACGGACGGACACACACACAGACACACACACACACACACGGACGGACACACACACAGACATACACACACACACATATACACGTAAACATTGAGTGTGTTCACGGCACTGGGACTGTTCACTCAGCTTGTATTTGTGTTTGTCCCAGACAGTCAGTGGCGTGATTTATTACTTTTTCTGCAAGTTACACAGTTACACCAGTAGGTGGCGACATGTGACCGATTTGTTCAAAGACAATGATTAATGCAGGAACAAAACAAGTGACTGTGAGTGAGTCATT
>NW_027508963.1:0-12500 GCF_051911475.1 Siphateles boraxobius | reverse complement strand
ACATCCAAACGTAGTCCCGAAAAGGTCAGCCCTTTTTGCCGATCGCATGGACGTTTCTGAATAGAATTGGTCATATTCATTGACTCTATTTTAAGGTTAGTTGTTCCTCTAACGAACGAATTGTTTGCATTTTCGGACGACGCATAGGTTCGACAGTAAGCGAACTAAGCAAACCCTCGTTTTCCCTTCGTCATCAATGCACCACTTGTTCGAAAAGTACCTTCACTTTTTATTTACTTCGCCTTCAACAGGTTGTACACTCATACTGCTGACTCCGCGGCGGGCCTCTTAACACCGGGTATATTTTTTTAATTTTCCTTTCGTCTGTACCTCAGCTATATGTGTCACGGTCCGTTCAGCGCCGTGTCCGTGCGCTGTGTCCGTAAAGCACAGCGCTGAAAACCAATCAAATTAGTTATTCGACAAAAGTGCATTATTTTTACTTAGCAACAGCATTCTTTGACAAAAGATGTCCAATCCGTTACAAGGAATGTTTTAAGTAGTAACCAATAAAAATATGTTTTACAATTTACCCGCCACTGTGGCTGGTATACAAGGCAAAGTCACCCGCCACTTTGAAAAAGTACCAGCCATCGGCTGGTGGCGGGTGCTAATTTCCCACCCTGGTTCCACCCCTAATAAGTATTCACAGCCTTTGCCATGTCACTCAAAATTGAACTCCGCTCCTGTTTCCACTGATCATCCTTGAGATGTTTCTGCAACTGGATTGGAGGACACCTGTGGTAAATCCAGTTGATTGGACATGATTTGGAAAGATACACACCTGTCTATATAAGATCAGTTAAAGGTGCTGTATGTAACTTTTTTACTCTACTAAAGCATAAAAATACCATATGTTTGCAGATATTTAGGAAACATGCTGAAAAACACTTCTACAGACAGTTATTTAACTTCCATGTTGTCAGTTGGTTTTTGTTTTGATCTGTGTGACTCCGCCCACTGCCAGTTCAGCCAACAGTATTTCGACACCCGAGATGCCGGTTGGCGGGAAACACAAACTGTGTCCGAAACCGCTCACTCGTTCACTCATTCACTAATCCCTATATAGTGTATGGCAGTTGAGTCCACTATATCTGCAAGCAGTGAACGAAATGAAGTGAGTGAATTCGGAGGCTGTCGTTTACACTGTGCGTCGGAGAGCGGGAGCTGTCTTCACAGGCTTCGTCACACGTAGTAATAAAACTCCACTTATCTTACGTTACTTACTTTATAAAATAATATTAACAACAATAACAATCATATTGACTTTATTTTGTAATTATACATACCTCCGTGCCAGATTTGCAGTTTCATCGATTGAGATTGTAACTCTCACGCTCACAGATGACGTGGTCGTTGAGCACCTCAGGCGACCGTTTTTATATTCGAATGAATACGCTTTTCCTACAGACGATTAACGGATATTTTTCAAATCATCCACCAAATTATCATCTCTCACTTTACAGTTTAACGAGTTAACAACAATACCACAAATTATCAAAACACCTGGCTGTTAGTAAAACACATTAAATCGTGTTAATGCCTAAATAATATATTTTAATAAAAAAATGATATACAGGTCTATATAATTTACCTTATAAATATAATTTCATTTAATTTTAAAATTCATCTATATAATATTGTAATAATGTCAAGTAATCATTAATAAAAAAAATAAAACTAGCATGAAATAAATGTTAAAGCAGGAATAAGAAAGCTGTAAAGTAATCTCTGGTTTAAACAGTTCTCTCCGCATTGGATTGTGGGAAATAGTGCTACAGCAAGTGTAGATCGAATGTACACTCGAATTCAGAGAGGATTGTGGGTAAAAGTAGGGAATGATGTCGTTCATTCAGAATTCGGACACCACTACAAAATGGCCGACACCCGATATAGTGCACTATTTAGTGGATGGGGAGCGGTTTCAGACACAGCTACAGCGGATCGCAGCCGTGGAAACCAGCAACAAACTGGGTCAGAGATTGCAGATTCCACACAACCTAAAAAGCCTCGATATCCATCTAAAAATCTCTAAACGAGAGCATATTAAACGCGAATAAATCAACTCATTAACTCTCAGTCTGTAAGTCTCCTCCGCTTTCGTTGTTGATTGCGCTCGTTCCTGTTGCGTGTCCTCAAACTAGGGTGACCACCATCAAACAAACCAAATGTGAGACGATTATAAGTTTGTGTGGGACAATGTGGGATATGTTACCAACACCAACAAGTTATAGAACTTAATAAAAACATTTGTATTCTGCCTTTCAGCTGATAAAAATTCTTTGTTCTTTAGTCCCTTCCAGAAAACACCATTACATCACAATGTAACATAACATGTCTTTATTTTACATGACGTTTAAATTCAACATCACTGAGCCCAAAGGCATCATGCAGATCACTATTCCTGAAACACTTCTGACCAAGTCCAACTAAAATCCAACAAAATAAATTATGAACAAATAAAATATAAACCATCATGAATTTGGATCATTGACAGTCTTATATATTAAGAATATATTAAACCAAAAACGTTCGTATTTTTTAGGAAGGATGTGAATTAAAACATCCACAGCAGCAACAAGCTGATAAATTCTGTTAAATTAAAAATTTAATTTACTGAATTATCCATTTGTTTTCTGACAGAAACACACGGAACGAATCACCGCTCCACATTTTGATTGACAGCGTCACAACCCACTAGTGACCGTGTTTACTCCTGTGCTTTCAACCATTGGTTAGGATTTTAAAACGGCTGTTGTGTTTGTACTTCTGACGAAGCAAAACTACGCCGCAAAAAGAATAAATAAAATGCTTTCTTAAAAAAGAACGCATGCACGTTAGGCTTGGGCGGTATCCAAATTTTGATACCGTCAAACCTCCTCCCTATTTTACCGGGGTATACGGTATTACCGTGACTAATTAAAAATTATGACATAAGGCTAAGACAGCGTCACCAAACTGTTGGCTTGTGTCTACACCGTTCAGAAACTGAATACCAGATCGGGCATAAAAAACACAACAAAAAAAAACAAGGCCAACCCGTGCACGTTGTGTCTGATCCCTGTTGACGGCATTAAATTTAATATGAGCCGGAGCCCTATTTAGACTCGACTATTTTTAATACGTGGGCCGTTATAATATGGTGGCGCCAAATAATTGTTTAACCCAGATGCTGAGGGGGTGGTAGATATAAATACTATTTATAAATGAGCAAAAATGGGACAATTAATAATATTTAATTATTTTAATTATGACAATTGTATTCATTTTATTAATTCATTTAAATTAAATTAACAAGCAACAAGCAACAAGTGCATTTGTAAATCCGGTGACACGCGTCCATTGATTTTTATTAATACAACTTTTCTGTCAGTGCTGCAAAGATTAAGTTGACGATCGCCATCTCCTAGTGAACGCGCATATATAGAGAGAAATGCAAATCATGGATTACATAATCAGAAGGTATAGGCTAGCCTTTTTCTTTTCGTTTTGAATTGTTTCGTTTAAAGAAATTGACGATTGATATCTCCGTAGTGAACGCGCGTATAGAGATAAATGCACATCATGGATTAATCAGAGAGTAAATGCTGCCTATATTTCTTTTCCTTTTGAATTGTTTAGTTTAAAGACATTGATGAATCGCCATCTCCATAGTGAACGATAGAGAGAAATGCACATCCTGGATTACATAATCAGAGAGTAGGCTAGCCGATTTCTTTTCGTTTGGAATAGTTTCGTTTAATGAATTTGATCGCCATTTCCGTATGAACGCGCATAGAGAGAAATGCACATCATGGATTAAATAATCAGCGAGTGGCCTATTTCTTTTTGTTTTGAATTGTTTCGTTTAATGAAATTTCAAGCTTTATTTAGATATCTGTCATGTCTGTGAGACATACACTGAGTTTCGGTTAATTTATAATGAGATTTCAATACAAGTGACCGCGGCGCGCCAGCGCATGATCAAGTCATGATTATGTTGTCTGATATATTTGATTCGGATTTATTATTGGTTGATAAAAAAAAAAAAATTAGGATACAATTTATACAAAACGAAATTAACTTTAAAGAAAGGCCTTTTACAAAATGAAACTTAATTAAGTGGTCAATGACTGACTCCCGATGCATCCCATCTTACTCTTGCTGTTCAGTTTTCATTATCAACGTAAAAAAAATAACATTATAATATTTTAACAAATATAAATGCGCTTATTTAATGAACTCGGGGCAAAATGCATCCTCGCAGCGGTGAGTGGGTCTTTGTTTCGGAGATGCGACATTAGGTTAGAGGTGTTTCCATCTCTCGCGGTCACCTTTTTTATTGCAACATTTACAAATTGCCTCGTCAGTATTTACCGCCTCTCCCTTCTCTCTCTCTCTCTCTTTCTCCTCCACACGGTCACTTGATGACAACTACATAAGCATTTTTAGGCATTGAAAAAATTATATTTATTTATTATATGCCGGTAATGACGGTATTGAAACTGATACCGTTGCTATGTTAAGACCCCGCGGTATACGATATTACCGAAATACCGCCCAACCCTAATGCACGTTTTCTTAATATGATTATTAAAAACCAACAGACTGATGAAAATGCAGGACATTTTCTCAATATGCGCCGTGCGGGACAAGGGGTGAAAATGCTGTGCGGTAACGCAATTCAGGACTGGCGCTCGCACTACCTCAAACGCGTGAGTGTCGAGTCGGTCAAGGAGGAGGAGGCGGGGAAACAACGATCTCCGATATTTTGAATGTGGACTGCAGTACCGATTACGACCACTTGCTGTCACGCTTACAGACTGCCCCTTTAACAGTGCATGTACGAGCACAAACCAAGCCATGAAGTCTAAGGAATTGTTCGTAGACAGGAGTCTACATGACTTTTGACAATTTGGGGGCGGAACCAAGGAGGGCACTGACCCTCTTATGATTGGTCACTTTCATCGTAATCGCAACCACAGGGACATCTTTGTACCTTGATGGACAGCTCTCATTACAGGAAGCACGGAGTCAAAGGATCTGACGGAGTTTTTTTTTTTTTTTTTTTTTAAATGAATTTAAACTGTATATAAAAAACTTTGAAAGGTCCTAAAGCACAAAAAATATATGATACCCTAAAACACTTCCCAACTAAGATAAATGGATGAACAAAGACTGAATTCTCCCCTTATGTCATGTTATATTGTAATTCCTTACCGTTTATTTATTAAAATGTTTATTTTGCTTACAAATATCCTTATTTTTGTACTAAGACTACATTTATATTCTTTTTGTTTTAAGAGCTGCTCCCTCTGACTATATTGTCCTTGTATCCTATTCTAAAGAAAAGGAAGTTATGCAGCCATGTTTGTCTGTAAATCTTGATATTTCAATAAAAAATAAAAAAACTCCGTCAGATACTTTGACTCCGTGCTTCCTGTAATGAGAGCTGTCAATCAAAGTACAAAGATGTCCCTGTGGTTGCGATTACGATGAAAGTGACCAATCATAAGAGGGTCAGTGCCCTCCTTGGTTCCGCCCCCAAATTGTCAAAAGTCATGTAGACTCGAGGGAGCAGAAGCCCGCTGCGCGCGAGCAGGATTCCACTGTACAAGCAGAGTTAACCTATGAGAGTATGCCAGGCGCTCGCTCGCAGCTACCTGTACACCTCTCGGTTGTTGAATTTGTGCGCGAGTACTTTTATCATGCCAGCTGAAGGTTCATTTTTGCGCGTGTGAAATAACATAATGTGCTCGTGAGCATGTCTTACACGCTCATAACTTTTGACTAAAAAATAACGCCATAAGAGCCTAAGTCCCTCCCCTTCTGGTGCACCACGGGACCTTATTTCGGAAAAATACTGTATGGCAGTCAATGGCGAGAGACAACAAATATTTGGATCCCGTTTGAATTGTGCCCTGAATTTCACATATGATGTTTGTCAATTTAAAAGATACATTTTAAAGTCAAGAAAGTCTCAGTTTGATGTAAAACTGTTGAGGTATAAGACTGTGAAAATACGTAATTACAAAGACCACAAACCCAAAAGGCGTGCATGTGACGTCATACCTTTCCTCTCAATGAATGAAGCTAACTTTACTGAAGCTAACGTCTGTAATTTTTTCTATAGTCTAACGTTATAATCGTATATTCACATAAAACTAAATGTCACTCTTCTGTTTTATGACAAACTGTGACTTTCTTGACTTTCATAATTATCTTTTAAATTGACAAACATCATATGTGTAATTCAGGACACAGTTCAGACGGAATAAAAAGATAAGTTATCTCTCGCCATTTTATTTTTTCCGAAATAAGGTCCCATGAGCCGGAAGCGAAGGGGAGGGGCTTAGGCTCTCTATTGACTACAGTGGCCTCCATCATCCATAAATGGAAGAGGTTTGGAAGCACCTTCCTAGAGCCGGCCGTTCTCATTATGGGGTATTGTTTCTAGCATTTTGAGGAACATAATAAATTTAATCTGGAAATTGGAATAAGGCTGTAACGAAACAAAATGTGGAAAAAGTGAAGCGCTGTGAATATTTCCGGATGCACTGTACTGACGTCTGTCTCTCCCTGTCATCTGACCTTTGGTGTTGTTTTTCAGGCCCAAAGATGCAGTGAAAGCTTTAAAGAAGAGGATTGTGGGTAATAAGAACTTCAGGGAGGTGATGCTGGCTCTGACCGTGAGTGTTTGTTACATCACTTCCTCTACAGGAGCGAATCACATGTGTGTGTCCTAGGGCTGGGCGATAAAACGATAACGATATGTATCGCGATAGACACGTAATCAATATCAATAAAAAATGCGTTCGATAACACGTTCGATAATTTTTATTTATTTTTCGTCGGAAGAAAGTTTTGTTGCAAGCTTGGTTGCATGAACAAATGTACTCACTCTCTGGTAACCTAGCAACGTACTGGGTGACGCGCTAACAGCCGGTCACGTAAAGGGGGTTGCACTTGCACACGTTATACACCGGACAAGAAGCGCAGCACCGGGATCGATATCCTGTCTAAAGTATCGCGGCCACGGATCAAAAAATAATAATAGGCGTGAATCAAAAATATATTGCACAAACTGAATACAATAAGCGCGAGTCAAAAATTAACAAGCATGAATAAAAACTTGAAACACATTAAAAATTATTTCGCACAAAATTTAAACTTATGTTCATGTTTTTTTTAAATTATGTTTTCCTTGGTTTTATTAATCTGTATTTTGTGCTCTCTTACATTTTATGCTCATATTTGACTCTTTTGTACGTTTGTGCTGTTTTTCTCTTCGCTCTTCTTTCCACGTTCTGCGCTTGCTTTTCCATATGTTGCAGTTCGAGTTTCATGTAAATTAGGGCGGGCTGAAGCGTCACCATTGGTCCACTAGTTCTAGATTGACAGCTCCTCCTCTAGCCAATCAATCGATATTGATCCCATACTGCCGGTGTGTGTGTCAGGTTCTGGAGACGTGTGTGAAGAACTGCGGCCAGCGTTTCCATGTGTACGTCTGCGCTAAAGAGTTTGTGGAGGGCGTCCTGGTCAAAGCCATCCTGCCCAAAAACAACCCACCCATGATCCTCCACGACCGGGTGCTGAGCCTCATCCAGGTGAGACCCACTGCACGTGCTCATATTACACGGGTCATACAAGGTGCTTAAAAAGCTTGAAATACTTTTTGAAATGTAAGTCCTGGAAATCAGCCATATTTATGAAAAGGTACTTGAAAGCGCTTGAATTATTGAAAGACAATATATGTGAAATTAGTGTTTAATTTGATTGATAAAGCAATCTTTTCACACATAATGAAGCTGCAGCCCGTCTGATACAGATATAGAGCCATGTCACATGACTATGAGTATGATATTGCTCATAAATATCAGAGTATATGATACATCTTTCATTCTTCAGATCAATCATAGATTCATGGAAATAAATCAGTTCGAATAAGGAAAGCGATATCTTTGTCATTGTATCTTTTCAATGGTTAAAGTTTCCACAGTCATTGCATCCATTGCTCTTTATTTTAGGGATGCACCGAAAGTTCGGCTGCCGAAAATTATCGGCCGGAAATGGCATTTTCGGTTTTTGTCCGAAAGAGGAAAAAGGCCGAAAATATGCTGTGCCGTGCCGCCCCGCATACAACTGCATGAAGAATAATATATTGATATTTAATATTATTTTAATTACTGTCCAATTTTTGTTACTTGAAATAAAAGTGGGATTATTTTATCTTTTTTAATTCAAAATTAAATGATTGAATTTAATTAAAAAGTTTAATAATAATATAATCATACAAAAAACTAATTTAAAAAAACAAAACAAATTTTTTAATTTTTGGTTACGGCCAAGTGCATCCAGAATTTTCGGTTTTGGCCCAGTGCATCCTTACTTTATTTGTACCATTTTGTTTTATTAGTTTATTTTGGTTTATCCATTTACCTTGTTTTAGACTTTGAAAGATAATAAAGATATTGTTTGATAAGTGAGATCTCTGATTAAAGTCCTTGAAAACCATAAAAGTAGTGCTTGAAAAGTCCTTGAATTTGATTTGACAGCGTCTGTAGAACCGTCATGACCGCCCGGCTCCGGTGAGCATTAACGCTCCTCTGTGCTCCTCTGTGCCGCAGGCGTGGGCCGATGCCTTCAGGAACAGTCCGGCTCTGTCTGGAGTGGTGAGCGTATATGAGGATTTGAGGCGGAGAGGCCTGGAGTTTCCCATGACGGATCTAGACTCTCTCTCTCCCATCCACACACCCAACCGAGTAAATCTCACATTCACCGTCCTCAGTGTGTGTGGGGTCAAACATTGCTCTTTTAATTCTTATCAGGGAAATTTACAACAATGTTTTCCAGTCATAGATATTTAAGCTCCCCTATTATGCTATTTTTAAAGGTTCCTAATGTTGTTTTAGAGTCTCCTACAATAGTTTTAAATGCATCCAAGGTCAAAAAACATTTAAATTCTCTCATAATCTCCACTGCAGCATCAGCTCTTTTCTCTCAGTGTCTGAAACGCTTCGATTGAAGATTCAGTCTCTCTAAGCTCCGCCTCTCTGAGAGCTGCTCTGCTCTGATTGGTCAGAAAGCAAACGCTCATTATCATATCTGAATCTCAGCTCTTGATCACAGTGATACGAACAGTGATGATGGCGTGTGTTTTACCGTATAAATCTCAGAAAACAGCGTCTTCTCGACATGAACAACAAGAACCAAACTCTTCCAGTCTCAGATTAACTAGTGTTTGAGGGCGGAGCTAAGAGACGCTGTTCAGCCAATCAAGAGCATTATGCAAATGAGTTTCAAACCAACGCAGGATCAGCAGGAAGTGAGACTGAATTACTGACGACTCGTTTCAGTTCAGAATCAGTTTTTTCTTTTGGAAAACAATAACTCACTCATCTGCACTTTGATCTTTAAAACTTTTTCCAGAGCTTTTACATTTAAAACAGCTTTATTATACACTACATGAAAGGTATTATCCCAAAAAGCATAATTGGTGCACTTTAATAAAAAGTCTAGTAGTTTTCTATAGTGAATATATAGAAGAGCAGCGTGAACGTTCTGCTAAACGTCGTCTTTTATGCTTCAATGAACAAGTAATGTTGGACAGACGTGAGATGGAGTAAATGATGACAGAATTATCATTATATATTGTAAACTAGCGGTCGTGTGATTAACTCCTGTGTTTCTCTACTCTTCATCATCATCTCTCAGAGTATTCCTGAGAACGGGACGTCTCCCTCATCCGTGTCTCCGTCTGCTTCCAGGACACACACTAACTCGTCACCAGTGGCACACACTCCTCAGTGTGTCCCGTCCAACGGACATCTGACCCCTGTTTCACCTGAGGAGGTACGAACACACCAGCTCTCGTACGTCGACACGAAACTGAAGTTACGCTCGTCTTGTCTCCTCTATTGTGTCGTGTATCGAGAGAAACGCTTCAGGAACAAGAACAGATGTGGGCGGGGCTTGATTGTGTCTGTGGGGAATTGATTGGATGGTTGTGGTTCGCTATTGGCTGATCTCATGTGAGTGACAGGTTATAGCCCCGCCCACATCATCAGAGAAGAGAAGCTGCAAGAGGAACTCATTCTCATTCAAGATTACACATACTGTTATTTTCATTTCATCTTAGTCCACAATAAGTCATAGTGTCACACATTTTATAGGCTGCTTATAACGCTGAATATTAAATCTGTAACTCTGGTTAATTCTGACGAATATGTAAAGCATTTTTTAATATGCCTGAAGGAAACATCACCATCTACTGTCAGAAAAAGCGGGAATATGGAAGCAGATGAAGGATTAAAGCACACTGGTGCTCAGGGGTTAAAGGTCAGGGGTTAAAGGTCAGGGGTTTGGGTGCTCTGGGTTTGGGTTTCTCAGGGGTTAAAGGTCAGGGGTTTGGGTGCTCTGGGTTTGGTTTCTCAGAGGTTAAAGGTCAGGGGTTTGGGTGCTCGGGGTTTGGGTTTCTCAGGGGTTAAAAGGTCAGGGGTTTGGGTTTATCAGGGTTTAAAGGTCAGGGGTTTGGGTTTATCAGGGGTTAAAGGTCAGGGTTTTGGGTTTATCAGGGGTTAAAGGTCAGGGGTTTGGGTTTATCAGAGGTTAAAGGTCAGGGGTTTGGGTTCTCAGAGGTTAAAGGGTAGAGGTTTGGGTGCTTGGGGTTTGGGTTTCTCAGGGTTAACGGTCAGGGGTTTGGGTTTTTCAGAGGTTAAAGGTCAGGGGTTTGGGTTTCTCAGAGGTTAAAGGTCAGGGGTTTGGGTGCTCGGGGTTTGGGTTTCTCAGAGGTTAAAGGTCAGGGGTTTGGGTTTTTCAGAGGTTAAAGGTCAGGGGTTTGGGTGCTCGGGGTTTGGGTTTCTCAGAGGTTAAAGGTCAGGGAATTGGGTTTCTCAGAGGTTAAAGGTCAGGGGTTTGGGTGCTCGGGGTTTGGGTTTCTCAGAGGTTAAAGGTCAGGGGTTTGGGTTTCTCAGGGGTTAAAGGTCAGGGGTTTGGGTTTCTCAGAGGTTTAAGGTCAGGGGTTTGGGTGCTTGGGGTTTGGGTTTCTCAGGGGTTAAAGGTCAGGGGTTTGGATTTATCAGGGTTAAAGGTCAGGGGTTTGGGTTTCTCAGAGGTTAAAGGTCAGGGGTTTGGGTGCTCGGGGTTTGGGTTTCTCAGAGGTTAAAGGTCAGGGGTTTGGGTGCTCGGGGTTTGGGTTTCTCAGAGGTTAAAGGTCAGGGATTTGAGTTTCTCAGAGGTTAAAGGTCAGGGGTTTGAGTTTCTCAGAGGTTAAAGGTCAGGGGTTTGGATTTCTCAGGGGTTAAAGGTCAGGGGTTTGGGGTGCTCTGGATCTGACTGGTGTTCCTCCAGAAGCAGAAGCTGAGATCTGAACTGGATCTGGTCCGAGGAAATCTGACGTCATGACTGAGATGCTGAATAACATCAAACCTGGAGAAACTGCAGCGTCGGACGCAGAACTGCTGCAGGTGTGTGTGTGTGTGTTTGTGTGTGTGTGTATGTGTGTTAGTTAGCCTGCGTTTGATTAGTCTTGTTTTGATCATCACTAACGTGTGTGTGTGTGTGTGTGTGTGTGTGTGTGTGTGTGTGTGTGTGTGTGTGTGTGTGTGTGTGTGTGTGTGTGTGTGTGTGTGTGTGTGTGTGTGTGTGTGTGTGAGCAGCAGCTGTATTCGGTGTGTAAGCAGATGCAGCAGAGGGGTTGTCGAGTTGATTCCTAATCTATCAGAGGACGAGATGATCGGAGAACTGCTGCTGATCAATGATGATCTCAACAACGCGTTCATCCGCTATGAGAGGTCTGGCATATACACACACACACACACACACACACAGGTGACGCTCCACTGCAGCGAGAGTGTAACCCCGTGTCCAGATCTTCAGTAACTCTCTCTCTGTATAATGGCAATATGTTGTCCCGTAAAAGAAAATTGAATGACGGGGTCAACTGAGTTTTATCAATTTTAAAAGGACTGATAAAAACACGTTAAAACAGAGTATGCTTATTATTAGTTACTTGATAATCTTGAGACTTTTAAATGTAAATGGGAAGTGAATCAATATGTGTGTGAAGTTGATAATTGATGGTAACCTGCAAGTTAATTTCTAAGGTGTATAAATTATATATATATTTTTAATATATAATTTCTCCCCTCTCTCTCTCTCTCTCTCCCTCTCCCTCTCTCTCTCTCTCTCCCTCTCTCTCCCTCTCCCTCTCCCTCTCCCTCTCTCTCTCTCTCCCTCTCCCTCTCTCTCTCTCCCTCTCCCTCTCCCTCTCTCTCTCTCTCCCTCTCCCTCTCCCTCTCCCTCTCCCTCTCCTCTCCCTCTCTCTCTCTCTCTCTCTCCCTCTCCTCTCTCCCTCTCCCTCTCCCTCTCTCTCTCTCCCTCTCCCTCTCCCTCTCCTCTCTCTCTCTCTCTCTCTCTCCCTCTCTCCCTCTCCCTCTCCCTCTCCTCTCCCTCTCTCTCTCTCTCTCCCTCTCTCTCCCTCTCCCTCTCTCTCTCTCCCTCTCTCTCCCTCTCCCTCTCCC
>NW_027508962.1:60000-65843 GCF_051911475.1 Siphateles boraxobius | reverse complement strand
AGAGAGAGAGAGAGAGAGAGAGGGAGAGGGAGAGAGAGACAGAGAGGGAGAGGGAGAGAGTGAGAGAGAGAGAGAGAGAGAGGGAGAGAGAGAGAGAGAGAGAGAGAGAGACGAGTGAGAGAGAGAGAGGGAGAGAGAGAGAGAGAGAGAGAGTGAGAGAGAGAGACGGAATGCAGAGAAAAAGCTGCATCAAAATGAGCTCCTGAATATTTTCATCAACTTGGACCTAAAGAGTGGGACATTTCTGAAAAAAAAACCTTCAAATACCCTACACAGAGGACTCTAAAGAAGAGGTACATTTAATAATCTGCAAAACAGAAGATATAAGTGAATATCTTGATTTTAATTTTAAATCAAAACAACTAGCTAAACTGTAAACTAGGGAGCTGTCAACTGTTTCAGTTTATTGTCATCCGCTGGCTAAGCTACTGACTGCCTAAGAAACTAAATAAACTGAGCTAAACAATAACAGAAGAGATAACAGAAGAGATATTTAACAAAGAAAAAAAAAGAAAATAAGAAAGAACAAGAAATAACTGTGTTTGAAGTCTTGTAAACAACAAAGTAGCCTAGCCTGTTTGGAGTAAACAAGTTGTCACCATGGAAACGGGTCAGAAGGCATTTAAGCACAGCAAAGCTCCCAGCAGAGAAGTTGAATACCCTGCCAAATGTAAAAATGCAGCAGCTAGGGAGAAACACAAGGAGAAGACACTACGGGAAAACCCAGAGATCCTCTTTACTGACTATGCCCAACAAAAGAATGGAAGAAAGAAAAACAACCTCATATTCTTCACTGATTCCATCTACATCTGGAAAGATACTGTGTCAAACAACTACCCATATGTATCCAGTGAAGGCATCGGCTCAGGGGGCAGATTAAAGATCTGCAAAGATGAACACCTGGACAAGGAGGACCCCCTTCTCACCATCACATACTACACCAAAGGAAAGGTCATGGTCCAGGGGAATGAAGCCAACCTGGAGTCCTTTGAAGATACATTCTCTCTGTTAAAAACAGAGGTGGACACCAAGAGGGTGATTGTTCACACTGACAGTGAAGATGATGAGACAGAAAACCCCACCACCTTGTCCATCTCTGCCCCTCCTACACCTGCCACCTCTACCAACAGGCTAAAGGAGAGTATGGCCCTATTGGAGCTGGACTTTGCTGAATTTAAAGAGCTGACCCAGGCCAGGCTGTGTGAGCCCCAAAACAGCACTGTGCAGCAGATTCAAGAGGAGCTCCAACAGCTCAAAAGAGACAACCAGTCATTGGCATCTGACCTAAGAGGAAGTATAGAGGCACTGAAGCAGGAGAACAGGATACTTCATACCCAAATGGCCAAAGTAAAGGAAGATGCTGAGAACAGAGAAAGGAGCTTCACCAGGCAGGTCCAACACCTAACAGAGCAACTCTCAGAAATCCTGACAACTACAGAGACACAGACTCTCCCTGCCAGTGTCCCAAAGCCTTGTTTTGTCTCTGTACCACCATCTCTGCTCTACACCCAGTCCAACAACACCCTGGCATCTCCTTCTACACCTACACTGCCAGCTGCCAACAACCAGATCTGCCCATCACAGCCTGCCTCCACTCAGCCTGAAGAACAAGCCCCACAAGTGGTCCTACTGGTTGACTCAAATGGGAAATTCCTGGACACAAACAAGCTTTTTCCTGGTAAGAAAGTGCTTTCTAAACGCTGCAGCACCACAGGCCAGGCAATGAAGCTGTTAAAAAAGGAGACCCTCAGGAGCCCTCAATGCCTGGTGATCCACACAGGAACAAATGATCTGCACAGCCTCCGAAAAGGCACTGCTGAGGCAGTGAAGAAGATGGCAGAGCAGGCCAGTAAGGAATTTCCTGACACCCGCATTGTGATCTCCACACTGCTGCCTAGGACAGACATGCCCCCTCATGCCATCCATGACATTAATATGGAGATCAGAAGAGGATGTGCCACCTTACCCAATGTCCACCTGGCCCTCCACCCAACCATTTGCATCTGGGACCTCTATGATGGACTCCATCTCCACAAAGAGAAGGTGAAGGTCTTTGCGAAGACCCTCAAAGACACGGCCCTAGGACGCAGTCCTTCTACCCTCTCCTCAATTACACGCTTCAGTGATCATCCCAGACCTCCTCCTCACCACCACCCCAGGATCATCCCCCCTGCTGCCAGGAGGCACAACAGCTCAGCCTGGACCTCCCCCTCCCCACCCGCCCACCACCTAACCATGGTGAAACAAAACCAGAGAAGGCTAGTTTCCCCCTCCGTAATCCCTTCCCACCGTCCTCCTTTACAACATCGACAGCAGAGCTACGTACCTGTTGCTGACCTGCCTCCCCACCCACAGCAACGGAGTTATACTTCAGTAGTAGCCCCGCCCCCTGCCACAGCCCCCCTGCCACAGCCGCCCCTCTCCCCTGCTGCCTCTGAGCTAGGAGACATCAGGAAGATGCTACAAACTCTGTGTACCCGACTTCTGCCCAGCTAAGATATACATACACAAAACACTTTACCATTTGGGTAACAGAACATTGATATATATATTTCGTTAGTAATAGTAATAATAACAATGGTAGAAATTAGTATAATAGTACTATTTATAATTTGTAAATATTTATTTAGTATTATAAATGGATAGGTTGAAGGTTTTTTTTTTTTTTTTTTTTTTTTTTTTTTTTTTTGTCCTACTATATGGGTTCATTTTGTTTGTTTTTAATGCGCTCATTACATATAAGCTGTTGGAATATCCAGGGTCTCCACTCCTCGACATTTGAGCTGAAGAGTGAAAACCCTGAATTCATTAAATCTATAAAAGATGTTGACTTAATTATATTGACAGAAACATGGTGTAAAAATGATTCACTCATTCACTGTCCCCCAGGATATAACGAAATCATGGTGCCCTCTATAAAATTTAAAAACATACGTAAGGGCAGAACATCGGGGGGGATCTTGGTGTGGTACAAAGGAGATCTATGCAGTCAGATCTCAACAGTAAAACAGGGTAAATCCCATGTTTGGTTGAGAATAGATCAAACCCTTGGCATTACTGATAGAGATCTCTATCTATGTGCAATATATATACCCCCAGTTGATTCTCCTTATTTTGAAGAAGATATTTTTGATACTCTCCATTCAGAAATCGCCTACTTCCAGGCCCAGGGAAATGTTCTTCTAACTGGCGATCTGAATGCACGAACAGGAATTGAACCTGATGTCATCGACCCACAGAGCCACAACCATGTATTTGATCAGGCCCCCCTGTTTACCACACCAACCATCACCCATCGGAACAACCTCGATTGTGAAATTAATCAAAGTGGCAGGGAGATAGTGCATCTCTGTCGGGCTTTAGGCCTGTACATAGTTAATGGTAGGTTCAGAGGGGACTCTTTAGGGAGATTCACCTACTCCTCAGCTCATGGATCTAGTGTAGTAGACTATGCAATCACTGACATGGACCCCTCAACTATCAGTGCATTCACTGTCAGACAGCAATCCCCACTTTCAGACCACAACCAAATAAATCTGTTCTTTAAACTCCCAGATCAATTAAATCCCAAAACAAAAGAACCCGGTAAGCTGAATGATTTAAATCCTGGCTACAGATGGGCCCCAGACAGTGGAGACAAACTCATCATGGCCTTGAAATCACCTGATCTGATGAATGACATATTCATATACGACCAAACTCAATATGTCCCTACCAAAAATGGTGTAAACAAGGCAATTGATGACATCAACACAATATTCCATAAGGCAGCTATCAGAGCTGACCTCATAAAACAGAAAAATAAGCCTATTAGAAGACAAAATGTTGAGAAATGGTTTGATAAAGAATGCAAGACCATCAGAAAGGACCTTAGAAATATAGCAAATGAAAAACACCGCCAACCAAACAATCCGGCCTTACGCATTAGATACAATGACATTTTAAATAAATACAAATGTACAATTAGGAACAAAAAACAAAATTATACCCACATGAAACTTGAAGATATTGAAAACGCCATTAATCAGGATCAATTCTGGAATATGTGGAACAAGTTCAACACAAAACTACAACAACCATTACCCATTCAAAATGGTGATATCTGGAAAACACATTTTGAAAACCTTTACAAAGACATACCAATTAAACAAATTAGACCAGAACAAAATTTTATAAAAGAAAAACTCCAAACATTAGAACAAACAATTAAAGACAACCAAAACCCTCTTGATTCTCCAATTACTTGGGAAGAATTGATCACACAGATAAAATCTCTCCAGCCGAGGAAAGCTTGTGGTCCAGACAGCATTAAAAACGAGATGCTCAAATGCAGCACCCCAGAGATGCAGGCTGCACTGTTAAAGCTGTTCAATATTGTTCTACAGTCAGGATGTTTTCCTGACATCTGGTGCAAAGGGCTCATTTCCCCCATTCATAAGAGTGGGGACAAATCAGACCCTAATAACTACCGTGGCATCTCTGTCAGCAGTTGTCTAGGCAAATTATTCTGTAGCATTCTAAATAAAAGAATGCTAGATTTCATTGAGGAACACTCCATCTTAAGTAAAAGTCAGATTGGTTTCCTCCCAAAACACCGCACCACTGATCATATATACACCTTACACACATTAATTAATAAACATGTACACCAAACTAAAAATGGTAAAATATTCTCTTGTTTCATTGATTTCAGAAAAGCTTTTGATTCTATTTGGCATGAAGGTCTCTTTTACAGACTTCTACAGTGTGGTATAGGGGGCAAAATGTATGATCTAGTTAAATCTATGTATTTAGAAAATATGTGTGCTGTTAAAATTGGCAACAAACAAACTGATTTCTTCTCCCAGAGAAGAGGTGTTCGGCAGGGTTGCAATTTAAGTCCAACATTATTTAATATATACATCAATGAGCTTGCTGTTGAGTTAGATCAATGTGCTGCTCCTGGCCTCTCCCTTCTAGATAGAGAGGTGAAGTCCCTGTTTTATGCTGACGATCTCGTTCTACTGTCTCCGACTAAACAAGGATTACAGCAACAGCTAGACATAGTAGAAAAGTACTGTCAGAACTGGGCTCTGGCTGTAAATATGAAGAAAACTAATATCATGATCTTCCAAAAACGCCCAAGATGTCAGGAGAACAAACATCAATTCACCATTAATAATGATGTCATTGAACACAGCATGAGCTATACCTACCTTGGTATAACCATATCAGCATCAGGGAGTTTCAACATGGCAGTGAATGCACTAAAAGAAAAAGCTCGAAGAGCTATACATGCAATTAAGAGAAAATTCTATAACTTCCAAATCCCAATTAAAATCTGGCTTAAAATATTTGACAGTGTCATCCAGCCCATTGCGCTGTACGGTAGTGAAATATGGGGTCCACTCAGTCATCAGAGCTATACCCGTTGGGACAAACACCCAACAGAATCTCTTCATGCAGAATTTTGCAGATACATTCTACACGTACACAGAAACACACCAACAAATGCATGCAGAGCAGAATTAGGCAGATACCCACTGATAATTAACATACAAAAGAGAACACTCAACTTTTTTAACCACCTAAAATCCAGCCCCCAAGACACACTTCACTCCAAGGCCCTCCGAACCCAGGAGCTGAGCCCAGAAAAGAGTCCCCTATGTCAACTGGTACTCAGACAAACTCCCCCACGTCAGAGACAGTCTGAGCAGCCTCAGAACAACACTGCCTTACAAACACCAATCAGAGTCAAGCAAATCATAGCACAATGCAAAGAAACCTATCTGGAACATTGGAAAGAAGAAACTAAAAGCCAAAGTAGACTAGAATGTTATCTGACCCTAAAAAGAGATTATAAA
>NW_027508962.1:42500-55000 GCF_051911475.1 Siphateles boraxobius | reverse complement strand
TTATGATGGACAAATTCACTTTTATGATGGACAGATGCACTTTTATGATGGATGGATGCACTTTTATGATGGACAGATAAACTTTTATGATGGACAGATACACTTTTATGATGGACAGATGCACTTTTATGATGGATAGCTGCACTTTAATGATGGACAGATGCACTTTTATGATGGATAGATACACTTTTATGATGGACAGATGCACTTTTATGATGGACAAATTCACTTTTATGATGGACAGATGCACTTTTATGATGGATGGATGCACTTTTATGATGGACAGATACACTTTTATGATGGACAGATGCACTTTTATGATGGATAGATGCACTTTTATGATGGACAGATGCACTTGTATGATGGATGGATGCACTTTTATGATGGACAGATACACTTTTATGATGGACAGATACACTTTTATGATGGACAGATGCACTTTTATGATGGATAGATGCACTTTTATGATGGACAAATTCACTTTTATGATGGATGGATGCACTTTTATGATGGACAGATGCACTTTTATGATGGATGGATGCACTTTTATGATGGATAGATGCACTTTTATGATGGATAGCTGAACTTTTATGATGGATAGCTGCACTTTAATGATGGACAGATGCACTTTTATGATGGATGGATGCACTTTTATGATGGACAGATGCACTTTTATGATGGACAGATACACTTTTATGATGGACAGATACACTTTTATGATGGACAGATGCACTTTTATGATGGATAGATGCACTTTTATGATGGACAAATTCACTTTTATGATGGATGGATGCACTTTTATGATGGACAGATGCACTTTTATGATGGATGGATGCACTTTTATGATGGATAGATGCACTTTTATGATGGATAGCTGAACTTTTATGATGGATAGATACACTTTTATGATGGACAGATGCACTTTTATGATGGACAGATGCACTTTTATGATGGATAGATACACTTTTATGATGGACAGATACACTTTTATGATGGATAGATACACTTTTATGATGGACAGATACACTTTTATGATGGACAGATGCACTTTTATGATGGATAGATGCACTTTTATGATGGACAAATTCACTTTTATGATGGATGGATGCACTTTTATGATGGATGGATGCACTTTTATGATGGATAGATGCACTTTTATGATGGATAGCTGAACTTTTATGATGGATAGATACACTTTTATGATGGACAGATGCACTTTTATGATGGATGGATGCACTTTTATGATGGACAGATGCACTTTTATGATGGACAGATGCACTTTTATGATGGATAGATACACTTTTATGATGGACAGAAGCACTTTTATGATGGATAGCTGCACTTTAATGATGGACAGATGCACTTTTATGATGGATAGCTGCACTTTTATGATGGACAGATGCACTTTTATGATGGATCGATGCACTTTTATGATGGACAGATGCACTTTTATGATGGATATATGCACTTTTATGATGGACAGATGCACTTTTATGATGGATATATGCACTTTTATGATGGACAGATGCACTTTTATGATGGACTGATGCACTTTTATGATGGACATATGCACTTTTATTATGGACAGATGCACTTTTATGATGGATCGATGCACTTTTATGATGGACAGATGCACTTTTATGATGGATATATGCACTTTTATGATGGACAGATGCACTTTTATGATGGACTGATGCACTTTTATGATGGACATATGCACTTTTATGATGGACAGATGCACTTTTATGATGGATAGCTGCACTTTTATGATGGACAGATGCACTTTTATGATGGATATGATGGATAGCTGCACTTTTATGATGGACAGATGCACTTTTATGATGGATAGATGCACTTTTATGATGGATATATGCACTTTTTATGATGGACAGATGCACTTTTATGATGGACAGATGCACTTTTATGGACTTCCAATTTGTATTTGTCTGAGAGAAGAATGTCATATACACCTAGGAGGACTTGAGGGTGAGTAAATCATTTTTGGGTGAACTATCCCTTGAAATCCTGCACAGAAACACACGAAAGAAGATGTAGATGATGATGATGAAGATGATGATGTGATGATGAAGATGATGATGATGATGATGATGATGTGATGATGAAGATGATGATGATGATGAAGATGATGATGATGATCAAAATGAAGATGATGATGATGATGATGAAGATGGTGATGAAGATGATGATGATGGCGATGATGAAGATGGTGATGATGATGAAGATTATGATGATGATGATGAAGAAGATGATGATGAATGATGAAGAAGATGAAGATGATGATGCGAATGACGATGAAGATGATGATGATGAAAATGATGATGATGATGAAGATTACGATGATGATGATGTGATGAAAATGATGATGATGATGATGGTGATGATGATGATGAATATGATGATGATGATGACGAAGATTATGATGATGATGATGATGGTGATGATGATGATGAATATGATGATGATGATGATGAAGATTATGAAGATGCTGATGCTGATGATGATGATGATGATGATGATGATGATGATGATGATGAAGATGATTATGATGATTATGAGGAAGATGATGATGATGATGATGATGATGATGAAGATTATGATGAAGATTATGATGATGATGATGTGATGATGAAGATGATGATGATGATGATGATGATGATGATGAAGATGATTATGAGGAAGATGATGATGATGATGAAGATGATTATGATGATTATGAGGAAGATGATGATGATGATGATGATGAAGATGATGATGATGATGAAGATTATGATGATGATGATGATGATGAAGATGATGATGAAGATGATTATGAAGATGATTATGATGATTATGAGGAAGATGATGATGATGATGATGAAGATGATGATGATGATGATGAAGATTATGATGATGATGATGATGATGATGAAGATGATTATGAGGAAGGTGATGATGATGATGATGAAGATGATGATGAAGATGATTATGATGATTATGAGGAAGATGATGATGATGATGAAGATTATGATGAAGATGATGTGTAGTGAACAGTCTCGCTGGGGTTTCTTCATGTACAGTAAGTGTTTTATGTCGTATTTCAGCGTTCAGACTCTCCACACTCACTGATTAAACTTTATTTCCTGTAACAGAGGAACGAGACGCTGCGGTTTGGAAGAAAGATTGAACAGAGGAACATTCAGAGAGAAAGACAGAATGTGTTCGAGGGAAAATCCAGGGGAAATTAAAACGACCATTTAAACCCTGAATGTGTGTTAAACAAACAGCGGCCGCTCGTATATCCAGTTAATACACTACAATACTGCTTCTGTGCACACACTGAGTGAGTGTAGTTTAGTGTCTCAGCATGTGTGTGTCTCAGGTCACTGTGTGATCAGCCATCTTTAAATAAACTGGGGACTGGGGCATGTTGGCACAACACACACACACTGCAAAAAAATATGTTTCTGTCTTTTTTTCCAGCACAGATATATAATCTATTCTTTATAGACTCAAAAAACAAACTGAGGCATGTTGTCACAGCACACTCACACAGACTCAGACGCACACACACACACACACACACACACACACACACACACACGCACTGACGCACGCACACACGCACGCACACACGCACACACACACACACACACACACACACACACACACACACACACACACACACACACACACACACACACACACACACACACACACACACACAGACAGACACAGACACAGACACACACACACACACACACACACACACAGACTCAGACGCACACACACACACACACACACACACACACACACACACACACACACACACACACAGACATACACACACACACACACAGACTCAGACGCACACACACACACACGCACCGACGCACGCACACACGCACGCACGCACACACGCACGCACACACACACACACACACACACACACAGACAGACAGACAGGCACACACACACACACACACACACACACACACACACACACACACACACACACACACACACACAGACATACACACACACAAAGACAGACAGACACGCACACACACACACACACAGACAGACACGCACACACACACACACAGACCAAAATGCAAAAAAAAATGTTTCTGTCTTGTTTTCCTGCACAAATATGCCACAAATATTCCAAGCGTTTTCTTGAATGCAGTTTTGAACTAGATGTTTGAAAGCAACAGAAGCTGGACTGATGCAGTTCTTGTATATGTCTGCATGCTGAGTTTTTAGTTTTAGGCCTAATTTCCATTTTAAATCAGTTAGTCAATGAACCAATAAAGTCTCAAACGCTTCCTGGAGCATTTGTGTACTTGTTTGTTCTTCAAGTAGGTCAGTGGAACATGAATGCTGCATTAATGGGCTAAAATTAGCCTCATCAGACCCAGAAGACGTTTTTAATTAAAGAGGAAAGAAACATCAAGGCATCGGCCCTGATTAAAAGATCAGCACAAACAGAATAACCATACAGGACTGAACGCAGGGAGATTAGTGGAGAGAGGGCAGATCCTGCGGATAATCGGATTTACTGTCTGATGGAGTACGAGAACCGGATCTGTTGGACATTTCATTTCCACTCAGATGAGGAGGAGAAGCTTATAATACCAGTTAATAAGGAAAGGATATTTTGACCCCTGTAATACTTGATTAGGATTCATCTGTTAAACCTTAAACTACATTATATGCCCGCTAGATGGCGCCGCGCGCTGCTGAATCTGCATAGACACAAACTGCTTCTCATTTGTAACTTAATAAACTAATAGAGCTCATTTCCCAACCGAGCATGAGAAACTCTAAAGCTTGTGATTTTTAACACCAAAAACGTTATTGAAAAAAATCTTTGTGATAAAATAAAATAAATACAACATTTACAAGCATTTGCTAATTTTTTTTAAATACTTTACAATAAGGTTCATTAGTTAACATCAGTTAATTAAACTAACAGGAACTAACCATGAGCAATACATTTGTTACTGTTTTTGTTCATCTTTGTTAATCTTAGTTAATAAAAATAGTCATTCATTGTTTGTTCGTGTTAGTTCAGAGTGCATTAACTAATGTTAACAAGATTTTAATAATGTATTAGTAAATGTTGACATTAACATTAACAAAGATTAATAAATGCTGTATAAGTGTAGTTCATTAATAGTTCATGATGATAATTAATGTTATTAACTAATTAACCTTATTTTAAAGTGTTACCAAATATATAAATGTATTTATTGGAGAGTTATAAAACTAAGTTAAGTTGGGAATGTTATTGTGGGCACATAACGGTACATCCAATACCTGGAGCGCAACTCGCTTGTAATATTCAGTCTATGCGATGATTGACATCCTCCGCGTCCAATCAGCAGCCGAGGTGATGACTTTACAATAGAAAGGGGAGCCAGAGAGGGGCGGGGTCTCACACAGAGAGCCAATAGCAGGACAGGAGGGCGGGCACTTTCTCAACTCGGGCTTTTGTTCTCTGTCACGGCAGTAAAGTGAAGTTTGGTCACCGTTATTCCGCGGGACATCCCGTATCAGAATCACAGGGATAATATTAGAGCTCCTTTATTTCCTTCAGGAACAACTCTTGTGCAGTGTGAGATCTGAGGATTTACTGACGGCGAACTTTTGCTTTTTCCTCACAATGGAAACTCCATTATCATCTTCTTCATCATGAGAGGAACGCGTTGAGTTTTACAGTTCTGACAGGATTTTACTGCATGCGAATGAACTCTTTTTCCTCCCGTAAAAGGAGTTTTGAAGGATTAAACCTGTGGAATTACAACAGTAAGAACTCAACTTTACCTTAAGTTTGTTTAAAACAACAAAGCGGATACATTTGGATACATATTCATCCTTTTTTCTTTCTTTCTTTCTTTTTTTTTTTTTGGGATACAATGCAAATGTGAGTTGAATGTATCAGGCTTGGAAAAACCCTGACTGGATCTGTGATCATGGCGCGTTCAGGTACATCTATGGACACTTTGCACCTCATTTTATTCGTTTTATGGACTTTATCGCGCTATTCTTTATCCAGTCAAGTTCGGCAGGAGTTTGAGGTTCTGGAAGAGCAGCCGATGGGCACATATGTGGGCACTATCAACACCAAACCCACTTTCACATACAGATTCAGCGAACAACACAAACTTTTTTCCATCAACGCCACGACTGGCGTCATATACACTTCCTCAGTGATCGATCGAGAAGTTTTGCCGAGTAATATCATTAATGTTGTAGTTTTATCCAGTCAGCCGACTTACCCAACTGAAGTTCGCATCGTGGTTCTGGATATAAATGATAACGCGCCTGTGTTTCCCGACGCGTCAATCGTGGTGTCGTTTAAAGAGGACGCGAGTAACGGGCGTCAGGTTATATTAGACACCGCGACGGATTCAGACATCGGGACCAATGGAGTGGATCACACGACTTACCGAATCATTAACGGGAACGATCAGCGTAAATTTCGCTTGGATATCACCGTAAACCCGAGCGGTGAAGGCGCGTTTCTGCACCTCGTGTCCACAGGAGGGCTTGACAGAGAAATAACCCCTTTCTATCAGCTCCTAATCCAGGTTGAAGACAAAGGAGAACCTAAAAAGTTCGGGTACCTGCAGGTAAACGTCACAATTCAGGATATAAACGACAACCCTCCTGCGTTTGACCAGGACCAGTACCAGACCAGTGTGTTTGAGGACTCTGCCATTGGCTCCAGTGTACTTCAGATATCAGCCACAGACTTGGATGAGGGTGCGAATGCTGATATTACATATTTTTTAGATGAAGGAACTCCATTTCAGATTGACCCCAAAACCGGGACTGTTATTATAAAGGACGGGTTAGATTATGAGACTAGGAAAGAGTATTCCCTAACCATCCATGCTGTAGATAACGGCATCCCCTCTCTCAAAGTCAGGTCTGAAGCGACTATCAAATTGCTTGATGTTAATGACAACGACCCTGTTGTTAAATTTCGCTACTTCCCAACAACGTCCAAATTCGCTTCGGTCGATGAAAACGCACAAGTTGGGACGGTCGTAGCATTATTGACCGTTTCTGATTCGGATTCGTCCACCGCTAACGGTAATATCTCGGTTTCGATACTCGGTGGAAACGAGCAAAGACACTTTGACGTTCACAATTCGCCCGTCCCAAATCTGAGTCTGATCAAAGTAGCAAGTGTGTTAGACAGAGAGAGAATCTCCTCATACAACCTCACTGTTTCAGTGTCAGATAACGGCAAGCCCGTGTCTCGCTCGTCGTTCGCAAGTTTGGTTATATTTGTGAATGATATTAACGACCATCCGCCTATATTTCAGGAAGCTGTGTATAAAGTAGACATAAGCGAAGACATTCCCAAAGGCAGTTACATTAAAGGGGTCTCGGCCACAGATGGAGACTCCGGGCAAAACGCCAATCTCCGTTACTCACTTGTGTCTGGAAACAGTTTGGGTTGGTTTGCCATCAGTGAGAACAGTGGATTGGTTACCAGTGCGGCAGAACTCGATAGAGAAAAAGCATCTCAAATCGTGCTAAATATCAGCGCTAAAGACCAAGGCCTGCAGCCGAGAATCTCCTACACCAAATTGATTGTGAATATAACAGATGTTAATGATCAAATCCCTACTTTTACGCAAAATACATATCACGTTTCGTTAGTCGAACATTCCCCTGTCGGATCCGAGCTTGTGGTGTTGTCTGCGACAGATTCGGATCTCGGGTCAAACGGCACGATCCGATTCTCATTTGACACAGAAACCCCTGTTAGCGTTCAGAATCAATTTAGATTAGATGCGATTTCAGGCCGTTTGAGTTCAGCAACTGAGTTAGATAGAGAAGAGGAAAGCTCTTATCTTCTCTATATCAAAGCCACAGATGCAGGAACGCCTCCTCTTCACTCCAACTGCAAAGTTAATATCACACTGAAAGATGTTAACGATAACAGCCCAGTGTTTTACCCCGTGCAATATTTCGCTAATGTTAAAGAAAACGAGCCGACCGGCTCATTCGTTAGTATTGTAACCGCATCCGATCCTGATTTGGGTCGCAACGGCACTGTTAAATACGCCATCACTGCTGGTGACTCGTACAAGTTTCACATTAACAGCAACTCTGGTAAAATCACGACTCTAATGCCACTTGATAGAGAGGAAAAAACCACGTATCAGCTGCAGGTTTCGGCGACCGACGGAGGCGGGTTGCGTTCGCACACACACGCTATAGTCACGATCACGGTTATAGATACACAAGATAACCCTCCCGTATTCAGTCTGAACGAATACAGCTTTGTTATGTTTGAAAATGTGGCGATTGATAGCATTATTGGGACTGTATCGGCCACTACAGTAGATCTAAACACTAATATCACTTATTTAATCGCTTCGGGCGACCAACGTGGTTTGTTTGATGTTAAACGCGGCACTGGGCAGATCATAGCTTCAGGTGTTATAGACAGAGAAGAACAGGCGTTTTACCAGCTAACAGTGATCGCTAGGAGTGGGGAGGTTACAGGGGAAGCATTAGTTAATATCACTGTGAAAGATTTAAACGATAACGCTCCTCGTTTTATTCATGCTGTCGAGCACGTTAGCGCTGTTGAAAACTGGGCCGCCGGTCTTCATATATTCCAGGCGAAAGCTTCGGATCCGGATGAGGGCACCAATGGCATGATCGTGTACAGCCTCAAACAAAACCCGAAAGGTTTGTTTCACATTCACGAAAAGCACGGATTGATCTCTCTCACCGGCCCCCTAGAGGTCACAACCAGTTCCTACCAGCTGGAGGTCGTGGCCTCTGACCTCGGCGTCCCTCAGCGCACATCCAGCTTTATTCTCACTATTAGCGTGTACGACGTAAACGACAACGCGCCAGTGTTCGACCAGCTCTCCTACGAAGTCACCATCTTGGAATCCGAGCCGGTAAATAGTCGTTTTTTTAAAGTGGAGGCCAGCGACAAAGACTCTGGGCTCAATGGGGAAATTGTGTATGACATCACTAGCGGGAACACGAACGATGTTTTCGGGATTTTCCCCGATGGACAGTTGTATATTAAAGCAGATTTGGATCGAGAAGTACAAGATCGGTTTAGTTTATTAGTGGTGGCTAAAGATAGAGCCGTTGAGCCGCTGAGCGCGAGCGTTAATGTGACGGTTCTCCTCGACGACGTCAACGACAATCGTCCGCTTTTCAACAGCACTAATTACGTGTTTCACTTCGAGGAAGAGCGAGAAAGAGGATCTCTCGTCGGGCGTGTTTTCGCTGAGGATAAAGATTTTGGGCCGAACTGCGAAGTCCGTTATTCCTTTGAAACGCCACAGTTAAACTTCGAGCTCAACGCCATTACGGGCGTGTTGACCAGCACGCTACAGTTTGACCGTGAATCTCTCATGAGACAAAGAGGAGCTTCGGTGTTCAGTTTCACAGTCGTTTCTTCCGATCAAGGCCTTCCCAAGCCTCTCAAAGACCAGGCTAAAGTTCAAGTCTACATACAAGACATCAACGACAACCCACCGAAGTTCACCAAAGACATTTACCAGGGTTCAATCTCTGAATCCGCACCAAATATGACGCAACTGCTCCGAGTCTCTGCCTCAGATGTGGATGAAAATAAAAACGGACTTGTTCGCTATGACATAATAGAGGGAAATGAGGAAAAACAGTTTAGCATTGATGGCAGCTCTGGTCAGGTTACGCTAGTGGGAAAACTAGACTTCGAGTCGACACCCTTTTACTCCCTTAAAATTATAGCGGAGGACTCTGGGATTGTGCCTCTGTCATCCACTTGTGTGCTGAGCATCAGCATTCTGGATGATAACGATAACTCTCCGTCTTTTCCCAAATCAACCCTCACAGTGGATGTGCTGGAGAACATGCGGATTGGAGAGCTAGTCGCCTCAATTACCGCCACGGACTCTGATTCGGGATCGAACGCTGAAATCACATACAGCATTTCTGCTACAAACAACCACGGCACTTTCAGCATTAGTCCCAACACCGGTAGCATCTTCCTCGTCAAGAAACTTGACTATGAAACTCAATCCCTTTACAAACTCAACGTGACGGCTAAAGATAATGGAAGGCCGTCTAAGTCTTCCTCTATTCCTGTTTTAATCCATGTGAGGGATTTTAACGACAACCCTCCTGTTTTTACACCAGGTGACATTTTTAAGTCAATCCCTGAAAACCTCCCGCTCTCAACCTCGGTTATGACTATTACGGCTCACGACACGGACGCCGATATCAACGGCGAGCTCGAGTACTCAATCGTCCAGCAGACACCCAGGGGTGCTCACTTTAGCATAGACCCTTCGTCTGGCGTTATCTACACAAATAAAAACATTGACAGAGAGTTCTCAAACCTTTTTGAGCTTACAATCAAAGCAACCGACCAAGCCGTGCCGTCCGAGTTTCGCCGTTTCGCTCTTAAAAATGTCACTATATGGGTGACGGACCAAAATGACAACATCCCGATGTTTATCTCCCAGAATGCACTAGTTGCAGAATCTAACATCGTGATCGGATCCATTCTGACAACTGTAATCGCTTTTGATCCAGACGAAGGGGCGAACGGAGAGGTGGAGTACGAACTTGTAAGAGGAGATTCAGACACGTTTATAATGGATCGCTACAGTGGAGATATCAGATTAGCATCTCAGCTCGTTCCCTCGAAGCTCATCTACAGTTTAACCGTGTCGGCAACGGATCACGGCACGGATCGCAAAACCTCACGTACGGAGCTAACAATCCTCCTTCAAGGTACGGATGGCCCGGTTTTCTCACAACCCAAATACATCACCATTTTAAAGGAAGGCCAGCCACCGGGAACCAACGTTATCTCTCTGGACGCCTCCAGTCCTCGTGGCACCGGCTCCAAGGTTGAGTTTTTTATAGTTTCGGTTCGTAGCGGAGGGAAGGCCGCGGGCCGCTTGTTCACCATCGGGCGCCACACTGGGATGATCCAAACGGCTGCCGAACTGGACCGGGAGCAAGGCTCGGATCTCTACTTGCTGGACGTGTACGCCATTGAATCCGACGCTAGCCAGCCCAGAACGCAACACGCCGAGGTGAGTTTCTGTTTTTTTGTTGGAGTCAGTGATTGATTTTGATGGTTCTTGCATATTGTGCAAAAGGAAATCTAAGGGAACGTACAATATCACTACCAATCAAAAGTTTGGGATAGGTAAGATTTTTTATGTTTTTGAACGAGTCTTTTCTGCTCATCAAAGCTACATTTATTTGATTAAAAAAAAAACCCAGTAAAACAGGGAAATATTATTAGAATCATGGGTGTGGGTGGGTCATTCTCCAGAATTTTTTTACTGGAGTAGATTACGGGTGTTCCCGAAGCCAAATACCTTATCTAAACTCTCTATGCAATAATGAGTGAAGTGAATGAGTGAGACTAGAATGATTTCTGAGGATCATGTGACACTGAAAACTGGAGTAATGATGCTGAAAATTCAGCTTTGATCACAGGAATAAATTACATTTTACAATATATTCACATATAAAACAGTCATTTTAAATTGTAATAATATTTCACAATAATTCAGTTTTTATGGTGTGAAGAGAAGAGAAGAGACTTTTTTAAAAAACATTAAAAATTGTACAGATCCAAAACTTTTGACTGGTAGTGTATTCTGAAACATGTGCTGAAGTCATTTGAGTGAATGTGGTGGAAAAACCTGAGCGAAAATATCCAAGCTAAACCGTACGTGCATTACTAAAGTTCCTCCGTTTTTTCCCTCCCCCTGTTCTTTTTTAGCCGATCTGGGTTGTATTAAGTATAAATTGCTTTGCACTTGAGAATGTGGGCTTTGTTTTTTGGCAGGCTTACTGTATTGTTTCAGCTCAGAGAGAGCACAGGCCTTAATCTCAGACTGGAGAGTCGCTCTAACAGAGAGAGAGGGGAATCCTGGGTAAAATACACACTAGTGGACTAATCTCTCTTATCAGCAGCGACAAATTTAACAAATCAGACGCCTGGACAGCGTGATTGCAGATATTAATAACACGAAAGAGCAGGACGGAATAGTGTGTTTCTTTCTTAGGCCTTGTCCACACTAATAAGTTTTCGTTTGAAAATGCATCTTTTTCTCTCAGTTTTGACCTTTAGTCACACTGAGATGCCGTTTTTATTAATGAAGCTTTTTGAAAACGCTCTCCAAAGTGGATAAATGTGAAAACGCCATTTTTGTGTTGTAGTGTTGACTGTCAAAACGGAGGTATTTAAAAACGATGACGTAAGTTTAGTCATGTGACTCATATTGTACTAATAGATATTCATGTTTATACCGGTGTATAAACTGTGCCTGTTATGCGCTATTCACTTTCACACTGTTGCTGAAATATGTTACTTCACACACTCTTCATATCACAGTCCTGCAAAGATGACAGAAAATATACTCGCATTTGCTGTCCTGTGTCAAAGCAAGAGAGCGGTCGCATTTTAGATTAAATATATAATGGTGAGTGAGAGCGAC
>NW_027508962.1:35000-37500 GCF_051911475.1 Siphateles boraxobius | reverse complement strand
GTTTATTTAAAAACGTATTAAAGTTAAGCAAGTTTAAGGCAGATATTTGTTCTTTTTTTCAAGCACAAACTCACTATATTTTGATCATTTTTTTCTGGTAAACAAGCCTTCAAACAGTAGTTTTGCTTCTCCAGTAAATATATCTTGATTTAAGAATGTTTATATATTTGTGCAAGACAGAAATAAGGTTTATTAACGTCTCTCTCTCCATCCAGTGAAGTCCGTCAGGATTAAACGCTTAAATTCATCAGATTTGTGACCCGTGACCCGAGACGGCGCTCAGATCATCTGAGAACACACCGCGTCTCCATAAACGCTCATAACCTGATCTCAGATCAGCTTCAGGTGTGTGTCCTCGTTCATCTGGAGTTGATCTGTCGTGTGTGTGTGTGTGTGTGAGTGTTATTTCAGTGTTTGCATAGTCGCCAGGATTGTGCGTCTGAAAATCCTTCAAACAGCCTGTAGAATGAGTGTTGTAGCGAGAGAAAGCTGCGTACAGATGCTAATCTCCTCCATATGGACGTTCTGCTGGGCCGTGAATATGAATCCTCAGGCGGCTCGCTCAGATAACTCAATATCGTCGTCACACGTTGGCCGAGTCCTGCTGGCTTTCTTCGGTTTGAGGGTTACTTCAGGCTCGGATGAAAATGCGGTCATTATTTACTCGCCCTCATGTCGTTCCAAGCCTTTCTTTCTTCAGTTAATAGCAAAAGGAGATGTTTAGCCGGATCTCTGTATTATGAAAGTATCGTAACTAGTTCATATGAAGCTGTACTTCTACTGGAAATCCTGCCTCGCCACAGACTTATTTTAAAAACAGCTTCATTTTTTATATATATATATTATGTGACCTGCATGGAAATTACGCTATGAACTGGGGTTAAATAAAACATGTTTATTACTTGAATAAAAATAATAATAATAATATTAAAACTTAATTTAATAGCTGCCACAGACTTAATTTTTTATAAAGATGTTTAGTATAATTCAGTTAATAGCTGAATCTCTGTATTATAAATGCATCATAACTTCATATGAAACCGTACTTCTAATTTTGTGTTGGTATTCACTGGAAATCTGGCCTTCTGTTTCATTTGTGTTCATAAATTATTTAATTCACACATCAGTGTTGATGTTAACGATGCGATGGTTGTCATGTGTCTGCGTGCCAGTATGAAGATCATCTGTAATTATAGAATTTAAAAAGATTCTGTTTCTCACACTAAACCAGAGCTTTTTGTGTTTTATCGTAAATGTGCTTTATGGAAATTTCTCATGGAAACAACGTCATTATGCAATAAAACAATGTCATAGTCGCCATAAACTTATTTCAGCTGCATTTTTTATACTATATATATATATATTATTTGACCTACATGGAGATCATGCTATGAACTGGGGTTAAATAAAACATTTTTATTAATTGAATTAAAAAATAATAATAATGATCTGAAAGTAACTGTATTAAAATAAATATAACTTAAACTTAATTTAATAGTTGCCACAGACTTAACTTATTTTTTTAAAAAGGTAAATTTGCAAATCTTTTTTATGCAATTTTTTTTATGAAATATATATATATATATACATAACATTTCTCATTTTCATTTAGTTTTACTAGATGTATTAAAATAACTAAAATGGAAATAAAAATTGATAAAAGCTTTAAAAAATCTATTAATATTGATTTCCTTTGTAAAACTAATTAAAATTTTAATAAAAAACGGAACATGTAAAAATTTAGAATTAATGCATTTTAGCTATATACAAATGAAAGTGAACTAAAAATGTAAGTAAAATATAAAATATGAATAAAACCTATAATAGTATCTCAATGATTTTATGACATGAGTGTAAATAAATGATGACAGTCTTTTCATTAGTAGTGAATTATTGCGTGGAAGCCGTGGTTTGGTTATTCCCGAGATCTGAGGATATTTAATAGTGATGTTGCTTTGGGAACATGTTTATTTGTGTCGCCAGCGCTGTAGAAGCAGAATTAGTTTAGTGTTTATACGCATCTGCCAGATCACGGTTATTTTCTGCTGTGTTTGTGGATCTTACAGTGAAATCATTCTCTGTCTCTCGGTTTACAGAGTCTCATCAAGTGTCATCATAAACAACAGTGTAAAGCTTAAGACGTGGCATCTTTCATATTTCATCATTCCGGAGTTTTCTGATGTGTTTTTCCAGCTCATTACGACTCTTATTCTGGGAATTATGAGGAGCTTCGTTAGAGAGCTGCTTTTTATTTATGATGCTGTTTGTTATTAGTTATGTGCATAAATCATAAAGTCATTAATTACACAAAGCCGACGGAGAGCGGAGAAACCCCAGGACGTCCCGGAGAAGCACAAAGAGTTTGATCTTCTTCCTCGCAGGATATTCTGAGTGTATGAAGGATTATTATTGTCGGGTTTGTGATCCTGTTTTACAGCGAGACGTCCGTTCATGACACAGCCCAGATTTAGAGGAGACAATGAAAATCTTTTTATCGGTT
>NW_027508962.1:10000-27500 GCF_051911475.1 Siphateles boraxobius | reverse complement strand
ATATGAAACTAACTTTTCTTTAATGGCTACAACATGTAGGCCTACAGTACAGAGAGATGTAATGTCGGAGCGAACGCCGTGTCACCGGTGAGCATGATGCGTTTTTTTAATAATAATCAAATAATTCCCAGCGATCGTCGAATATTATTTTTGCTTGAAATGCCCATCCCTAAAAAATACGAAATGTCTTAATCAGACAAAATACAACCATCATAGCAAAAGAAAGAAATATAAACAAATAAAGAAGTAAAATAAAGAAATAAAATAAAAATACATTAAAGTAGGCCTAAATAATAAAGAAATAAAAGAGGCTCAGTAGCTTCTGAAGCATGAACTCAAGCAAGTAGTCGCAGTTGTTGTTGCTGTTAGCTACTGATTTAGCGCGTCTGGCTAGTCGACACGTGGGGTGATGACATCATCGTTTCACAAAATATACGGATTGGCCGTACACACGAAAACACAAGGGTGTCGTTTTCAGATTCATCCCCTCTGGAACCCGGTTTCATAAAATAGCGGTTTCAGTCTCCCAAAACGCCGGATCCGTCTGGACGAAACGCCGATACGATAAAAAATGTGTACGTATACAGCGAAGCGCGTCTCCGTGTGGACAGGACCTGACAGTAGAAACTGACGCCGTGATTCGTATCAGAAGAGACTCTGACACTGTTGTTCATGTTTATTACTGTAAAGCTGCTGCTTTATGAAGCGCTGTATGAATAAACATGACGGGACTGAAGTGAATGAATGCAGATCTGCTGCAAACATCCACGTCTCTATGAGCTGATGCTTTCTGAAGCGATGATTCTCAGTTGTGTTGGTTATTTGGTCATTGACAGGAAAGAGCGCCGCACATATTGATATATGCATCTACACGACTCTGAAAAGGCATTAAACCTCTTTTTAGCCCTGCGTGAAGAGTTCAGCGGGACTTTAATACATCCAGATAAAGACTGAGACTCTTCGCTGGTGGTCTGAGAAGAAGAAACACTGTCCTGATGAGAGACCACAGGGGTTAATAACACACACACACACACACACACACACACACACACACACACACACACACACACACACACACACACACACACACACACACACACACACAATGTGTTTTTCCCCAGTTTCTTTGCCCTCAGGATTTGCTGCTGTCCTGCGTCTCTGAGATCTTCTCAGGGTCTCATTCTTTGGCCATAATTACAGGGTTTATTTGAGCAACAGAATCAGAGCGTCTCATGCTTTAGTGAAATTCACCACCGCATCTGTGAATCAAACATACACTCAGTCAAACACACACGTTTGTGGAGCGACAGCAGCCAAACGCGTCTCGTCCAGAGATCAGATCCTTCACACTTAAAGTGACAGTGCGTCATTTAACAGACCATTCAGAGGCCGATAGTTTTGGGTCAGTAAGAGTTTTATTGTTCCTGAAAGAGTCTCTTCTGCATCAAGGCTGCATTTATTTGATCAAAAATACAGTAAAAACTGTGAAATATTATTATAGTGTAAATCAGCTGTTTTCTATGGGAATATATAGTAAAGTGTAATTTATTCCTGTGATCAAAGCTGAATTTTCAGCATCATTACTCCAGTCTTCAGTGTCACATGATCCTTCAGAAATCACTATAATATGATGATCTGATGCTCAAGAAACATTCATGATTATTATCAGTGTTCATATTTTTGTGGAAACGGTCATATATTAAAATTTTCAGGATTCTTTGATGAATAGAAAGTTCAAAAGAACAGCAATTATTTGAAACAGACTCTTTTGTAAAATTATAAATGTCTTTACTGTCACTTTGGTAAATTTAATTCATCCATGAAGAATGAAAGTATTAATTTCTTTAAAATAAAATCACACTGAAGGATTGTTTATTATAAGCACTTCTGTCTGATGAAGAATGACTGAATCATTGAATCATTGAATCACTGAATCACTGAATCACTGAATCATCATGGTTCTGTTCTCTCTCTTCAGAGATCATTCAAATGTAACAAAATAATCAAATGGAATGTTCCCTTATTCATATAACCAAGAAAACGCTTTTAAAACATTTAAAAAATTGGACATTTTGAACGTTCTGAGAACATTGAGAAATAAAGTTAATGGAACGTTAACAAAACACACATTCACACACACTCTCTTTCTCTCTCTATCTCTCTCTCACACACACACACACACACACACACACACACACACACACACACACACACACACACACACACACACACACACACACACACACACACACACACACACACACACACACACACACACACACACACACACGTAGAGCTGTTAAATACTGTGCATTAATGAAGTCTTGTCTCTGAGAACCGACCGTCTTTTCTTCCCCTGTCCGCCTCGGGACAGCAAATGAACGAGGGAATAAAGTGGAGAAAAGAAGGGCCACTTCTTTGCATTTCTATAGGCCTGCGTCCGTGCGTGTGTGTGTGTGTGTGTGTGTGTGTGTGTGTGTGTGTGTGTGTGTGTGTGTGTGTGTGTGTGTGTGTGGTTGTGTGTGTGTGAGAGAGAGATAGAGAGAGAAAGAGAGTGTATGTGAATGTGTGTTTTGTTAACGTTCCAATAACGTTATTTCTGAATGTTCTCAGAACGTTCAAAATGTCCAATTTTTAAAATGTTTTAAAAGCCTTTTCTTGGTTATATGAATAAGGGAACATTCCATTTGATTATTTTGTTACATTTGAATGTTCTCTGAAGAGTAACAGGAGTAACGTTTAAAAAACGTTACATGAACGATGTATAAATAATGTTTTGAGAACATTATTAAAGACCAGATAACTTTTTATTAATGTTACCGGAAGAACTTTTGTTCATAACTTCGAGAGAACATTGTTGTTTTTTGTTTTTGTTGTTGTAAACTCTCATTAAGATTGTCCTCTGCTCTGTAACACTCACTCCTCATTATTTACACTCATGCGTTTATCCAAAGTGATGATCAGTTCATGCATTCCCTGGGAATCCAACCCATAACTTTGGCGTAGCTAGCGCCATTTTCTTCAGTTTGAGTGTCCAGCGTTTTCGTCACTGAACTCCCAGTTTTAAGCCTGAAATGCGTCACATTGTGGAAGTACAGTGTGTTTTACAGAGGGATTTATAGATTCATGATCATAAAGCATCAGATCAGTGCATCAGTGCAGATTCTCTCTGGTCTTGTGGCGAGTGTGTTCACTCTCACTGCAGGGAGTGTCGTGCCACTGAACACACTGATTCAGAACATTAATAATCGCGACCGGAACAAAGTGGAGTTTTATCAGTGGCGACGGAGTTCAGACTCGGGAAATCTGTTTTTCCTTCAGCCGTCTGATGACGAGGTGTGATAGTGTGTGTGACAGAGACGTCTGTTTACGCCTTATTACACCAACACACACTTTACATGCTGCTATTTGTGTTCCAGACATTTCCATCCCAAACTTTTTTATTTCATCTCATTTTTTTTTCCATAGGAAAGCAAAATCCTGAATGGGGTCTCGTTTACGTCTCAGTTGTTTCTCCTAGACAGAAATAAGCACATTTGCTGAAGTCTCCTGTTTTCCAGATGCTTGAAGAGATTTAGAAGGGATCTCAAATATGGATTTATTGATGGTCGACATAAAGCAGATATATGTGATATTACATTATTTAATTGAATTAACATGCATAACAGTTGCTGCAATGAAATCTAGATTTACTAAATTATACATAATTAATTGTAAAATGAATCAATATGAATATGAACCATATATTATATATGAATATATAAATAATTCATATATTTTATATTATAAATATTTAGATTTATATATAAATAATATATTCTATTATTTAATAAATAAAAGGATTATAGAATCAAGAAGTTTATTTTACAGATATTTTTTTTCATATTTTAAAATAATATATAAATAATATAATTTAATTATTATTTATATATTATATCATTTATTTTATAAATTAATAATATTTTATTTATAGTTTTAATATTATAATATTATGTATAAATAATAATTAAGTTATATTATTTAGATATTTATATATTATTTTAATTTTGGAAAAAAAATCTGTAAAATAAACAGATTTCTTGATTCTATAATCCTATTATAGTATTTTTCCACAAATAAAGAAAAATATTTCCTTTGATAAATAAAAAGCGAATAAATGTGGTAACAGAGTAATCTGGTAAGTTTTTGCGCACTGGGAATCATATTTTCTGAAATAAACACTAATTTTACATATAGGACACAGTGACATATGACATCAATATGATAAAGCGCAGCATAGTTACTTTTTAAAAAATAATCAATAATCGTGTCGTGTTTGAAAAGCGATCAAACTTCAGTCTGTGATCCAAAGCATTCAAGATTTACCACAGTTTAAGTTAGACATTTCATTTTCAGGTCTACGCTCAAAAAGTCAATAAATGGATTATAAATACAGCTTAAATATTATTTAGTACCATAAAATCCCCATAAAATACAAAATATTAAATAAAAAAACATTATCAGACTAAAATATAGTACATTCATTTCATTTAAATAATGATAATTTTATGTTTATACACCCATTTTTTCCTACAGTGCATTTTCCTCTGATATATAATGGGCTTGTGGAATTTTCTGGGCAGTTTAATTCTGATGACGAGGACAGACATTCCTCTGTGTGTGTTTCAAACATTCGTGTTCAACACTGATCTCAGACGTGTCAGATTCAAACACTAGTGTTCAACACTGATCTCAGACCTGTCAGATTCAAACATTCGTGTTCAACACTGATCTCAGACCTGTCAGATTCAAACATTCGTGTTCAACACTGATCTCAGACCTGTCAGATTCAAACACTCGTGTTCAACACTGATCTCAGACCTGTCAGATTCAAACATTCGTGTTCAACACTGATCTCAGACCTGTCAGATTCAAACATTCGTGTTCAACACTGATCTCAGACCTGTCAGATTCAAACACTCGTGTTCAACACTGATCTCAGACCTGTCGGATTCAAACACTCATGTTCAACACTGATCTCAGATCAGTCAGATTCAAACATTCGAGTTCAACACTGATCTCAGATCTGTCAGATTCAAACACTCGTGTTCAACACTGATCTCAGACCTGTCAGATTCAAACATTCGTGTTCAACACTGATCTCAGATCTGTCGGATTCAAACATTCGAGTTCAACACTGATCTCAGACCTGTCAGATTCAAACACTCGTGTTCAACACTGATCTCAGACCTGTCAGATTCAAACACTAGTGTTCAACACTGATCTCAGACCTGTCAGATTCAAATACTAGTGTTCAACACTGATCTCAGATCAGTCAGATTCAAACACTCGTGTTCAACACTGATCTCAGATCTGTCAGATTCAAATACTAGTGTTCAACACTGATCTCAGACCTGTCAGATTCAAATACTCATGTTCAACACTGATCTCATATCAGTCAGATTCAAACATTCGTGTTCAACACTGATCTCAGACCTGTCAGATTCAAACACTAGTGTTCAACACTGATCTCAGATCTGTCAGATTCAAATACTCGTGTTCAACACTGATCTCAGACCTGTCAGATTCAAATACTCGTGTTCAACTCTGATCTCAGACCTGTCAGATTCAAACACTCGTGTTCAACACTGATCTCAGATCTGTCAGATTCAAATACTCATGTTCAACACTGATCTCAGACCTGTCAGATTCAAACACTAGTGTTCAACACTTATCTCAGACCTGTCAGATTCAAACACTCGTGTTCAACACTGATCTCAGACCTGTCAGATTCAAACACTAGTGTTCAACACTGATCTCAGACCTGTCAGATTCAAACACTAGTGTTCAACACTGATCTCAGACCTGTCAGATTCAAACACTCGTGTTCAACACTGATCTCAGACCTGTCAGATTCAAACACTAGTGTTCAACACTGATCTCAGACCTGTCAGATTCAAATACTCGTGTTCAACTCTGATCTCAGACCTGTCAGATTCAAACACTCGTGTTCAACACTGATCTCAGACCTGTCAGATTCAAACACTCGTGTTCAACACTGATCTCAGATCTGTCGGATACAAACATTCGAGTTCAACACTGATCTCAGATCTGTCGGATTCAAACACTCGTGTTCAACACTGATCTCAGACCTGTCAGATTCAAACACTAGTGTTCAACACTGATCTCAGACCTGTCAGATTCAAACACTAGTGTTCAACACTGATCTCAGACCTGTCAGATTCAAACACTAGTGTTCAACACTGATCTCAGACCTGTCAAATTCAAATACTCATGTTCAACACTGATCTCAGACCTGTCAGATTCAAACACTCGTGTTCAACACTGATCTCAGACCTGTCAGATTCAAACACTCGTGTTCAACACTGATCTCAGACCTGTCAGATTCAAACATTCGTGTTCAACACTGATCTCAGACCTGTCAGATTCAAACATTCGTGTTCAACACTGATCTCAGACCTGTCAGATTCAAACATTCGTGTTCAACACTGATCTCAGACCTGTCAGATTCAAACACTCGTGTTCAACACTGATCTCAGATCTGTCAGATTCAAACACTCGTGTTCAACACTGATCTCAGACCTGTCAGATTCAAACACTCGTGTTCAACACTGATCTCAGACCTGTCAGATTCAAACACTAGTGTTCAACACTGATCTCAGACCTGTCAGATTCAAACACTCGTTTTCAACACTGATCTCAGACCTGTCAGATTCAAACACTCGTGTTCAACACTGATCTCAGACCTGTCAGATTCAAACATTCGTGTTCAACACTGATCTCAGACCTGTCAGATTCAAACACTAGTGTTCAACACTGATCTCAGACCTGTCAGATTCAAACACTCGTGTTCAACACTGATCTCAGATCAGTCAGATTCAAACATTCGAGTTCAACACTGATCTCAGACCTGTCGGATTCAAACACTCATGTTCAACACTGATCTCAGACCTGTCAGATTCAAACACTCATGTTCAACACTGATCTCAGATCAGTCAGATTCAAACATTCGAGTTCAACACTGATCTCAGACCTGTCGGATTCAAACACTCATGTTCAACACTGATCTCAGATCAGTCAGATTCAAACATTCGAGTTCAACACTGATCTCAGATCTGTCAGATTCAAACACTCGTGTTCAACACTGATCTCAGACCTGTCAGATTCAAACATTCGTGTTCAACACTGATCTCAGATCTGTCGGATTCAAACATTCGAGTTCAACACTGATCTCAGACCTGTCAGATTCAAACACTCGTGTTCAACACTGATCTCAGACCTGTCAGATTCAAACACTAGTGTTCAACACTGATCTCAGACCTGTCAGATTCAAATACTGGTGTTCAACACTGATCTCAGATCAGTCAGATTCAAACACTCGTGTTCAACACTGATCTCAGATCTGTCAGATTCAAATACTAGTGTTCAACACTGATCTCAGACCTGTCAGATTCAAATACTCATGTTCAACACTGATCTCAGATCAGTCAGATTCAAACATTCGTGTTCAACACTGATCTCAGACCTGTCAGATTCAAACACTAGTGTTCAACACTGATCTCAGATCTGTCAGATTCAAATACTCGTGTTCAACACTGATCTCAGACCTGTCAGATTCAAATACTCGTGTTCAACTCTGATCTCAGACCTGTCAGATTCAAACACTCGTGTTCAACACTGATCTCAGATCTGTCAGATTCAAATACTCATGTTCAACACTGATCTCAGACCTGTCAGATTCAAACACTAGTGTTCAACACTTATCTCAGACCTGTCAGATTCAAACACTCGTGTTCAACACTGATCTCAGACCTGTCAGATTCAAACACTAGTGTTCAACACTGATCTCAGACCTGTCAGATTCAAACACTAGTGTTCAACACTGATCTCAGACCTGTCAGATTCAAACACTCGTGTTCAACACTGATCTCAGACCTGTCAGATTCAAACACTAGTGTTCAACACTGATCTCAGACCTGTCAGATTCAAATACTCGTGTTCAACTCTGATCTCAGACCTGTCAGATTCAAACACTCGTGTTCAACACTGATCTCAGACCTGTCAGATTCAAACACTCGTGTTCAACACTGATCTCAGATCTGTCGGATACAAACATTCGAGTTCAACACTGATCTCAGATCTGTCGGATTCAAACACTCGTGTTCAACACTGATCTCAGACCTGTCAGATTCAAACACTAGTGTTCAACACTGATCTCAGACCTGTCAGATTCAAACACTAGTGTTCAACACTGATCTCAGACCTGTCAGATTCAAACACTAGTGTTCAACACTGATCTCAGACCTGTCAAATTCAAATACTCATGTTCAACACTGATCTCAGACCTGTCAGATTCAAACACTAGTGTTCAACACTGATCTCAGACCTGTCAAATTCAAATACTCATGTTCAACACTGATCTCAGACCTGTCAGATTCAAACACTAGAGTTCAACTCTGATCTCAGACCTGTCAGATTCAAACACTCGTGTTCAACACTGATTTCAGACCTGTCAGATTCAAACACTCGTGTTCAACACTGATCTCAGATCAGTCAGATTCAAACACTCGTGTTCAACACTGATCTCAGATCAGTCAGATTCAAACACTCGTGTTCAACACTGATCTCAGACCTGTCAGATTCAAATACTCATGTTCAACACTGATCTCAGACCTGTCAGATTCAAACACTCGTGTTCAACACTGATCTCAGATCTGTCAGATTCAAACACTAGTGTTCAACACTGATCTCAGATCAGTCAGATTCAAATACTAGTGTTCAACACTGATCTCAGACCTGTCAGATTCAAACACTCGTGTTCAACACTGATCTCAGACCTGTCAGATTCAAACACTAGTGTTCAACACTGATCTCAGACCTGTCAGATTCAAACACTCGTGTTCAACACTGATCTCAGACCTGTCAGATTCAAACACTCGTGTTCAACACTGATCTCAGACCTGTCAGATTCAAACACTAGTGTTCAACACTGATCTCAGACCTGTCAGATTCAAACACTAGTGTTCAACACTGATCTCAGACCTGTCAAATTCAAATACTCATGTTCAACACTGATCTCAGACCTGTCAGATTCAAATACTCGTGTTCAACTCTGATCTCAGACCTGTCAGATTCAAACACTAGTGTTCAACACTGATCTCAGACCTGTCAGATTCAAATACTCGTGTTCAACACTGATCTCACATCTGTCAGATTCAAATACTCGTGTTCAACTCTGATCTCAGACCTGTCAGATTCAAACACTCGTGTTCAACACTGATCTCAGATCTGTCAGATTCAAACACTCGTGTTCAACACTGATCTCAGACCTGTCAGATTCAAACACTCGTGTTCAACACTGATCTCAGATCTGTCAGATTCAAACACTAGTGTTCAACACTGATCTCAGATCAGTCAGATTCAAATACTAGTGTTCAACACTGATCTCAGACCTGTCAGATTCAAACACTCGTGTTCAACACTGATCTCAGACCTGTCAGATTCAAACACTAGTGTTCAACACTGATCTCAGACCTGTCAGATTCAAACACTCGTGTTCAACACTGATCTCAGACCTGTCAGATTCAAACACTCGTGTTCAACACTGATCTCAGACCTGTCAGATTCAAACACTCGTGTTCAACACTGATCTCAGACCTGTCAGATTCAAACACTAGTGTTCAACACTGATCTCAGACCTGTCAGATTCAAACACTCGTGTTCAACACTGATCTCAGACCTGTCAGATTCAAACACTCGTGTTCAACACTGATCTCAACCTGTCAGATTCAAACACTAGTGTTCAACACTGATCTCAGACCTGTCAGATTCAAACACTCGTGTTCAACACTGATCTCAGCCCTTTCAGATTCAAACACTAGTGTTCAACACTGATCTCAGACCTGTCAGATTCAAACACTCGTGTTCAACACTGATCTCAGATCAGTCAGATTCAAACATTCGAGTTCAACACTGATCTCAGACCTGTCGGATTCAAACACTCATGTTCAACACTGATCTCAGACCTGTCAGATTCAAACACTCATGTTCAACACTGATCTCAGATCAGTCAGATTCAAACATTCGAGTTCAACACTGATCTCAGACCTGTCGGATTCAAACACTCATGTTCAACACTGATCTCAGATCAGTCAGATTCAAACATTCGAGTTCAACACTGATCTCAGATCTGTCAGATTCAAACACTCGTGTTCAACACTGATCTCAGACCTGTCAGATTCAAACATTCGTGTTCAACACTGATCTCAGATCTGTCGGATTCAAACATTCGAGTTCAACACTGATCTCAGACCTGTCAGATTCAAACACTCGTGTTCAACACTGATCTCAGACCTGTCAGATTCAAACACTAGTGTTCAACACTGATCTCAGACCTGTCAGATTCAAATACTAGTGTTCAACACTGATCTCAGATCAGTCAGATTCAAACACTCGTGTTCAACACTGATCTCAGATCTGTCAGATTCAAATACTAGTGTTCAACACTGATCTCAGACCTGTCAGATTCAAATACTCATGTTCAACACTGATCTCAGATCAGTCAGATTCAAACATTCGTGTTCAACACTGATCTCAGACCTGTCAGATTCAAACACTAGTGTTCAACACTGATCTCAGATCTGTCAGATTCAAATACTCGTGTTCAACACTGATCTCAGACCTGTCAGATTCAAATACTCGTGTTCAACTCTGATCTCAGACCTGTCAGATTCAAACACTCGTGTTCAACACTGATCTCAGATCTGTCAGATTCAAATACTCATGTTCAACACTGATCTCAGACCTGTCAGATTCAAACACTAGTGTTCAACACTTATCTCAGACCTGTCAGATTCAAACACTCGTGTTCAACACTGATCTCAGACCTGTCAGATTCAAACACTAGTGTTCAACACTGATCTCAGACCTGTCAGATTCAAACACTAGTGTTCAACACTGATCTCAGACCTGTCAGATTCAAACACTCGTGTTCAACACTGATCTCAGACCTGTCAGATTCAAACACTAGTGTTCAACACTGATCTCAGACCTGTCAGATTCAAATACTCGTGTTCAACTCTGATCTCAGACCTGTCAGATTCAAACACTCGTGTTCAACACTGATCTCAGACCTGTCAGATTCAAACACTCGTGTTCAACACTGATCTCAGATCTGTCGGATACAAACATTCGAGTTCAACACTGATCTCAGATCTGTCGGATTCAAACACTCGTGTTCAACACTGATCTCAGACCTGTCAGATTCAAACACTAGTGTTCAACACTGATCTCAGACCTGTCAGATTCAAACACTAGTGTTCAACACTGATCTCAGACCTGTCAGATTCAAACACTAGTGTTCAACACTGATCTCAGACCTGTCAAATTCAAATACTCATGTTCAACACTGATCTCAGACCTGTCAGATTCAAACACTAGTGTTCAACACTGATCTCAGACCTGTCAAATTCAAATACTCATGTTCAACACTGATCTCAGACCTGTCAGATTCAAACACTAGAGTTCAACTCTGATCTCAGACCTGTCAGATTCAAACACTCGTGTTCAACACTGATTTCAGACCTGTCAGATTCAAACACTCGTGTTCAACACTGATCTCAGATCAGTCAGATTCAAACACTCGTGTTCAACACTGATCTCAGATCAGTCAGATTCAAACACTCGTGTTCAACACTGATCTCAGACCTGTCAGATTCAAATACTCATGTTCAACACTGATCTCAGACCTGTCAGATTCAAACACTCGTGTTCAACACTGATCTCAGATCTGTCAGATTCAAACACTAGTGTTCAACACTGATCTCAGATCAGTCAGATTCAAATACTAGTGTTCAACACTGATCTCAGACCTGTCAGATTCAAACACTCGTGTTCAACACTGATCTCAGACCTGTCAGATTCAAACACTAGTGTTCAACACTGATCTCAGACCTGTCAGATTCAAACACTCGTGTTCAACACTGATCTCAGACCTGTCAGATTCAAACACTCGTGTTCAACACTGATCTCAGACCTGTCAGATTCAAACACTAGTGTTCAACACTGATTTCAGACCTGTCAGATTCAAACACTAGTGTTCAACACTGATCTCAGACCTGTCAAATTCAAATACTCATGTTCAACACTGATCTCAGACCTGTCAGATTCAAATACTCGTGTTCAACTCTGATCTCAGACCTGTCAGATTCAAACACTAGTGTTCAACACTGATCTCAGACCTGTCAGATTCAAATACTCGTGTTCAACACTGATCTCACATCTGTCAGATTCAAATACTCGTGTTCAACTCTGATCTCAGACCTGTCAGATTCAAACACTCGTGTTCAACACTGATCTCAGATCTGTCAGATTCAAACACTCGTGTTCAACACTGATCTCAGACCTGTCAGATTCAAACACTCGTGTTCAACACTGATCTCAGATCTGTCAGATTCAAACACTAGTGTTCAACACTGATCTCAGATCAGTCAGATTCAAATACTAGTGTTCAACACTGATCTCAGACCTGTCAGATTCAAACACTCGTGTTCAACACTGATCTCAGACCTGTCAGATTCAAACACTAGTGTTCAACACTGATCTCAGATCTGTCAGATTCAAATACTCGTGTTCAACACTGATCTCAGACCTGTCAGATTCAAATACTCGTGTTCAACTCTGATCTCAGACCTGTCAGATTCAAACACTCGTGTTCAACACTGATCTCAGATCTGTCAGATTCAAATACTCATGTTCAACACTGATCTCAGACCTGTCAGATTCAAACACTAGTGTTCAACACTTATCTCAGACCTGTCAGATTCAAACACTCGTGTTCAACACTGATCTCAGACCTGTCAGATTCAAACACTAGTGTTCAACACTGATCTCAGACCTGTCAGATTCAAACACTAGTGTTCAACACTGATCTCAGACCTGTCAGATTCAAACACTCGTGTTCAACACTGATCTCAGACCTGTCAGATTCAAACACTAGTGTTCAACACTGATCTCAGACCTGTCAGATTCAAATACTCGTGTTCAACTCTGATCTCAGACCTGTCAGATTCAAACACTCGTGTTCAACACTGATCTCAGACCTGTCAGATTCAAACACTCGTGTTCAACACTGATCTCAGATCTGTCGGATACAAACATTCGAGTTCAACACTGATCTCAGATCTGTCGGATTCAAACACTCGTGTTCAACACTGATCTCAGACCTGTCAGATTCAAACACTAGTGTTCAACACTGATCTCAGACCTGTCAGATTCAAACACTAGTGTTCAACACTGATCTCAGACCTGTCAGATTCAAACACTAGTGTTCAACACTGATCTCAGACCTGTCAAATTCAAATACTCATGTTCAACACTGATCTCAGACCTGTCAGATTCAAACACTAGTGTTCAACACTGATCTCAGACCTGTCAAATTCAAATACTCATGTTCAACACTGATCTCAGACCTGTCAGATTCAAACACTAGAGTTCAACTCTGATCTCAGACCTGTCAGATTCAAACACTCGTGTTCAACACTGATTTCAGACCTGTCAGATTCAAACACTCGTGTTCAACACTGATCTCAGATCAGTCAGATTCAAACACTCGTGTTCAACACTGATCTCAGATCAGTCAGATTCAAACACTCGTGTTCAACACTGATCTCAGACCTGTCAGATTCAAATACTCATGTTCAACACTGATCTCAGACCTGTCAGATTCAAACACTCGTGTTCAACACTGATCTCAGATCTGTCAGATTCAAACACTAGTGTTCAACACTGATCTCAGATCAGTCAGATTCAAATACTAGTGTTCAACACTGATCTCAGACCTGTCAGATTCAAACACTCGTGTTCAACACTGATCTCAGACCTGTCAGATTCAAACACTAGTGTTCAACACTGATCTCAGACCTGTCAGATTCAAACACTCGTGTTCAACACTGATCTCAGACCTGTCAGATTCAAACACTCGTGTTCAACACTGATCTCAGACCTGTCAGATTCAAACACTAGTGTTCAACACTGATTTCAGACCTGTCAGATTCAAACACTAGTGTTCAACACTGATCTCAGACCTGTCAAATTCAAATACTCATGTTCAACACTGATCTCAGACCTGTCAGATTCAAATACTCGTGTTCAACTCTGATCTCAGACCTGTCAGATTCAAACACTAGTGTTCAACACTGATCTCAGACCTGTCAGATTCAAATACTCGTGTTCAACACTGATCTCACATCTGTCAGATTCAAATACTCGTGTTCAACTCTGATCTCAGACCTGTCAGATTCAAACACTCGTGTTCAACACTGATCTCAGATCTGTCAGATTCAAACACTCGTGTTCAACACTGATCTCAGACCTGTCAGATTCAAACACTCGTGTTCAACACTGATCTCAGATCTGTCAGATTCAAACACTAGTGTTCAACACTGATCTCAGATCAGTCAGATTCAAATACTAGTGTTCAACACTGATCTCAGACCTGTCAGATTCAAACACTCGTGTTCAACACTGATCTCAGACCTGTCAGATTCAAACACTCGTGTTCAACACTGATCTCAGACCTGTCAGATTCAAACACTAGTGTTCAACACTGATCTCAGACCTGTCAGATTCAAACACTCGTGTTCAACACTGATCTCAGACCTGTCAGATTCAAACACTCGTGTTCAACACTGATCTCAGACCTGTCAGATTCAAACACTAGTGTTCAACACTGATCTCAGACCTGTCAGATTCAAACACTCGTGTTCAACACTGATCTCAGACCTGTCAGATTCAAACACTCGTGTTCAACACTGATCTCAACCTGTCAGATTCAAACACTAGTGTTCAACACTGATCTCAGACCTGTCAGATTCAAACACTCGTGTTCAACACTGATCTCAGCCCTTTCAGATTCAAACACTAGTGTTCAACACTGATCTCAGACCTGTCAGATTCAAACACTCGTGTTCAACACTAATCTCAGACCTGTCAGATTCAAACACTAGTGTTCAACACTGATCTCAGACCTGTCAGATTCAAACACTCGTGTTCAACACTGATCTCAGACCTGTCAGATTCAAACACTCGTGTTCAACACTAATCTCAGACCTGTCAGATTCAAACACTAGTGTTCAACACTGATCTCAGACCTGTCAGATTCAAACACTCGTGTTCAACACTGATCTCAACCTGTCAGATTCAAACACTAGTGTTCAACACTGATCTCAGACCTGTCAGATTCAAACACTCGTGTTCAACACTGATCTCAGCCCTTTCAGATTCAAACACTAGTGTTCAACACTGATCTCAGACCTGTCACATTCAAACACTCGTGTTCAACACTAATCTCAGACCTGTCAGATTCAAACACTAGTGTTCAACACTGATCTCAGACCTGTCAGATTCAAACACTCGTGTTCAACACTGATCTCAGACCTGTCAGATTCAAACACTCGTGTTCAACACTGATCTCAGACCTGTCAGATTCAAACACTAGTGTTCAACACTGATCTCAGACCTGTCAGATTCAAACACTCGTGTTCAAAACTGATCTCAGACCTGTCAGATTCAAACACTAGTGTTCAACACTGATCTCAGACCTGTCAGATTCAAATACTAGTGTTCAACACTGATCTCAGACCTGTCAGATTCAAACACTCGTGTTCAACACTGATCTCAGACCTGTCAGATTCAAACACTCGTGTTCAACACTGATCTCAGACCTGTCAGATTCAAACACTCGTGTTCAACACTGATCTCAGACCTGTCAGATTCAAACACTCGTGTTCAACACTGATCTCAGACCTGTCAGATTCAAACATTCGTGTTCAACACTGATCTCAGACCTGTCAGATTCAAATATTCTTGTTCAACACTGATCTCAGCCCTTTCAGATTCAAATACTAGTGTTCAACACTGATCTCAGATCTGTCGGATTCAAACACTCGTGTTCAACACTTATCTCAGACCTGTCAGATTCAAATACTCGTGTTCAACACTGATCTCAGATCTGTCAGATTCAAACATTTGTGTTCAACACTGATCTCAGCCCTTTCAGATTCAAACACTAGTGTTCAACACTGATCTCAGATCTGTCGGATTCAAACACTCGTGTTCAACACTGATCTCAGATCTGTCAGATTCAAATACTCGTGTTCAACACTGATCTCAGATCTGTCAGATTCAAACACTAGTGTTCAACACTGATCTCAGATCAGTCAGATTCAAACACTCGTGTTCAACACTGATCTCAGATCTGTCAGATTCAAACACTCGTGTTCAACACTGATCTCAGACCTGTCAGATTCAAACACTAGTGTTCAACACTGATCTCAGATCTGTCGGATTCAAACACTAGTTTTCAACACTGATCTCAGATCTGTCAGATTCAAACACTAGTGTTCAACACTGATCTCAGATCTGTCGGATTCAAACACTCGTGTTCAACACTGATCTCAGATCTGTCAGATTCAAACACTCGTGTTCAACACTGATCTCAGATCTGTCAGATTCAAACACTCGTGTTCAACACTGATCTCAGATCTGTCAGATTCAAACACTCTTGTTCAACACTGATCTCAGACCTGTCAGATTCAAACACTAGTGTTCAACACTGATCTCAGATCTGTCGGATTCAAACACTAGTGTTCAACACTGATCTCAGATCAGTCAGATTCAAACACTCGTGTTCAACACTGATCTCAGATCTGTCAGATTCAAACACTCGTGTTCAACACTGATCTCAGATCTGTCAGATTCAAACATTTTTGTTCAACACTGATCTCAGACCTGTCAGATTCAAACACTAGTGTTCAACACTGATCTCAGATCAGTCAGATTCAAACACTCGTGTTCAACACTGATCTCAGATCTGTCGGATTCAAACACTAGTGTTCAACACTGATCTCAGATCAGTCAGATTCAAACACTCGTGTTCAACACTGATCTCAGATCTGTCGGATTCAAACACTAGTGTTCAACACTGATCTCAGATCAGTCAGATTCAAACACTCGTGTTCAACACTGATCTCAGATCTGTCAGATTCAAACACTCGTGTTCAACACTGATCTCAGATCTGTCGGATTCAAACCCTAGTTTTCAACACTGATCTCAGATCTCTCAGATTCAAACACTAGTGTTCAACACTGATCTCAGATCTGTCGGATTCAAACACTCGTGTTCAACACTGATCTCAGATCTGTCAGATTCAAACACTCGTGTTCAACACTGATCTCAGATCTGTCAGATTCAAACACTAGTGTTCAACACTGATCTCAGATCTGTCAGATTCAAACACTCGTGTTCAACACTGATCTCAGACCTGTCAGATTCAAACACTCGTGTTCAACACTGATCTCAGACCTGTCAGATTCAAACACTAGTGTTCAACACTGATCTCAGATCTGTCAGATTCAAATACTCGTGTTCAACACTGATCTCAGATCTGTCAGATTCAAACACTAGTGTTCAACACTGATCTCAGACCTGTCAGATTCAAAC
>NW_027508961.1:0-41328 GCF_051911475.1 Siphateles boraxobius | reverse complement strand
TCTCTGGACTCTCTAGATCAATAATTATCAAAAAAAAGTTGAACTTTGCCCTTTGGTTCACTGTAACAGGGTCATTTAGAAAAGGGGGCGTGTCAAAATACACTCAAAAGCCTATAAATCATAAATAAAAACTCAGAACTTCACAAAAATTGATGAGCACATGTGTCCTAACATGGTGAAGAAGCATGCAAAGTTTCATGGAGATCGGACCATAGGTGGCGCTATAACGGGCAAAAAGGTCCCCTATTATTAGGTGTTCAAGCACGAAGTGCTGAAAACCTATTGTAATTGCTATTTGAAAAAAAAAAAAACCTAAAACGCATCGTGCAGCCCAAACCGTAAGGCCTAGAGACTTGAAACCTGGCCAGGTGGTAGGGCCTCAGTTTGGGGAGAACCTATCAGAGTATGACCCCGATTGGCCCATAGGTGGCGCTACAGCAACCAAAAGTACTAAATTGCCCATAACTCCTCGACCGTTTGACCTAGAATCAAGGTTTTGACACCACTGTGTTCCTTGGCTCAAGACGGACAAGATGTATATCTCGGATTGTCGATTTGAGCGAAGAAAAATTTGTTATGGCCAATTTTGTCCAAAACCTACTTTTGCGAACTAGTCCCTGGTTTTTTGCTGATCGGAACCAGACCAGTCTAGGACAATTCTCTGGACTCTCTAGATCAATAATTATCAAAAAAAAGTTGAACTTTGCCCTTTGGTTCACTGTAACAGGGTCATTTAGAAAAGGGGGCGTGTCAAAATACACTCAAAAGCCTATAAATCATAAATAAAAACTCAGAACTTCACAAAATTGATGAGCACATGTGTCCTAACATGGTGAAGAAGCATGCAAAGTTTCATGGAGATCGGACCATAGGTGGCGCTATAACGGGCAAAAAGGTCCCCTATTATTAGGTGTTCAAGCACGAAGTGCTGAAAACCTATTGTAATTGCTATTTGAAAAAAAAAAAAACCTAAAACGCATCGTGCAGCCCAAACCGTAAGGCCTAGAGACTTGAAACCTGGCCAGGTGGTAGGGCCTCAGTTTGGGGAGAACCTATCAGAGTATGACCCCGATTGGCCCATAGGTGGCGCTACAGCAACCAAAAGTACTAAATTGCCCATAACTCCTCGACCGTTTGACCTAGAATCAAGGTTTTGACACCACTGTGTTCCTTGGCTCAAGACGGACAAGATGTATATCTCGGATTGTCGATTTGAGCGAAGAAAAATTTGTTATGGCCAATTTTGTCCAAAACCTACTTTTGCGAACTAGTCCCTGGTTTTTTGCCTGATCGGAACCAGACCAGTCTAGGACAATTCTCTGGACTCTCTAGATCAATAATTATCAAAAAAAAGTTGAACTTTGCCCTTTGGTTCACTGTAACAGGGTCATTTAGAAAAGGGGGCGTGTCAAAATACACTCAAAAGCCTATAAATCATAAATAAAAACTCAGAACTTCACAAAAATTGATGAGCACATGTGTCCTAACATGGTGAAGAAGCATGCAAAGTTTCATGGAGATCGGACCATAGGTGGCGCTATAACGGGCAAAAAGGTCCCCTATTATTAGGTGTTCAAGCACGAAGTGCTGAAAACCTATTGTAATTGCTATTTGAAAAAAAAAAAAAACCTAAAACGCATCGTGCAGCCCAAACCGTAAGGCCTAGAGACTTGAAACCTGGCCAGGTGGTAGGGCCTCAGTTTGGGGAGAACCTATCAGAGTATGACCCCGATTGGCCCATAGGTGGCGCTACAGCAACCAAAAGTACTAAATTGCCCATAACTCCTCGACCGTTTGACCTAGAATCAAGGTTTTGACACCACTGTGTTCCTTGGCTCAAGACGGACAAGATGTATATCTCGGATTGTCGATTTGAGCGAAGAAAAATTTGTTATGGCCAATTTTGTCCAAAACCTACTTTTGCGAACTAGTCCCTGGTTTTTTGCCTGATCGGAACCAGACCAGTCTAGGACAATTCTCTGGACTCTCTAGATCAATAATTATCAAAAAAAAGTTGAACTTTGCCCTTTGGTTCACTGTAACAGGGTCATTTAGAAAAGGGGGCGTGTCAAAATACACTCAAAAGCCTATAAATCATAAATAAAAACTCAGAACTTCACAAAAATTGATGAGCACATGTGTCCTAACATGGTGAAGAAGCATGCAAAGTTTCATGGAGATCGGACCATAGGTGGCGCTATAACGGGCAAAAAGGTCCCCTATTATTAGGTGTTCAAGCACGAAGTGCTGAAAACCTATTGTAATTGCTATTTGAAAAAAAAAAAAACCTAAAACGCATCGTGCAGCCCAAACCGTAAGGCCTAGAGACTTGAAACCTGGCCAGGTGGTAGGGCCTCAGTTTGGGGAGAACCTATCAGAGTATGACCCCGATTGGCCCATAGGTGGCGCTACAGCAACCAAAAGTACTAAATTGCCCATAACTCCTCGACCGTTTGACCTAGAATCAAGGTTTTGACACCACTGTGTTCCTTGGCTCAAGACGGACAAGATGTATATCTCGGATTGTCGATTTGAGCGAAGAAAAATTTGTTATGGCCAATTTTGTCCAAAACCTACTTTTGCGAACTAGTCCCTGGTTTTTTGCCTGATCGGAACCAGACCAGTCTAGGACAATTCTCTGGACTCTCTAGATCAATAATTATCAAAAAAAAGTTGAACTTTGCCCTTTGGTTCACTGTAACAGGGTCATTTAGAAAAGGGGGCGTGTCAAAATACACTCAAAAGCCTATAAATCATAAATAAAAACTCAGAACTTCACAAAAATTGATGAGCACATGTGTCCTAACATGGTGAAGAAGCATGCAAAGTTTCATGGAGATCGGACCATAGGTGGCGCTATAACGGGCAAAAAGGTCCCCTATTATTAGGTGTTCAAGCACGAAGTGCTGAAAACCTATTGTAATTGCTATTTGAAAAAAAAAAAAACCTAAAACGCATCGTGCAGCCCAAACCGTAAGGCCTAGAGACTTGAAACCTGGCCAGGTGGTAGGGCCTCAGTTTGGGGAGAACCTATCAGAGTATGACCCCGATTGGCCCATAGGTGGCGCTACAGCAACCAAAAGTACTAAATTGCCCATAACTCCTCGACCGTTTGACCTAGAATCAAGGTTTTGACACCACTGTGTTCCTTGGCTCAAGACGGACAAGATGTATATCTCGGATTGTCGATTTGAGCGAAGAAAAATTTGTTATGGCCAATTTTGTCCAAAACCTACTTTTGCGAACTAGTCCCTGGTTTTTTGCCTGATCGGAACCAGACCAGTCTAGGACAATTCTCTGGACTCTCTAGATCAATAATTATCAAAAAAAAGTTGAACTTTGCCCTTTGGTTCACTGTAACAGGGTCATTTAGAAAAGGGGGCGTGTCAAAATACACTCAAAAGCCTATAAATCATAAATAAAAACTCAGAACTTCACAAAAATTGATGAGCACATGTGTCCTAACATGGTGAAGAAGCATGCAAAGTTTCATGGAGATCGGACCATAGGTGGCGCTATAACGGGCAAAAAGGTCCCCTATTATTAGGTGTTCAAGCACGAAGTGCTGAAAACCTATTGTAATTGCTATTTGAAAAAAAAAAAAACCTAAAACGCATCGTGCAGCCCAAACCGTAAGGCCTAGAGACTTGAAACCTGGCCAGGTGGTAGGGCCTCAGTTTGGGGAGAACCTATCAGAGTATGACCCCGATTGGCCCATAGGTGGCGCTACAGCAACCAAAAGTACTAAATTGCCCATAACTCCTCGACCGTTTGACCTAGAATCAAGGTTTTGACACCACTGTGTTCCTTGGCTCAAGACGGACAAGATGTATATCTCGGATTGTCGATTTGAGCGAAGAAAAATTTGTTATGGCCAATTTTGTCCAAAACCTACTTTTGCGAACTAGTCCCTGGTTTTTTGCCTGATCGGAACCAGACCAGTCTAGGACAATTCTCTGGACTCTCTAGATCAATAATTATCAAAAAAAAGTTGAACTTTGCCCTTTGGTTCACTGTAACAGGGTCATTTAGAAAAGGGGGCGTGTCAAAATACACTCAAAAGCCTATAAATCATAAATAAAAACTCAGAACTTCACAAAAATTGATGAGCACATGTGTCCTAACATGGTGAAGAAGCATGCAAAGTTTCATGGAGATCGGACCATAGGTGGCGCTATAACGGGCAAAAAGGTCCCCTATTATTAGGTGTTCAAGCACGAAGTGCTGAAAACCTATTGTAATTGCTATTTGAAAAAAAAAAAACCTAAAACGCATCGTGCAGCCCAAACCGTAAGGCCTAGAGACTTGAAACCTGGCCAGGTGGTAGGGCCTCAGTTTGGGGAGAACCTATCAGAGTATGACCCCGATTGGCCCATAGGTGGCGCTACAGCAACCAAAAGTACTAAATTGCCCATAACTCCTCGACCGTTTGACCTAGAATCAAGGTTTTGACACCACTGTGTTCCTTGGCTCAAGACGGACAAGATGTATATCTCGGATTGTCGATTTGAGCGAAGAAAAATTTGTTATGGCCAATTTTGTCCAAAACCTACTTTTGCGAACTAGTCCCTGGTTTTTTGCCTGATCGGAACCAGACCAGTCTAGGACAATTCTCTGGACTCTCTAGATCAATAATTATCAAAAAAAAGTTGAACTTTGCCCTTTGGTTCACTGTAACAGGGTCATTTAGAAAAGGGGGCGTGTCAAAATACACTCAAAAGCCTATAAATCATAAATAAAAACTCAGAACTTCACAAAAATTGATGAGCACATGTGTCCTAACATGGTGAAGAAGCATGCAAAGTTTCATGGAGATCGGACCATAGGTGGCGCTATAACGGGCAAAAAGGTCCCCTATTATTAGGTGTTCAAGCACGAAGTGCTGAAAACCTATTGTAATTGCTATTTGAAAAAAAAAAAACCTAAAACGCATCGTGCAGCCCAAACCGTAAGGCCTAGAGACTTGAAACCTGGCCAGGTGGTAGGGCCTCAGTTTGGGGAGAACCTATCAGAGTATGACCCCGATTGGCCCATAGGTGGCGCTACAGCAACCAAAAGTACTAAATTGCCCATAACTCCTCGACCGTTTGACCTAGAATCAAGGTTTTGACACCACTGTGTTCCTTGGCTCAAGACGGACAAGATGTATATCTCGGATTGTCGATTTGAGCGAAGAAAAATTTGTTATGGCCAATTTTGTCCAAAACCTACTTTTGCGAACTAGTCCCTGGTTTTTTGCCTGATCGGAACCAGACCAGTCTAGGACAATTCTCTGGACTCTCTAGATCAATAATTATCAAAAAAAAGTTGAACTTTGCCCTTTGGTTCACTGTAACAGGGTCATTTAGAAAAGGGGGCGTGTCAAAATACACTCAAAAGCCTATAAATCATAAATAAAAACTCAGAACTTCACAAAAATTGATGAGCACATGTGTCCTAACATGGTGAAGAAGCATGCAAAGTTTCATGGAGATCGGACCATAGGTGGCGCTATAACGGGCAAAAAGGTCCCCTATTATTAGGTGTTCAAGCACGAAGTGCTGAAAACCTATTGTAATTGCTATTTGAAAAAAAAAAAAACCTAAAACGCATCGTGCAGCCCAAACCGTAAGGCCTAGAGACTTGAAACCTGGCCAGGTGGTAGGGCCTCAGTTTGGGGAGAACCTATCAGAGTATGACCCCGATTGGCCCATAGGTGGCGCTACAGCAACCAAAAGTACTAAATTGCCCATAACTCCTCGACCGTTTGACCTAGAATCAAGGTTTTGACACCACTGTGTTCCTTGGCTCAAGACGGACAAGATGTATATCTCGGATTGTCGATTTGAGCGAAGAAAAATTTGTTATGGCCAATTTTGTCCAAAACCTACTTTTGCGAACTAGTCCCTGGTTTTTTGCCTGATCGGAACCAGACCAGTCTAGGACAATTCTCTGGACTCTCTAGATCAATAATTATCAAAAAAAAGTTGAACTTTGCCCTTTGGTTCACTGTAACAGGGTCATTTAGAAAAGGGGGCGTGTCAAAATACACTCAAAAGCCTATAAATCATAAATAAAAACTCAGAACTTCACAAAAATTGATGAGCACATGTGTCCTAACATGGTGAAGAAGCATGCAAAGTTTCATGGAGATCGGACCATAGGTGGCGCTATAACGGGCAAAAAGGTCCCCTATTATTAGGTGTTCAAGCACGAAGTGCTGAAAACCTATTGTAATTGCTATTTGAAAAAAAAAAAAACCTAAAACGCATCGTGCAGCCCAAACCGTAAGGCCTAGAGACTTGAAACCTGGCCAGGTGGTAGGGCCTCAGTTTGGGGAGAACCTATCAGAGTATGACCCCGATTGGCCCATAGGTGGCGCTACAGCAACCAAAAGTACTAAATTGCCCATAACTCCTCGACCGTTTGACCTAGAATCAAGGTTTTGACACCACTGTGTTCCTTGGCTCAAGACGGACAAGATGTATATCTCGGATTGTCGATTTGAGCGAAGAAAAATTTGTTATGGCCAATTTTGTCCAAAACCTACTTTTGCGAACTAGTCCCTGGTTTTTTGCCTGATCGGAACCAGACCAGTCTAGGACAATTCTCTGGACTCTCTAGATCAATAATTATCAAAAAAAAGTTGAACTTTGCCCTTTGGTTCACTGTAACAGGGTCATTTAGAAAAGGGGGCGTGTCAAAATACACTCAAAAGCCTATAAATCATAAATAAAAACTCAGAACTTCACAAAAATTGATGAGCACATGTGTCCTAACATGGTGAAGAAGCATGCAAAGTTTCATGGAGATCGGACCATAGGTGGCGCTATAACGGGCAAAAAGGTCCCCTATTATTAGGTGTTCAAGCACGAAGTGCTGAAAACCTATTGTAATTGCTATTTGAAAAAAAAAAAAACCTAAAACGCATCGTGCAGCCCAAACCGTAAGGCCTAGAGACTTGAAACCTGGCCAGGTGGTAGGGCCTCAGTTTGGGGAGAACCTATCAGAGTATGACCCCGATTGGCCCATAGGTGGCGCTACAGCAACCAAAAGTACTAAATTGCCCATAACTCCTCGACCGTTTGACCTAGAATCAAGGTTTTGACACCACTGTGTTCCTTGGCTCAAGACGGACAAGATGTATATCTCGGATTGTCGATTTGAGCGAAGAAAAATTTGTTATGGCCAATTTTGTCCAAAACCTACTTTTGCGAACTAGTCCCTGGTTTTTTGCCTGATCGGAACCAGACCAGTCTAGGACAATTCTCTGGACTCTCTAGATCAATAATTATCAAAAAAAAGTTGAACTTTGCCCTTTGGTTCACTGTAACAGGGTCATTTAGAAAAGGGGGCGTGTCAAAATACACTCAAAAGCCTATAAATCATAAATAAAAACTCAGAACTTCACAAAAATTGATGAGCACATGTGTCCTAACATGGTGAAGAAGCATGCAAAGTTTCATGGAGATCGGACCATAGGTGGCGCTATAACGGGCAAAAAGGTCCCCTATTATTAGGTGTTCAAGCACGAAGTGCTGAAAACCTATTGTAATTGCTATTTGAAAAAAAAAAAAACCTAAAACGCATCGTGCAGCCCAAACCGTAAGGCCTAGAGACTTGAAACCTGGCCAGGTGGTAGGGCCTCAGTTTGGGGAGAACCTATCAGAGTATGACCCCGATTGGCCCATAGGTGGCGCTACAGCAACCAAAAGTACTAAATTGCCCATAACTCCTCGACCGTTTGACCTAGAATCAAGGTTTTGACACCACTGTGTTCCTTGGCTCAAGACGGACAAGATGTATATCTCGGATTGTCGATTTGAGCGAAGAAAAATTTGTTATGGCCAATTTTGTCCAAAACCTACTTTTGCGAACTAGTCCCTGGTTTTTTGCCTGATCGGAACCAGACCAGTCTAGGACAATTCTCTGGACTCTCTAGATCAATAATTATCAAAAAAAAGTTGAACTTTGCCCTTTGGTTCACTGTAACAGGGTCATTTAGAAAAGGGGGCGTGTCAAAATACACTCAAAAGCCTATAAATCATAAATAAAAACTCAGAACTTCACAAAAATTGATGAGCACATGTGTCCTAACATGGTGAAGAAGCATGCAAAGTTTCATGGAGATCGGACCATAGGTGGCGCTATAACGGGCAAAAAGGTCCCCTATTATTAGGTGTTCAAGCACGAAGTGCTGAAAACCTATTGTAATTGCTATTTGAAAAAAAAAAAAACCTAAAACGCATCGTGCAGCCCAAACCGTAAGGCCTAGAGACTTGAAACCTGGCCAGGTGGTAGGGCCTCAGTTTGGGGAGAACCTATCAGAGTATGACCCCGATTGGCCCATAGGTGGCGCTACAGCAACCAAAAGTACTAAATTGCCCATAACTCCTCGACCGTTTGACCTAGAATCAAGGTTTTGACACCACTGTGTTCCTTGGCTCAAGACGGACAAGATGTATATCTCGGATTGTCGATTTGAGCGAAGAAAAATTTGTTATGGCCAATTTTGTCCAAAACCTACTTTTGCGAACTAGTCCCTGGTTTTTTGCCTGATCGGAACCAGACCAGTCTAGGACAATTCTCTGGACTCTCTAGATCAATAATTATCAAAAAAAAGTTGAACTTTGCCCTTTGGTTCACTGTAACAGGGTCATTTAGAAAAGGGGGCGTGTCAAAATACACTCAAAAGCCTATAAATCATAAATAAAAACTCAGAACTTCACAAAAATTGATGAGCACATGTGTCCTAACATGGTGAAGAAGCATGCAAAGTTTCATGGAGATCGGACCATAGGTGGCGCTATAACGGGCAAAAAGGTCCCCTATTATTAGGTGTTCAAGCACGAAGTGCTGAAAACCTATTGTAATTGCTATTTGAAAAAAAAAAAAACCTAAAACGCATCGTGCAGCCCAAACCGTAAGGCCTAGAGACTTGAAACCTGGCCAGGTGGTAGGGCCTCAGTTTGGGGAGAACCTATCAGAGTATGACCCCGATTGGCCCATAGGTGGCGCTACAGCAACCAAAAGTACTAAATTGCCCATAACTCCTCGACCGTTTGACCTAGAATCAAGGTTTTGACACCACTGTGTTCCTTGGCTCAAGACGGACAAGATGTATATCTCGGATTGTCGATTTGAGCGAAGAAAAATTTGTTATGGCCAATTTTGTCCAAAACCTACTTTTGCGAACTAGTCCCTGGTTTTTTGCCTGATCGGAACCAGACCAGTCTAGGACAATTCTCTGGACTCTCTAGATCAATAATTATCAAAAAAAAGTTGAACTTTGCCCTTTGGTTCACTGTAACAGGGTCATTTAGAAAAGGGGGCGTGTCAAAATACACTCAAAAGCCTATAAATCATAAATAAAAACTCAGAACTTCACAAAAATTGATGAGCACATGTGTCCTAACATGGTGAAGAAGCATGCAAAGTTTCATGGAGATCGGACCATAGGTGGCGCTATAACGGGCAAAAAGGTCCCCTATTATTAGGTGTTCAAGCACGAAGTGCTGAAAACCTATTGTAATTGCTATTTGAAAAAAAAAAAAACCTAAAACGCATCGTGCAGCCCAAACCGTAAGGCCTAGAGACTTGAAACCTGGCCAGGTGGTAGGGCCTCAGTTTGGGGAGAACCTATCAGAGTATGACCCCGATTGGCCCATAGGTGGCGCTACAGCAACCAAAAGTACTAAATTGCCCATAACTCCTCGACCGTTTGACCTAGAATCAAGGTTTTGACACCACTGTGTTCCTTGGCTCAAGACGGACAAGATGTATATCTCGGATTGTCGATTTGAGCGAAGAAAAATTTGTTATGGCCAATTTTGTCCAAAACCTACTTTTGCGAACTAGTCCCTGGTTTTTTGCCTGATCGGAACCAGACCAGTCTAGGACAATTCTCTGGACTCTCTAGATCAATAATTATCAAAAAAAAGTTGAACTTTGCCCTTTGGTTCACTGTAACAGGGTCATTTAGAAAAGGGGGCGTGTCAAAATACACTCAAAAGCCTATAAATCATAAATAAAAACTCAGAACTTCACAAAAATTGATGAGCACATGTGTCCTAACATGGTGAAGAAGCATGCAAAGTTTCATGGAGATCGGACCATAGGTGGCGCTATAACGGGCAAAAAGGTCCCCTATTATTAGGTGTTCAAGCACGAAGTGCTGAAAACCTATTGTAATTGCTATTTGAAAAAAAAAAAAACCTAAAACGCATCGTGCAGCCCAAACCGTAAGGCCTAGAGACTTGAAACCTGGCCAGGTGGTAGGGCCTCAGTTTGGGGAGAACCTATCAGAGTATGACCCCGATTGGCCCATAGGTGGCGCTACAGCAACCAAAAGTACTAAATTGCCCATAACTCCTCGACCGTTTGACCTAGAATCAAGGTTTTGACACCACTGTGTTCCTTGGCTCAAGACGGACAAGATGTATATCTCGGATTGTCGATTTGAGCGAAGAAAAATTTGTTATGGCCAATTTTGTCCAAAACCTACTTTTGCGAACTAGTCCCTGGTTTTTTGCCTGATCGGAACCAGACCAGTCTAGGACAATTCTCTGGACTCTCTAGATCAATAATTATCAAAAAAAAGTTGAACTTTGCCCTTTGGTTCACTGTAACAGGGTCATTTAGAAAAGGGGGCGTGTCAAAATACACTCAAAAGCCTATAAATCATAAATAAAAACTCAGAACTTCACAAAAATTGATGAGCACATGTGTCCTAACATGGTGAAGAAGCATGCAAAGTTTCATGGAGATCGGACCATAGGTGGCGCTATAACGGGCAAAAAGGTCCCCTATTATTAGGTGTTCAAGCACGAAGTGCTGAAAACCTATTGTAATTGCTATTTGAAAAAAAAAAAAACCTAAAACGCATCGTGCAGCCCAAACCGTAAGGCCTAGAGACTTGAAACCTGGCCAGGTGGTAGGGCCTCAGTTTGGGGAGAACCTATCAGAGTATGACCCCGATTGGCCCATAGGTGGCGCTACAGCAACCAAAAGTACTAAATTGCCCATAACTCCTCGACCGTTTGACCTAGAATCAAGGTTTTGACACCACTGTGTTCCTTGGCTCAAGACGGACAAGATGTATATCTCGGATTGTCGATTTGAGCGAAGAAAAATTTGTTATGGCCAATTTTGTCCAAAACCTACTTTTGCGAACTAGTCCCTGGTTTTTTGCCTGATCGGAACCAGACCAGTCTAGGACAATTCTCTGGACTCTCTAGATCAATAATTATCAAAAAAAAGTTGAACTTTGCCCTTTGGTTCACTGTAACAGGGTCATTTAGAAAAGGGGGCGTGTCAAAATACACTCAAAAGCCTATAAATCATAAATAAAAACTCAGAACTTCACAAAAATTGATGAGCACATGTGTCCTAACATGGTGAAGAAGCATGCAAAGTTTCATGGAGATCGGACCATAGGTGGCGCTATAACGGGCAAAAAGGTCCCCTATTATTAGGTGTTCAAGCACGAAGTGCTGAAAACCTATTGTAATTGCTATTTGAAAAAAAAAAAAACCTAAAACGCATCGTGCAGCCCAAACCGTAAGGCCTAGAGACTTGAAACCTGGCCAGGTGGTAGGGCCTCAGTTTGGGGAGAACCTATCAGAGTATGACCCCGATTGGCCCATAGGTGGCGCTACAGCAACCAAAAGTACTAAATTGCCCATAACTCCTCGACCGTTTGACCTAGAATCAAGGTTTTGACACCACTGTGTTCCTTGGCTCAAGACGGACAAGATGTATATCTCGGATTGTCGATTTGAGCGAAGAAAAATTTGTTATGGCCAATTTTGTCCAAAACCTACTTTTGCGAACTAGTCCCTGGTTTTTTGCCTGATCGGAACCAGACCAGTCTAGGACAATTCTCTGGACTCTCTAGATCAATAATTATCAAAAAAAAGTTGAACTTTGCCCTTTGGTTCACTGTAACAGGGTCATTTAGAAAAGGGGGCGTGTCAAAATACACTCAAAAGCCTATAAATCATAAATAAAAACTCAGAACTTCACAAAAATTGATGAGCACATGTGTCCTAACATGGTGAAGAAGCATGCAAAGTTTCATGGAGATCGGACCATAGGTGGCGCTATAACGGGCAAAAAGGTCCCCTATTATTAGGTGTTCAAGCACGAAGTGCTGAAAACCTATTGTAATTGCTATTTGAAAAAAAAAAAAACCTAAAACGCATCGTGCAGCCCAAACCGTAAGGCCTAGAGACTTGAAACCTGGCCAGGTGGTAGGGCCTCAGTTTGGGGAGAACCTATCAGAGTATGACCCCGATTGGCCCATAGGTGGCGCTACAGCAACCAAAAGTACTAAATTGCCCATAACTCCTCGACCGTTTGACCTAGAATCAAGGTTTTGACACCACTGTGTTCCTTGGCTCAAGACGGACAAGATGTATATCTCGGATTGTCGATTTGAGCGAAGAAAAATTTGTTATGGCCAATTTTGTCCAAAACCTACTTTTGCGAACTAGTCCCTGGTTTTTTGCCTGATCGGAACCAGACCAGTCTAGGACAATTCTCTGGACTCTCTAGATCAATAATTATCAAAAAAAAGTTGAACTTTGCCCTTTGGTTCACTGTAACAGGGTCATTTAGAAAAGGGGGCGTGTCAAAATACACTCAAAAGCCTATAAATCATAAATAAAAACTCAGAACTTCACAAAAATTGATGAGCACATGTGTCCTAACATGGTGAAGAAGCATGCAAAGTTTCATGGAGATCGGACCATAGGTGGCGCTATAACGGGCAAAAAGGTCCCCTATTATTAGGTGTTCAAGCACGAAGTGCTGAAAACCTATTGTAATTGCTATTTGAAAAAAAAAAAAACCTAAAACGCATCGTGCAGCCCAAACCGTAAGGCCTAGAGACTTGAAACCTGGCCAGGTGGTAGGGCCTCAGTTTGGGGAGAACCTATCAGAGTATGACCCCGATTGGCCCATAGGTGGCGCTACAGCAACCAAAAGTACTAAATTGCCCATAACTCCTCGACCGTTTGACCTAGAATCAAGGTTTTGACACCACTGTGTTCCTTGGCTCAAGACGGACAAGATGTATATCTCGGATTGTCGATTTGAGCGAAGAAAAATTTGTTATGGCCAATTTTGTCCAAAACCTACTTTTGCGAACTAGTCCCTGGTTTTTTGCCTGATCGGAACCAGACCAGTCTAGGACAATTCTCTGGACTCTCTAGATCAATAATTATCAAAAAAAAGTTGAACTTTGCCCTTTGGTTCACTGTAACAGGGTCATTTAGAAAAGGGGGCGTGTCAAAATACACTCAAAAGCCTATAAATCATAAATAAAAACTCAGAACTTCACAAAAATTGATGAGCACATGTGTCCTAACATGGTGAAGAAGCATGCAAAGTTTCATGGAGATCGGACCATAGGTGGCGCTATAACGGGCAAAAAGGTCCCCTATTATTAGGTGTTCAAGCACGAAGTGCTGAAAACCTATTGTAATTGCTATTTGAAAAAAAAAAAAACCTAAAACGCATCGTGCAGCCCAAACCGTAAGGCCTAGAGACTTGAAACCTGGCCAGGTGGTAGGGCCTCAGTTTGGGGAGAACCTATCAGAGTATGACCCCGATTGGCCCATAGGTGGCGCTACAGCAACCAAAAGTACTAAATTGCCCATAACTCCTCGACCGTTTGACCTAGAATCAAGGTTTTGACACCACTGTGTTCCTTGGCTCAAGACGGACAAGATGTATATCTCGGATTGTCGATTTGAGCGAAGAAAAATTTGTTATGGCCAATTTTGTCCAAAACCTACTTTTGCGAACTAGTCCCTGGTTTTTTGCCTGATCGGAACCAGACCAGTCTAGGACAATTCTCTGGACTCTCTAGATCAATAATTATCAAAAAAAAGTTGAACTTTGCCCTTTGGTTCACTGTAACAGGGTCATTTAGAAAAGGGGGCGTGTCAAAATACACTCAAAAGCCTATAAATCATAAATAAAAACTCAGAACTTCACAAAAATTGATGAGCACATGTGTCCTAACATGGTGAAGAAGCATGCAAAGTTTCATGGAGATCGGACCATAGGTGGCGCTATAACGGGCAAAAAGGTCCCCTATTATTAGGTGTTCAAGCACGAAGTGCTGAAAACCTATTGTAATTGCTATTTGAAAAAAAAAAAAACCTAAAACGCATCGTGCAGCCCAAACCGTAAGGCCTAGAGACTTGAAACCTGGCCAGGTGGTAGGGCCTCAGTTTGGGGAGAACCTATCAGAGTATGACCCCGATTGGCCCATAGGTGGCGCTACAGCAACCAAAAGTACTAAATTGCCCATAACTCCTCGACCGTTTGACCTAGAATCAAGGTTTTGACACCACTGTGTTCCTTGGCTCAAGACGGACAAGATGTATATCTCGGATTGTCGATTTGAGCGAAGAAAAATTTGTTATGGCCAATTTTGTCCAAAACCTACTTTTGCGAACTAGTCCCTGGTTTTTTGCCTGATCGGAACCAGACCAGTCTAGGACAATTCTCTGGACTCTCTAGATCAATAATTATCAAAAAAAAGTTGAACTTTGCCCTTTGGTTCACTGTAACAGGGTCATTTAGAAAAGGGGGCGTGTCAAAATACACTCAAAAGCCTATAAATCATAAATAAAAACTCAGAACTTCACAAAAATTGATGAGCACATGTGTCCTAACATGGTGAAGAAGCATGCAAAGTTTCATGGAGATCGGACCATAGGTGGCGCTATAACGGGCAAAAAGGTCCCCTATTATTAGGTGTTCAAGCACGAAGTGCTGAAAACCTATTGTAATTGCTATTTGAAAAAAAAAAAAACCTAAAACGCATCGTGCAGCCCAAACCGTAAGGCCTAGAGACTTGAAACCTGGCCAGGTGGTAGGGCCTCAGTTTGGGGAGAACCTATCAGAGTATGACCCCGATTGGCCCATAGGTGGCGCTACAGCAACCAAAAGTACTAAATTGCCCATAACTCCTCGACCGTTTGACCTAGAATCAAGGTTTTGACACCACTGTGTTCCTTGGCTCAAGACGGACAAGATGTATATCTCGGATTGTCGATTTGAGCGAAGAAAAATTTGTTATGGCCAATTTTGTCCAAAACCTACTTTTGCGAACTAGTCCCTGGTTTTTTGCCTGATCGGAACCAGACCAGTCTAGGACAATTCTCTGGACTCTCTAGATCAATAATTATCAAAAAAAAGTTGAACTTTGCCCTTTGGTTCACTGTAACAGGGTCATTTAGAAAAGGGGGCGTGTCAAAATACACTCAAAAGCCTATAAATCATAAATAAAAACTCAGAACTTCACAAAAATTGATGAGCACATGTGTCCTAACATGGTGAAGAAGCATGCAAAGTTTCATGGAGATCGGACCATAGGTGGCGCTATAACGGGCAAAAAGGTCCCCTATTATTAGGTGTTCAAGCACGAAGTGCTGAAAACCTATTGTAATTGCTATTTGAAAAAAAAAAAAACCTAAAACGCATCGTGCAGCCCAAACCGTAAGGCCTAGAGACTTGAAACCTGGCCAGGTGGTAGGGCCTCAGTTTGGGGAGAACCTATCAGAGTATGACCCCGATTGGCCCATAGGTGGCGCTACAGCAACCAAAAGTACTAAATTGCCCATAACTCCTCGACCGTTTGACCTAGAATCAAGGTTTTGACACCACTGTGTTCCTTGGCTCAAGACGGACAAGATGTATATCTCGGATTGTCGATTTGAGCGAAGAAAAATTTGTTATGGCCAATTTTGTCCAAAACCTACTTTTGCGAACTAGTCCCTGGTTTTTTGCCTGATCGGAACCAGACCAGTCTAGGACAATTCTCTGGACTCTCTAGATCAATAATTATCAAAAAAAAGTTGAACTTTGCCCTTTGGTTCACTGTAACAGGGTCATTTAGAAAAGGGGGCGTGTCAAAATACACTCAAAAGCCTATAAATCATAAATAAAAACTCAGAACTTCACAAAAATTGATGAGCACATGTGTCCTAACATGGTGAAGAAGCATGCAAAGTTTCATGGAGATCGGACCATAGGTGGCGCTATAACGGGCAAAAAGGTCCCCTATTATTAGGTGTTCAAGCACGAAGTGCTGAAAACCTATTGTAATTGCTATTTGAAAAAAAAAAAAACCTAAAACGCATCGTGCAGCCCAAACCGTAAGGCCTAGAGACTTGAAACCTGGCCAGGTGGTAGGGCCTCAGTTTGGGGAGAACCTATCAGAGTATGACCCCGATTGGCCCATAGGTGGCGCTACAGCAACCAAAAGTACTAAATTGCCCATAACTCCTCGACCGTTTGACCTAGAATCAAGGTTTTGACACCACTGTGTTCCTTGGCTCAAGACGGACAAGATGTATATCTCGGATTGTCGATTTGAGCGAAGAAAAATTTGTTATGGCCAATTTTGTCCAAAACCTACTTTTGCGAACTAGTCCCTGGTTTTTTGCCTGATCGGAACCAGACCAGTCTAGGACAATTCTCTGGACTCTCTAGATCAATAATTATCAAAAAAAAGTTGAACTTTGCCCTTTGGTTCACTGTAACAGGGTCATTTAGAAAAGGGGGCGTGTCAAAATACACTCAAAAGCCTATAAATCATAAATAAAAACTCAGAACTTCACAAAAATTGATGAGCACATGTGTCCTAACATGGTGAAGAAGCATGCAAAGTTTCATGGAGATCGGACCATAGGTGGCGCTATAACGGGCAAAAAGGTCCCCTATTATTAGGTGTTCAAGCACGAAGTGCTGAAAACCTATTGTAATTGCTATTTGAAAAAAAAAAAAACCTAAAACGCATCGTGCAGCCCAAACCGTAAGGCCTAGAGACTTGAAACCTGGCCAGGTGGTAGGGCCTCAGTTTGGGGAGAACCTATCAGAGTATGACCCCGATTGGCCCATAGGTGGCGCTACAGCAACCAAAAGTACTAAATTGCCCATAACTCCTCGACCGTTTGACCTAGAATCAAGGTTTTGACACCACTGTGTTCCTTGGCTCAAGACGGACAAGATGTATATCTCGGATTGTCGATTTGAGCGAAGAAAAATTTGTTATGGCCAATTTTGTCCAAAACCTACTTTTGCGAACTAGTCCCTGGTTTTTTGCCTGATCGGAACCAGACCAGTCTAGGACAATTCTCTGGACTCTCTAGATCAATAATTATCAAAAAAAAGTTGAACTTTGCCCTTTGGTTCACTGTAACAGGGTCATTTAGAAAAGGGGGCGTGTCAAAATACACTCAAAAGCCTATAAATCATAAATAAAAACTCAGAACTTCACAAAAATTGATGAGCACATGTGTCCTAACATGGTGAAGAAGCATGCAAAGTTTCATGGAGATCGGACCATAGGTGGCGCTATAACGGGCAAAAAGGTCCCCTATTATTAGGTGTTCAAGCACGAAGTGCTGAAAACCTATTGTAATTGCTATTTGAAAAAAAAAAAAACCTAAAACGCATCGTGCAGCCCAAACCGTAAGGCCTAGAGACTTGAAACCTGGCCAGGTGGTAGGGCCTCAGTTTGGGGAGAACCTATCAGAGTATGACCCCGATTGGCCCATAGGTGGCGCTACAGCAACCAAAAGTACTAAATTGCCCATAACTCCTCGACCGTTTGACCTAGAATCAAGGTTTTGACACCACTGTGTTCCTTGGCTCAAGACGGACAAGATGTATATCTCGGATTGTCGATTTGAGCGAAGAAAAATTTGTTATGGCCAATTTTGTCCAAAACCTACTTTTGCGAACTAGTCCCTGGTTTTTTGCCTGATCGGAACCAGACCAGTCTAGGACAATTCTCTGGACTCTCTAGATCAATAATTATCAAAAAAAAGTTGAACTTTGCCCTTTGGTTCACTGTAACAGGGTCATTTAGAAAAGGGGGCGTGTCAAAATACACTCAAAAGCCTATAAATCATAAATAAAAACTCAGAACTTCACAAAAATTGATGAGCACATGTGTCCTAACATGGTGAAGAAGCATGCAAAGTTTCATGGAGATCGGACCATAGGTGGCGCTATAACGGGCAAAAAGGTCCCCTATTATTAGGTGTTCAAGCACGAAGTGCTGAAAACCTATTGTAATTGCTATTTGAAAAAAAAAAAAACCTAAAACGCATCGTGCAGCCCAAACCGTAAGGCCTAGAGACTTGAAACCTGGCCAGGTGGTAGGGCCTCAGTTTGGGGAGAACCTATCAGAGTATGACCCCGATTGGCCCATAGGTGGCGCTACAGCAACCAAAAGTACTAAATTGCCCATAACTCCTCGACCGTTTGACCTAGAATCAAGGTTTTGACACCACTGTGTTCCTTGGCTCAAGACGGACAAGATGTATATCTCGGATTGTCGATTTGAGCGAAGAAAAATTTGTTATGGCCAATTTTGTCCAAAACCTACTTTTGCGAACTAGTCCCTGGTTTTTTGCCTGATCGGAACCAGACCAGTCTAGGACAATTCTCTGGACTCTCTAGATCAATAATTATCAAAAAAAAGTTGAACTTTGCCCTTTGGTTCACTGTAACAGGGTCATTTAGAAAAGGGGGCGTGTCAAAATACACTCAAAAGCCTATAAATCATAAATAAAAACTCAGAACTTCACAAAAATTGATGAGCACATGTGTCCTAACATGGTGAAGAAGCATGCAAAGTTTCATGGAGATCGGACCATAGGTGGCGCTATAACGGGCAAAAAGGTCCCCTATTATTAGGTGTTCAAGCACGAAGTGCTGAAAACCTATTGTAATTGCTATTTGAAAAAAAAAAAAACCTAAAACGCATCGTGCAGCCCAAACCGTAAGGCCTAGAGACTTGAAACCTGGCCAGGTGGTAGGGCCTCAGTTTGGGGAGAACCTATCAGAGTATGACCCCGATTGGCCCATAGGTGGCGCTACAGCAACCAAAAGTACTAAATTGCCCATAACTCCTCGACCGTTTGACCTAGAATCAAGGTTTTGACACCACTGTGTTCCTTGGCTCAAGACGGACAAGATGTATATCTCGGATTGTCGATTTGAGCGAAGAAAAATTTGTTATGGCCAATTTTGTCCAAAACCTACTTTTGCGAACTAGTCCCTGGTTTTTTGCCTGATCGGAACCAGACCAGTCTAGGACAATTCTCTGGACTCTCTAGATCAATAATTATCAAAAAAAAGTTGAACTTTGCCCTTTGGTTCACTGTAACAGGGTCATTTAGAAAAGGGGGCGTGTCAAAATACACTCAAAAGCCTATAAATCATAAATAAAAACTCAGAACTTCACAAAAATTGATGAGCACATGTGTCCTAACATGGTGAAGAAGCATGCAAAGTTTCATGGAGATCGGACCATAGGTGGCGCTATAACGGGCAAAAAGGTCCCCTATTATTAGGTGTTCAAGCACGAAGTGCTGAAAACCTATTGTAATTGCTATTTGAAAAAAAAAAAAACCTAAAACGCATCGTGCAGCCCAAACCGTAAGGCCTAGAGACTTGAAACCTGGCCAGGTGGTAGGGCCTCAGTTTGGGGAGAACCTATCAGAGTATGACCCCGATTGGCCCATAGGTGGCGCTACAGCAACCAAAAGTACTAAATTGCCCATAACTCCTCGACCGTTTGACCTAGAATCAAGGTTTTGACACCACTGTGTTCCTTGGCTCAAGACGGACAAGATGTATATCTCGGATTGTCGATTTGAGCGAAGAAAAATTTGTTATGGCCAATTTTGTCCAAAACCTACTTTTGCGAACTAGTCCCTGGTTTTTTGCCTGATCGGAACCAGACCAGTCTAGGACAATTCTCTGGACTCTCTAGATCAATAATTATCAAAAAAAAGTTGAACTTTGCCCTTTGGTTCACTGTAACAGGGTCATTTAGAAAAGGGGGCGTGTCAAAATACACTCAAAAGCCTATAAATCATAAATAAAAACTCAGAACTTCACAAAAATTGATGAGCACATGTGTCCTAACATGGTGAAGAAGCATGCAAAGTTTCATGGAGATCGGACCATAGGTGGCGCTATAACGGGCAAAAAGGTCCCCTATTATTAGGTGTTCAAGCACGAAGTGCTGAAAACCTATTGTAATTGCTATTTGAAAAAAAAAAAAACCTAAAACGCATCGTGCAGCCCAAACCGTAAGGCCTAGAGACTTGAAACCTGGCCAGGTGGTAGGGCCTCAGTTTGGGGAGAACCTATCAGAGTATGACCCCGATTGGCCCATAGGTGGCGCTACAGCAACCAAAAGTACTAAATTGCCCATAACTCCTCGACCGTTTGACCTAGAATCAAGGTTTTGACACCACTGTGTTCCTTGGCTCAAGACGGACAAGATGTATATCTCGGATTGTCGATTTGAGCGAAGAAAAATTTGTTATGGCCAATTTTGTCCAAAACCTACTTTTGCGAACTAGTCCCTGGTTTTTTGCCTGATCGGAACCAGACCAGTCTAGGACAATTCTCTGGACTCTCTAGATCAATAATTATCAAAAAAAAGTTGAACTTTGCCCTTTGGTTCACTGTAACAGGGTCATTTAGAAAAGGGGGCGTGTCAAAATACACTCAAAAGCCTATAAATCATAAATAAAAACTCAGAACTTCACAAAAATTGATGAGCACATGTGTCCTAACATGGTGAAGAAGCATGCAAAGTTTCATGGAGATCGGACCATAGGTGGCGCTATAACGGGCAAAAAGGTCCCCTATTATTAGGTGTTCAAGCACGAAGTGCTGAAAACCTATTGTAATTGCTATTTGAAAAAAAAAAAAACCTAAAACGCATCGTGCAGCCCAAACCGTAAGGCCTAGAGACTTGAAACCTGGCCAGGTGGTAGGGCCTCAGTTTGGGGAGAACCTATCAGAGTATGACCCCGATTGGCCCATAGGTGGCGCTACAGCAACCAAAAGTACTAAATTGCCCATAACTCCTCGACCGTTTGACCTAGAATCAAGGTTTTGACACCACTGTGTTCCTTGGCTCAAGACGGACAAGATGTATATCTCGGATTGTCGATTTGAGCGAAGAAAAATTTGTTATGGCCAATTTTGTCCAAAACCTACTTTTGCGAACTAGTCCCTGGTTTTTTGCCTGATCGGAACCAGACCAGTCTAGGACAATTCTCTGGACTCTCTAGATCAATAATTATCAAAAAAAAGTTGAACTTTGCCCTTTGGTTCACTGTAACAGGGTCATTTAGAAAAGGGGGCGTGTCAAAATACACTCAAAAGCCTATAAATCATAAATAAAAACTCAGAACTTCACAAAAATTGATGAGCACATGTGTCCTAACATGGTGAAGAAGCATGAAAAGTTTCATGGAGATCGGACCATAGGTGGCGCTATAACGGGCAAAAAGGTCCCCTATTATTAGGTGTTCAAGCACGAAGTGCTGAAAACCTATTGTAATTGCTATTTGAAAAAAAAAAAAACCTAAAACGCATCGTGCAGCCCAAACCGTAAGGCCTAGAGACTTGAAACCTGGCCAGGTGGTAGGGCCTCAGTTTGGGGAGAACCTATCAGAGTATGACCCCGATTGGCCCATAGGTGGCGCTACAGCAACCAAAAGTACTAAATTGCCCATAACTCCTCGACCGTTTGACCTAGAATCAAGGTTTTGACACCACTGTGTTCCTTGGCTCAAGACGGACAAGATGTATATCTCGGATTGTCGATTTGAGCGAAGAAAAATTTGTTATGGCCAATTTTGTCCAAAACCTACTTTTGCGAACTAGTCCCTGGTTTTTTGCCTGATCGGAACCAGACCAGTCTAGGACAATTCTCTGGACTCTCTAGATCAATAATTATCAAAAAAAAGTTGAACTTTGCCCTTTGGTTCACTGTAACAGGGTCATTTAGAAAAGGGGGCGTGTCAAAATACACTCAAAAGCCTATAAATCATAAATAAAAACTCAGAACTTCACAAAAATTGATGAGCACATGTGTCCTAACATGGTGAAGAAGCATGCAAAGTTTCATGGAGATCGGACCATAGGTGGCGCTATAACGGGCAAAAAGGTCCCCTATTATTAGGTGTTCAAGCACGAAGTGCTGAAAACCTATTGTAATTGCTATTTGAAAAAAAAAAAAACCTAAAACGCATCGTGCAGCCCAAACCGTAAGGCCTAGAGACTTGAAACCTGGCCAGGTGGTAGGGCCTCAGTTTGGGGAGAACCTATCAGAGTATGACCCCGATTGGCCCATAGGTGGCGCTACAGCAACCAAAAGTACTAAATTGCCCATAACTCCTCGACCGTTTGACCTAGAATCAAGGTTTTGACACCACTGTGTTCCTTGGCTCAAGACGGACAAGATGTATATCTCGGATTGTCGATTTGAGCGAAGAAAAATTTGTTATGGCCAATTTTGTCCAAAACCTACTTTTGCGAACTAGTCCCTGGTTTTTTGCCTGATCGGAACCAGACCAGTCTAGGACAATTCTCTGGACTCTCTAGATCAATAATTATCAAAAAAAAGTTGAACTTTGCCCTTTGGTTCACTGTAACAGGGTCATTTAGAAAAGGGGGCGTGTCAAAATACACTCAAAAGCCTATAAATCATAAATAAAAACTCAGAACTTCACAAAAATTGATGAGCACATGTGTCCTAACATGGTGAAGAAGCATGCAAAGTTTCATGGAGATCGGACCATAGGTGGCGCTATAACGGGCAAAAAGGTCCCCTATTATTAGGTGTTCAAGCACGAAGTGCTGAAAACCTATTGTAATTGCTATTTGAAAAAAAAAAAAACCTAAAACGCATCGTGCAGCCCAAACCGTAAGGCCTAGAGACTTGAAACCTGGCCAGGTGGTAGGGCCTCAGTTTGGGGAGAACCTATCAGAGTATGACCCCGATTGGCCCATAGGTGGCGCTACAGCAACCAAAAGTACTAAATTGCCCATAACTCCTCGACCGTTTGACCTAGAATCAAGGTTTTGACACCACTGTGTTCCTTGGCTCAAGACGGACAAGATGTATATCTCGGATTGTCGATTTGAGCGAAGAAAAATTTGTTATGGCCAATTTTGTCCAAAACCTACTTTTGCGAACTAGTCCCTGGTTTTTTGCCTGATCGGAACCAGACCAGTCTAGGACAATTCTCTGGACTCTCTAGATCAATAATTATCAAAAAAAAGTTGAACTTTGCCCTTTGGTTCACTGTAACAGGGTCATTTAGAAAAGGGGGCGTGTCAAAATACACTCAAAAGCCTATAAATCATAAATAAAAACTCAGAACTTCACAAAAATTGATGAGCACATGTGTCCTAACATGGTGAAGAAGCATGCAAAGTTTCATGGAGATCGGACCATAGGTGGCGCTATAACGGGCAAAAAGGTCCCCTATTATTAGGTGTTCAAGCACGAAGTGCTGAAAACCTATTGTAATTGCTATTTGAAAAAAAAAAAAACCTAAAACGCATCGTGCAGCCCAAACCGTAAGGCCTAGAGACTTGAAACCTGGCCAGGTGGTAGGGCCTCAGTTTGGGGAGAACCTATCAGAGTATGACCCCGATTGGCCCATAGGTGGCGCTACAGCAACCAAAAGTACTAAATTGCCCATAACTCCTCGACCGTTTGACCTAGAATCAAGGTTTTGACACCACTGTGTTCCTTGGCTCAAGACGGACAAGATGTATATCTCGGATTGTCGATTTGAGCGAAGAAAAATTTGTTATGGCCAATTTTGTCCAAAACCTACTTTTGCGAACTAGTCCCTGGTTTTTTGCCTGATCGGAACCAGACCAGTCTAGGACAATTCTCTGGACTCTCTAGATCAATAATTATCAAAAAAAAGTTGAACTTTGCCCTTTGGTTCACTGTAACAGGGTCATTTAGAAAAGGGGGCGTGTCAAAATACACTCAAAAGCCTATAAATCATAAATAAAAACTCAGAACTTCACAAAAATTGATGAGCACATGTGTCCTAACATGGTGAAGAAGCATGCAAAGTTTCATGGAGATCGGACCATAGGTGGCGCTATAACGGGCAAAAAGGTCCCCTATTATTAGGTGTTCAAGCACGAAGTGCTGAAAACCTATTGTAATTGCTATTTGAAAAAAAAAAAAACCTAAAACGCATCGTGCAGCCCAAACCGTAAGGCCTAGAGACTTGAAACCTGGCCAGGTGGTAGGGCCTCAGTTTGGGGAGAACCTATCAGAGTATGACCCCGATTGGCCCATAGGTGGCGCTACAGCAACCAAAAGTACTAAATTGCCCATAACTCCTCGACCGTTTGACCTAGAATCAAGGTTTTGACACCACTGTGTTCCTTGGCTCAAGACGGACAAGATGTATATCTCGGATTGTCGATTTGAGCGAAGAAAAATTTGTTATGGCCAATTTTGTCCAAAACCTACTTTTGCGAACTAGTCCCTGGTTTTTTGCCTGATCGGAACCAGACCAGTCTAGGACAATTCTCTGGACTCTCTAGATCAATAATTATCAAAAAAAAGTTGAACTTTGCCCTTTGGTTCACTGTAACAGGGTCATTTAGAAAAGGGGGCGTGTCAAAATACACTCAAAAGCCTATAAATCATAAATAAAAACTCAGAACTTCACAAAAATTGATGAGCACATGTGTCCTAACATGGTGAAGAAGCATGCAAAGTTTCATGGAGATCGGACCATAGGTGGCGCTATAACGGGCAAAAAGGTCCCCTATTATTAGGTGTTCAAGCACGAAGTGCTGAAAACCTATTGTAATTGCTATTTGAAAAAAAAAAAAACCTAAAACGCATCGTGCAGCCCAAACCGTAAGGCCTAGAGACTTGAAACCTGGCCAGGTGGTAGGGCCTCAGTTTGGGGAGAACCTATCAGAGTATGACCCCGATTGGCCCATAGGTGGCGCTACAGCAACCAAAAGTACTAAATTGCCCATAACTCCTCGACCGTTTGACCTAGAATCAAGGTTTTGACACCACTGTGTTCCTTGGCTCAAGACGGACAAGATGTATATCTCGGATTGTCGATTTGAGCGAAGAAAAATTTGTTATGGCCAATTTTGTCCAAAACCTACTTTTGCGAACTAGTCCCTGGTTTTTTGCCTGATCGGAACCAGACCAGTCTAGGACAATTCTCTGGACTCTCTAGATCAATAATTATCAAAAAAAAGTTGAACTTTGCCCTTTGGTTCACTGTAACAGGGTCATTTAGAAAAGGGGGCGTGTCAAAATACACTCAAAAGCCTATAAATCATAAATAAAAACTCAGAACTTCACAAAAATTGATGAGCACATGTGTCCTAACATGGTGAAGAAGCATGCAAAGTTTCATGGAGATCGGACCATAGGTGGCGCTATAACGGGCAAAAAGGTCCCCTATTATTAGGTGTTCAAGCACGAAGTGCTGAAAACCTATTGTAATTGCTATTTGAAAAAAAAAAAAACCTAAAACGCATCGTGCAGCCCAAACCGTAAGGCCTAGAGACTTGAAACCTGGCCAGGTGGTAGGGCCTCAGTTTGGGGAGAACCTATCAGAGTATGACCCCGATTGGCCCATAGGTGGCGCTACAGCAACCAAAAGTACTAAATTGCCCATAACTCCTCGACCGTTTGACCTAGAATCAAGGTTTTGACACCACTGTGTTCCTTGGCTCAAGACGGACAAGATGTATATCTCGGATTGTCGATTTGAGCGAAGAAAAATTTGTTATGGCCAATTTTGTCCAAAACCTACTTTTGCGAACTAGTCCCTGGTTTTTTGCCTGATCGGAACCAGACCAGTCTAGGACAATTCTCTGGACTCTCTAGATCAATAATTATCAAAAAAAAGTTGAACTTTGCCCTTTGGTTCACTGTAACAGGGTCATTTAGAAAAGGGGGCGTGTCAAAATACACTCAAAAGCCTATAAATCATAAATAAAAACTCAGAACTTCACAAAAATTGATGAGCACATGTGTCCTAACATGGTGAAGAAGCATGCAAAGTTTCATGGAGATCGGACCATAGGTGGCGCTATAACGGGCAAAAAGGTCCCCTATTATTAGGTGTTCAAGCACGAAGTGCTGAAAACCTATTGTAATTGCTATTTGAAAAAAAAAAAAACCTAAAACGCATCGTGCAGCCCAAACCGTAAGGCCTAGAGACTTGAAACCTGGCCAGGTGGTAGGGCCTCAGTTTGGGGAGAACCTATCAGAGTATGACCCCGATTGGCCCATAGGTGGCGCTACAGCAACCAAAAGTACTAAATTGCCCATAACTCCTCGACCGTTTGACCTAGAATCAAGGTTTTGACACCACTGTGTTCCTTGGCTCAAGACGGACAAGATGTATATCTCGGATTGTCGATTTGAGCGAAGAAAAATTTGTTATGGCCAATTTTGTCCAAAACCTACTTTTGCGAACTAGTCCCTGGTTTTTTGCCTGATCGGAACCAGACCAGTCTAGGACAATTCTCTGGACTCTCTAGATCAATAATTATCAAAAAAAAGTTGAACTTTGCCCTTTGGTTCACTGTAACAGGGTCATTTAGAAAAGGGGGCGTGTCAAAATACACTCAAAAGCCTATAAATCATAAATAAAAACTCAGAACTTCACAAAAATTGATGAGCACATGTGTCCTAACATGGTGAAGAAGCATGCAAAGTTTCATGGAGATCGGACCATAGGTGGCGCTATAACGGGCAAAAAGGTCCCCTATTATTAGGTGTTCAAGCACGAAGTGCTGAAAACCTATTGTAATTGCTATTTGAAAAAAAAAAAAACCTAAAACGCATCGTGCAGCCCAAACCGTAAGGCCTAGAGACTTGAAACCTGGCCAGGTGGTAGGGCCTCAGTTTGGGGAGAACCTATCAGAGTATGACCCCGATTGGCCCATAGGTGGCGCTACAGCAACCAAAAGTACTAAATTGCCCATAACTCCTCGACCGTTTGACCTAGAATCAAGGTTTTGACACCACTGTGTTCCTTGGCTCAAGACGGACAAGATGTATATCTCGGATTGTCGATTTGAGCGAAGAAAAATTTGTTATGGCCAATTTTGTCCAAAACCTACTTTTGCGAACTAGTCCCTGGTTTTTTGCCTGATCGGAACCAGACCAGTCTAGGACAATTCTCTGGACTCTCTAGATCAATAATTATCAAAAAAAAGTTGAACTTTGCCCTTTGGTTCACTGTAACAGGGTCATTTAGAAAAGGGGGCGTGTCAAAATACACTCAAAAGCCTATAAATCATAAATAAAAACTCAGAACTTCACAAAAATTGATGAGCACATGTGTCCTAACATGGTGAAGAAGCATGCAAAGTTTCATGGAGATCGGACCATAGGTGGCGCTATAACGGGCAAAAAGGTCCCCTATTATTAGGTGTTCAAGCACGAAGTGCTGAAAACCTATTGTAATTGCTATTTGAAAAAAAAAAAAACCTAAAACGCATCGTGCAGCCCAAACCGTAAGGCCTAGAGACTTGAAACCTGGCCAGGTGGTAGGGCCTCAGTTTGGGGAGAACCTATCAGAGTATGACCCCGATTGGCCCATAGGTGGCGCTACAGCAACCAAAAGTACTAAATTGCCCATAACTCCTCGACCGTTTGACCTAGAATCAAGGTTTTGACACCACTGTGTTCCTTGGCTCAAGACGGACAAGATGTATATCTCGGATTGTCGATTTGAGCGAAGAAAAATTTGTTATGGCCAATTTTGTCCAAAACCTACTTTTGCGAACTAGTCCCTGGTTTTTTGCCTGATCGGAACCAGACCAGTCTAGGACAATTCTCTGGACTCTCTAGATCAATAATTATCAAAAAAAAGTTGAACTTTGCCCTTTGGTTCACTGTAACAGGGTCATTTAGAAAAGGGGGCGTGTCAAAATACACTCAAAAGCCTATAAATCATAAATAAAAACTCAGAACTTCACAAAAATTGATGAGCACATGTGTCCTAACATGGTGAAGAAGCATGCAAAGTTTCATGGAGATCGGACCATAGGTGGCGCTATAACGGGCAAAAAGGTCCCCTATTATTAGGTGTTCAAGCACGAAGTGCTGAAAACCTATTGTAATTGCTATTTGAAAAAAAAAAAAACCTAAAACGCATCGTGCAGCCCAAACCGTAAGGCCTAGAGACTTGAAACCTGGCCAGGTGGTAGGGCCTCAGTTTGGGGAGAACCTATCAGAGTATGACCCCGATTGGCCCATAGGTGGCGCTACAGCAACCAAAAGTACTAAATTGCCCATAACTCCTCGACCGTTTGACCTAGAATCAAGGTTTTGACACCACTGTGTTCCTTGGCTCAAGACGGACAAGATGTATATCTCGGATTGTCGATTTGAGCGAAGAAAAATTTGTTATGGCCAATTTTGTCCAAAACCTACTTTTGCGAACTAGTCCCTGGTTTTTTGCCTGATCGGAACCAGACCAGTCTAGGACAATTCTCTGGACTCTCTAGATCAATAATTATCAAAAAAAAGTTGAACTTTGCCCTTTGGTTCACTGTAACAGGGTCATTTAGAAAAGGGGGCGTGTCAAAATACACTCAAAAGCCTATAAATCATAAATAAAAACTCAGAACTTCACAAAAATTGATGAGCACATGTGTCCTAACATGGTGAAGAAGCATGCAAAGTTTCATGGAGATCGGACCATAGGTGGCGCTATAACGGGCAAAAAGGTCCCCTATTATTAGGTGTTCAAGCACGAAGTGCTGAAAACCTATTGTAATTGCTATTTGAAAAAAAAAAAAACCTAAAACGCATCGTGCAGCCCAAACCGTAAGGCCTAGAGACTTGAAACCTGGCCAGGTGGTAGGGCCTCAGTTTGGGGAGAACCTATCAGAGTATGACCCCGATTGGCCCATAGGTGGCGCTACAGCAACCAAAAGTACTAAATTGCCCATAACTCCTCGACCGTTTGACCTAGAATCAAGGTTTTGACACCACTGTGTTCCTTGGCTCAAGACGGACAAGATGTATATCTCGGATTGTCGATTTGAGCGAAGAAAAATTTGTTATGGCCAATTTTGTCCAAAACCTACTTTTGCGAACTAGTCCCTGGTTTTTTGCCTGATCGGAACCAGACCAGTCTAGGACAATTCTCTGGACTCTCTAGATCAATAATTATCAAAAAAAAGTTGAACTTTGCCCTTTGGTTCACTGTAACAGGGTCATTTAGAAAAGGGGGCGTGTCAAAATACACTCAAAAGCCTATAAATCATAAATAAAAACTCAGAACTTCACAAAAATTGATGAGCACATGTGTCCTAACATGGTGAAGAAGCATGCAAAGTTTCATGGAGATCGGACCATAGGTGGCGCTATAACGGGCAAAAAGGTCCCCTATTATTAGGTGTTCAAGCACGAAGTGCTGAAAACCTATTGTAATTGCTATTTGAAAAAAAAAAAAACCTAAAACGCATCGTGCAGCCCAAACCGTAAGGCCTAGAGACTTGAAACCTGGCCAGGTGGTAGGGCCTCAGTTTGGGGAGAACCTATCAGAGTATGACCCCGATTGGCCCATAGGTGGCGCTACAGCAACCAAAAGTACTAAATTGCCCATAACTCCTCGACCGTTTGACCTAGAATCAAGGTTTTGACACCACTGTGTTCCTTGGCTCAAGACGGACAAGATGTATATCTCGGATTGTCGATTTGAGCGAAGAAAAATTTGTTATGGCCAATTTTGTCCAAAACCTACTTTTGCGAACTAGTCCCTGGTTTTTTGCCTGATCGGAACCAGACCAGTCTAGGACAATTCTCTGGACTCTCTAGATCAATAATTATCAAAAAAAAGTTGAACTTTGCCCTTTGGTTCACTGTAACAGGGTCATTTAGAAAAGGGGGCGTGTCAAAATACACTCAAAAGCCTATAAATCATAAATAAAAACTCAGAACTTCACAAAAATTGATGAGCACATGTGTCCTAACATGGTGAAGAAGCATGCAAAGTTTCATGGAGATCGGACCATAGGTGGCGCTATAACGGGCAAAAAGGTCCCCTATTATTAGGTGTTCAAGCACGAAGTGCTGAAAACCTATTGTAATTGCTATTTGAAAAAAAAAAAAACCTAAAACGCATCGTGCAGCCCAAACCGTAAGGCCTAGAGACTTGAAACCTGGCCAGGTGGTAGGGCCTCAGTTTGGGGAGAACCTATCAGAGTATGACCCCGATTGGCCCATAGGTGGCGCTACAGCAACCAAAAGTACTAAATTGCCCATAACTCCTCGACCGTTTGACCTAGAATCAAGGTTTTGACACCACTGTGTTCCTTGGCTCAAGACGGACAAGATGTATATCTCGGATTGTCGATTTGAGCGAAGAAAAATTTGTTATGGCCAATTTTGTCCAAAACCTACTTTTGCGAACTAGTCCCTGGTTTTTTGCCTGATCGGAACCAGACCAGTCTAGGACAATTCTCTGGACTCTCTAGATCAATAATTATCAAAAAAAAGTTGAACTTTGCCCTTTGGTTCACTGTAACAGGGTCATTTAGAAAAGGGGGCGTGTCAAAATACACTCAAAAGCCTATAAATCATAAATAAAAACTCAGAACTTCACAAAAATTGATGAGCACATGTGTCCTAACATGGTGAAGAAGCATGCAAAGTTTCATGGAGATCGGACCATAGGTGGCGCTATAACGGGCAAAAAGGTCCCCTATTATTAGGTGTTCAAGCACGAAGTGCTGAAAACCTATTGTAATTGCTATTTGAAAAAAAAAAAAACCTAAAACGCATCGTGCAGCCCAAACCGTAAGGCCTAGAGACTTGAAACCTGGCCAGGTGGTAGGGCCTCAGTTTGGGGAGAACCTATCAGAGTATGACCCCGATTGGCCCATAGGTGGCGCTACAGCAACCAAAAGTACTAAATTGCCCATAACTCCTCGACCGTTTGACCTAGAATCAAGGTTTTGACACCACTGTGTTCCTTGGCTCAAGACGGACAAGATGTATATCTCGGATTGTCGATTTGAGCGAAGAAAAATTTGTTATGGCCAATTTTGTCCAAAACCTACTTTTGCGAACTAGTCCCTGGTTTTTTGCCTGATCGGAACCAGACCAGTCTAGGACAATTCTCTGGACTCTCTAGATCAATAATTATCAAAAAAAAGTTGAACTTTGCCCTTTGGTTCACTGTAACAGGGTCATTTAGAAAAGGGGGCGTGTCAAAATACACTCAAAAGCCTATAAATCATAAATAAAAACTCAGAACTTCACAAAAATTGATGAGCACATGTGTCCTAACATGGTGAAGAAGCATGCAAAGTTTCATGGAGATCGGACCATAGGTGGCGCTATAACGGGCAAAAAGGTCCCCTATTATTAGGTGTTCAAGCACGAAGTGCTGAAAACCTATTGTAATTGCTATTTGAAAAAAAAAAAAACCTAAAACGCATCGTGCAGCCCAAACCGTAAGGCCTAGAGACTTGAAACCTGGCCAGGTGGTAGGGCCTCAGTTTGGGGAGAACCTATCAGAGTATGACCCCGATTGGCCCATAGGTGGCGCTACAGCAACCAAAAGTACTAAATTGCCCATAACTCCTCGACCGTTTGACCTAGAATCAAGGTTTTGACACCACTGTGTTCCTTGGCTCAAGACGGACAAGATGTATATCTCGGATTGTCGATTTGAGCGAAGAAAAATTTGTTATGGCCAATTTTGTCCAAAACCTACTTTTGCGAACTAGTCCCTGGTTTTTTGCCTGATCGGAACCAGACCAGTCTAGGACAATTCTCTGGACTCTCTAGATCAATAATTATCAAAAAAAAGTTGAACTTTGCCCTTTGGTTCACTGTAACAGGGTCATTTAGAAAAGGGGGCGTGTCAAAATACACTCAAAAGCCTATAAATCATAAATAAAAACTCAGAACTTCACAAAAATTGATGAGCACATGTGTCCTAACATGGTGAAGAAGCATGCAAAGTTTCATGGAGATCGGACCATAGGTGGCGCTATAACGGGCAAAAAGGTCCCCTATTATTAGGTGTTCAAGCACGAAGTGCTGAAAACCTATTGTAATTGCTATTTGAAAAAAAAAAAAACCTAAAACGCATCGTGCAGCCCAAACCGTAAGGCCTAGAGACTTGAAACCTGGCCAGGTGGTAGGGCCTCAGTTTGGGGAGAACCTATCAGAGTATGACCCCGATTGGCCCATAGGTGGCGCTACAGCAACCAAAAGTACTAAATTGCCCATAACTCCTCGACCGTTTGACCTAGAATCAAGGTTTTGACACCACTGTGTTCCTTGGCTCAAGACGGACAAGATGTATATCTCGGATTGTCGATTTGAGCGAAGAAAAATTTGTTATGGCCAATTTTGTCCAAAACCTACTTTTGCGAACTAGTCCCTGGTTTTTTGCCTGATCGGAACCAGACCAGTCTAGGACAATTCTCTGGACTCTCTAGATCAATAATTATCAAAAAAAAGTTGAACTTTGCCCTTTGGTTCACTGTAACAGGGTCATTTAGAAAAGGGGGCGTGTCAAAATACACTCAAAAGCCTATAAATCATAAATAAAAACTCAGAACTTCACAAAAATTGATGAGCACATGTGTCCTAACATGGTGAAGAAGCATGCAAAGTTTCATGGAGATCGGACCATAGGTGGCGCTATAACGGGCAAAAAGGTCCCCTATTATTAGGTGTTCAAGCACGAAGTGCTGAAAACCTATTGTAATTGCTATTTGAAAAAAAAAAAAACCTAAAACGCATCGTGCAGCCCAAACCGTAAGGCCTAGAGACTTGAAACCTGGCCAGGTGGTAGGGCCTCAGTTTGGGGAGAACCTATCAGAGTATGACCCCGATTGGCCCATAGGTGGCGCTACAGCAACCAAAAGTACTAAATTGCCCATAACTCCTCGACCGTTTGACCTAGAATCAAGGTTTTGACACCACTGTGTTCCTTGGCTCAAGACGGACAAGATGTATATCTCGGATTGTCGATTTGAGCGAAGAAAAATTTGTTATGGCCAATTTTGTCCAAAACCTACTTTTGCGAACTAGTCCCTGGTTTTTTGCCTGATCGGAACCAGACCAGTCTAGGACAATTCTCTGGACTCTCTAGATCAATAATTATCAAAAAAAAGTTGAACTTTGCCCTTTGGTTCACTGTAACAGGGTCATTTAGAAAAGGGGGCGTGTCAAAATACACTCAAAAGCCTATAAATCATAAATAAAAACTCAGAACTTCACAAAAATTGATGAGCACATGTGTCCTAACATGGTGAAGAAGCATGCAAAGTTTCATGGAGATCGGACCATAGGTGGCGCTATAACGGGCAAAAAGGTCCCCTATTATTAGGTGTTCAAGCACGAAGTGCTGAAAACCTATTGTAATTGCTATTTGAAAAAAAAAAAAACCTAAAACGCATCGTGCAGCCCAAACCGTAAGGCCTAGAGACTTGAAACCTGGCCAGGTGGTAGGGCCTCAGTTTGGGGAGAACCTATCAGAGTATGACCCCGATTGGCCCATAGGTGGCGCTACAGCAACCAAAAGTACTAAATTGCCCATAACTCCTCGACCGTTTGACCTAGAATCAAGGTTTTGACACCACTGTGTTCCTTGGCTCAAGACGGACAAGATGTATATCTCGGATTGTCGATTTGAGCGAAGAAAAATTTGTTATGGCCAATTTTGTCCAAAACCTACTTTTGCGAACTAGTCCCTGGTTTTTTGCCTGATCGGAACCAGACCAGTCTAGGACAATTCTCTGGACTCTCTAGATCAATAATTATCAAAAAAAAGTTGAACTTTGCCCTTTGGTTCACTGTAACAGGGTCATTTAGAAAAGGGGGCGTGTCAAAATACACTCAAAAGCCTATAAATCATAAATAAAAACTCAGAACTTCACAAAAATTGATGAGCACATGTGTCCTAACATGGTGAAGAAGCATGCAAAGTTTCATGGAGATCGGACCATAGGTGGCGCTATAACGGGCAAAAAGGTCCCCTATTATTAGGTGTTCAAGCACGAAGTGCTGAAAACCTATTGTAATTGCTATTTGAAAAAAAAAAAAACCTAAAACGCATCGTGCAGCCCAAACCGTAAGGCCTAGAGACTTGAAACCTGGCCAGGTGGTAGGGCCTCAGTTTGGGGAGAACCTATCAGAGTATGACCCCGATTGGCCCATAGGTGGCGCTACAGCAACCAAAAGTACTAAATTGCCCATAACTCCTCGACCGTTTGACCTAGAATCAAGGTTTTGACACCACTGTGTTCCTTGGCTCAAGACGGACAAGATGTATATCTCGGATTGTCGATTTGAGCGAAGAAAAATTTGTTATGGCCAATTTTGTCCAAAACCTACTTTTGCGAACTAGTCCCTGGTTTTTTGCCTGATCGGAACCAGACCAGTCTAGGACAATTCTCTGGACTCTCTAGATCAATAATTATCAAAAAAAAGTTGAACTTTGCCCTTTGGTTCACTGTAACAGGGTCATTTAGAAAAGGGGGCGTGTCAAAATACACTCAAAAGCCTATAAATCATAAATAAAAACTCAGAACTTCACAAAAATTGATGAGCACATGTGTCCTAACATGGTGAAGAAGCATGCAAAGTTTCATGGAGATCGGACCATAGGTGGCGCTATAACGGGCAAAAAGGTCCCCTATTATTAGGTGTTCAAGCACGAAGTGCTGAAAACCTATTGTAATTGCTATTTGAAAAAAAAAAAAACCTAAAACGCATCGTGCAGCCCAAACCGTAAGGCCTAGAGACTTGAAACCTGGCCAGGTGGTAGGGCCTCAGTTTGGGGAGAACCTATCAGAGTATGACCCCGATTGGCCCATAGGTGGCGCTACAGCAACCAAAAGTACTAAATTGCCCATAACTCCTCGACCGTTTGACCTAGAATCAAGGTTTTGACACCACTGTGTTCCTTGGCTCAAGACGGACAAGATGTATATCTCGGATTGTCGATTTGAGCGAAGAAAAATTTGTTATGGCCAATTTTGTCCAAAACCTACTTTTGCGAACTAGTCCCTGGTTTTTTGCCTGATCGGAACCAGACCAGTCTAGGACAATTCTCTGGACTCTCTAGATCAATAATTATCAAAAAAAAGTTGAACTTTGCCCTTTGGTTCACTGTAACAGGGTCATTTAGAAAAGGGGGCGTGTCAAAATACACTCAAAAGCCTATAAATCATAAATAAAAACTCAGAACTTCACAAAAATTGATGAGCACATGTGTCCTAACATGGTGAAGAAGCATGCAAAGTTTCATGGAGATCGGACCATAGGTGGCGCTATAACGGGCAAAAAGGTCCCCTATTATTAGGTGTTCAAGCACGAAGTGCTGAAAACCTATTGTAATTGCTATTTGAAAAAAAAAAAAACCTAAAACGCATCGTGCAGCCCAAACCGTAAGGCCTAGAGACTTGAAACCTGGCCAGGTGGTAGGGCCTCAGTTTGGGGAGAACCTATCAGAGTATGACCCCGATTGGCCCATAGGTGGCGCTACAGCAACCAAAAGTACTAAATTGCCCATAACTCCTCGACCGTTTGACCTAGAATCAAGGTTTTGACACCACTGTGTTCCTTGGCTCAAGACGGACAAGATGTATATCTCGGATTGTCGATTTGAGCGAAGAAAAATTTGTTATGGCCAATTTTGTCCAAAACCTACTTTTGCGAACTAGTCCCTGGTTTTTTGCCTGATCGGAACCAGACCAGTCTAGGACAATTCTCTGGACTCTCTAGATCAATAATTATCAAAAAAAAGTTGAACTTTGCCCTTTGGTTCACTGTAACAGGGTCATTTAGAAAAGGGGGCGTGTCAAAATACACTCAAAAGCCTATAAATCATAAATAAAAACTCAGAACTTCACAAAAATTGATGAGCACATGTGTCCTAACATGGTGAAGAAGCATGCAAAGTTTCATGGAGATCGGACCATAGGTGGCGCTATAACGGGCAAAAAGGTCCCCTATTATTAGGTGTTCAAGCACGAAGTGCTGAAAACCTATTGTAATTGCTATTTGAAAAAAAAAAAAACCTAAAACGCATCGTGCAGCCCAAACCGTAAGGCCTAGAGACTTGAAACCTGGCCAGGTGGTAGGGCCTCAGTTTGGGGAGAACCTATCAGAGTATGACCCCGATTGGCCCATAGGTGGCGCTACAGCAACCAAAAGTACTAAATTGCCCATAACTCCTCGACCGTTTGACCTAGAATCAAGGTTTTGACACCACTGTGTTCCTTGGCTCAAGACGGACAAGATGTATATCTCGGATTGTCGATTTGAGCGAAGAAAAATTTGTTATGGCCAATTTTGTCCAAAACCTACTTTTGCGAACTAGTCCCTGGTTTTTTGCCTGATCGGAACCAGACCAGTCTAGGACAATTCTCTGGACTCTCTAGATCAATAATTATCAAAAAAAAGTTGAACTTTGCCCTTTGGTTCACTGTAACAGGGTCATTTAGAAAAGGGGGCGTGTCAAAATACACTCAAAAGCCTATAAATCATAAATAAAAACTCAGAACTTCACAAAAATTGATGAGCACATGTGTCCTAACATGGTGAAGAAGCATGCAAAGTTTCATGGAGATCGGACCATAGGTGGCGCTATAACGGGCAAAAAGGTCCCCTATTATTAGGTGTTCAAGCACGAAGTGCTGAAAACCTATTGTAATTGCTATTTGAAAAAAAAAAAAACCTAAAACGCATCGTGCAGCCCAAACCGTAAGGCCTAGAGACTTGAAACCTGGCCAGGTGGTAGGGCCTCAGTTTGGGGAGAACCTATCAGAGTATGACCCCGATTGGCCCATAGGTGGCGCTACAGCAACCAAAAGTACTAAATTGCCCATAACTCCTCGACCGTTTGACCTAGAATCAAGGTTTTGACACCACTGTGTTCCTTGGCTCAAGACGGACAAGATGTATATCTCGGATTGTCGATTTGAGCGAAGAAAAATTTGTTATGGCCAATTTTGTCCAAAACCTACTTTTGCGAACTAGTCCCTGGTTTTTTGCCTGATCGGAACCAGACCAGTCTAGGACAATTCTCTGGACTCTCTAGATCAATAATTATCAAAAAAAAGTTGAACTTTGCCCTTTGGTTCACTGTAACAGGGTCATTTAGAAAAGGGGGCGTGTCAAAATACACTCAAAAGCCTATAAATCATAAATAAAAACTCAGAACTTCACAAAAATTGATGAGCACATGTGTCCTAACATGGTGAAGAAGCATGCAAAGTTTCATGGAGATCGGACCATAGGTGGCGCTATAACGGGCAAAAAGGTCCCCTATTATTAGGTGTTCAAGCACGAAGTGCTGAAAACCTATTGTAATTGCTATTTGAAAAAAAAAAAAACCTAAAACGCATCGTGCAGCCCAAACCGTAAGGCCTAGAGACTTGAAACCTGGCCAGGTGGTAGGGCCTCAGTTTGGGGAGAACCTATCAGAGTATGACCCCGATTGGCCCATAGGTGGCGCTACAGCAACCAAAAGTACTAAATTGCCCATAACTCCTCGACCGTTTGACCTAGAATCAAGGTTTTGACACCACTGTGTTCCTTGGCTCAAGACGGACAAGATGTATATCTCGGATTGTCGATTTGAGCGAAGAAAAATTTGTTATGGCCAATTTTGTCCAAAACCTACTTTTGCGAACTAGTCCCTGGTTTTTTGCCTGATCGGAACCAGACCAGTCTAGGACAATTCTCTGGACTCTCTAGATCAATAATTATCAAAAAAAAGTTGAACTTTGCCCTTTGGTTCACTGTAACAGGGTCATTTAGAAAAGGGGGCGTGTCAAAATACACTCAAAAGCCTATAAATCATAAATAAAAACTCAGAACTTCACAAAAATTGATGAGCACATGTGTCCTAACATGGTGAAGAAGCATGCAAAGTTTCATGGAGATCGGACCATAGGTGGCGCTATAACGGGCAAAAAGGTCCCCTATTATTAGGTGTTCAAGCACGAAGTGCTGAAAACCTATTGTAATTGCTATTTGAAAAAAAAAAAACCTAAAACGCATCGTGCAGCCCAAACCGTAAGGCCTAGAGACTTGAAACCTGGCCAGGTGGTAGGGCCTCAGTTTGGGGAGAACCTATCAGAGTATGACCCCGATTGGCCCATAGGTGGCGCTACAGCAACCAAAAGTACTAAATTGCCCATAACTCCTCGACCGTTTGACCTAGAATCAAGGTTTTGACACCACTGTGTTCCTTGGCTCAAGACGGACAAGATGTATATCTCGGATTGTCGATTTGAGCGAAGAAAAATTTGTTATGGCCAATTTTGTCCAAAACCTACTTTTGCGAACTAGTCCCTGGTTTTTTGCCTGATCGGAACCAGACCAGTCTAGGACAATTCTCTGGACTCTCTAGATCAATAATTATCAAAAAAAAGTTGAACTTTGCCCTTTGGTTCACTGTAACAGGGTCATTTAGAAAAGGGGGCGTGTCAAAATACACTCAAAAGCCTATAAATCATAAATAAAAACTCAGAACTTCACAAAAATTGATGAGCACATGTGTCCTAACATGGTGAAGAAGCATGCAAAGTTTCATGGAGATCGGACCATAGGTGGCGCTATAACGGGCAAAAAGGTCCCCTATTATTAGGTGTTCAAGCACGAAGTGCTGAAAACCTATTGTAATTGCTATTTGAAAAAAAAAAAAACCTAAAACGCATCGTGCAGCCCAAACCGTAAGGCCTAGAGACTTGAAACCTGGCCAGGTGGTAGGGCCTCAGTTTGGGGAGAACCTATCAGAGTATGACCCCGATTGGCCCATAGGTGGCGCTACAGCAACCAAAAGTACTAAATTGCCCATAACTCCTCGACCGTTTGACCTAGAATCAAGGTTTTGACACCACTGTGTTCCTTGGCTCAAGACGGACAAGATGTATATCTCGGATTGTCGATTTGAGCGAAGAAAAATTTGTTATGGCCAATTTTGTCCAAAACCTACTTTTGCGAACTAGTCCCTGGTTTTTTGCCTGATCGGAACCAGACCAGTCTAGGACAATTCTCTGGACTCTCTAGATCAATAATTATCAAAAAAAAGTTGAACTTTGCCCTTTGGTTCACTGTAACAGGGTCATTTAGAAAAGGGGGCGTGTCAAAATACACTCAAAAGCCTATAAATCATAAATAAAAACTCAGAACTTCACAAAAATTGATGAGCACATGTGTCCTAACATGGTGAAGAAGCATGCAAAGTTTCATGGAGATCGGACCATAGGTGGCGCTATAACGGGCAAAAAGGTCCCCTATTATTAGGTGTTCAAGCACGAAGTGCTGAAAACCTATTGTAATTGCTATTTGAAAAAAAAAAAAACCTAAAACGCATCGTGCAGCCCAAACCGTAAGGCCTAGAGACTTGAAACCTGGCCAGGTGGTAGGGCCTCAGTTTGGGGAGAACCTATCAGAGTATGACCCCGATTGGCCCATAGGTGGCGCTACAGCAACCAAAAGTACTAAATTGCCCATAACTCCTCGACCGTTTGACCTAGAATCAAGGTTTTGACACCACTGTGTTCCTTGGCTCAAGACGGACAAGATGTATATCTCGGATTGTCGATTTGAGCGAAGAAAAATTTGTTATGGCCAATTTTGTCCAAAACCTACTTTTGCGAACTAGTCCCTGGTTTTTTGCCTGATCGGAACCAGACCAGTCTAGGACAATTCTCTGGACTCTCTAGATCAATAATTATCAAAAAAAAGTTGAACTTTGCCCTTTGGTTCACTGTAACAGGGTCATTTAGAAAAGGGGGCGTGTCAAAATACACTCAAAAGCCTATAAATCATAAATAAAAACTCAGAACTTCACAAAAATTGATGAGCACATGTGTCCTAACATGGTGAAGAAGCATGCAAAGTTTCATGGAGATCGGACCATAGGTGGCGCTATAACGGGCAAAAAGGTCCCCTATTATTAGGTGTTCAAGCACGAAGTGCTGAAAACCTATTGTAATTGCTATTTGAAAAAAAAAAAACCTAAAACGCATCGTGCAGCCCAAACCGTAAGGCCTAGAGACTTGAAACCTGGCCAGGTGGTAGGGCCTCAGTTTGGGGAGAACCTATCAGAGTATGACCCCGATTGGCCCATAGGTGGCGCTACAGCAACCAAAAGTACTAAATTGCCCATAACTCCTCGACCGTTTGACCTAGAATCAAGGTTTTGACACCACTGTGTTCCTTGGCTCAAGACGGACAAGATGTATATCTCGGATTGTCGATTTGAGCGAAGAAAAATTTGTTATGGCCAATTTTGTCCAAAACCTACTTTTGCGAACTAGTCCCTGGTTTTTTGCCTGATCGGAACCAGACCAGTCTAGGACAATTCTCTGGACTCTCTAGATCAATAATTATCAAAAAAAGTTGAACTTTGCCCTTTGGTTCACTGTAACAGGGTCATTTAGAAAAGGGGGCGTGTCAAAATACACTCAAAAGCCTATAAATCATAAATAAAAACTCAGAACTTCACAAAAATTGATGAGCACATGTGTCCTAACATGGTGAAGAAGCATGCAAAGTTTCATGGAGATCGGACCATAGGTGGCGCTATAACGGGCAAAAAGGTCCCCTATTATTAGGTGTTCAAGCACGAAGTGCTGAAAACCTATTGTAATTGCTATTTGAAAAAAAAAAAAACCTAAAACGCATCGTGCAGCCCAAACCGTAAGGCCTAGAGACTTGAAACCTGGCCAGGTGGTAGGGCCTCAGTTTGGGGAGAACCTATCAGAGTATGACCCCGATTGGCCCATAGGTGGCGCTACAGCAAAACCAAAAGTACTAAATTGCCCATAACTCCTCGACCGTTTGACCTAGAATCAAGGTTTTGACACCACTGTGTTCCTTGGCTCAAGACGGACAAGATGTATATCTCGGATTGTCGATTTGAGCGAAGAAAAATTTGTTATGGCCAATTTTGTCCAAAACCTACTTTTGCGAACTAGTCCCTGGTTTTTTGCCTGATCGGAACCAGACCAGTCTAGGACAATTCTCTGGACTCTCTAGATCAATAATTATCAAAAAAAAGTTGAACTTTGCCCTTTGGTTCACTGTAACAGGGTCATTTAGAAAAGGGGGCGTGTCAAAATACACTCAAAAGCCTATAAATCATAAATAAAAACTCAGAACTTCACAAAAATTGATGAGCACATGTGTCCTAACATGGTGAAGAAGGCATGCAAAGTTTCATGGAGATCGGACCATAGGTGGCGCTATAACGGGCAAAAAGGTCCCCTATTATTAGGTGTTCAAGCACGAAGTGCTGAAAACCTATTGTAATTGCTATTTGAAAAAAAAAAAACCTAAAACGCATCGTGCAGCCCAAACCGTAAGGCCTAGAGACTTGAAACCTGGCCAGGTGGTAGGGCCTCAGTTTGGGGAGAACCTATCAGAGTATGACCCCGATTGGCCCATAGGTGGCGCTACAGCAACCAAAAGTACTAAATTGCCCATAACTCCTCGAC